>NC_056751.1:648484583-648859583 GCF_019279795.1 Protopterus annectens | reverse complement strand
GGCAGCTTGGACTCTTGACAACTCAGGCAGGGATGGTTGACATGTCCGTTTGGGGGATGGAATGTTGCTTCTCAGACAGCTTGTGCCACATCACCAAACACAGGCCCTGCTTGAGAGCAGAAGTTTGTCATGCCATGGGGGTGGGGGGATCTGGATTGGGAGGTTATGAACTTGGCCACCCAAACTGGCGATTGTAGTCCCTGTCAGCATGTGTGGAGGAACATGCATGCCCAGACTGAGATGGCCATAGGCAGCCCTTGTGGAGATGCATCTGCTCATATCAGCACTGTGGATGGGAGTCAGGTTCATAAATAAAAGTATTATCTTTGTTAGGATGGTGATGACAGAACAAAGCACCCTCATGGCTGTCTGGATGACAGCCCCTTACAGGCTTTATAGTCGACAAGCACAGGAGCAGAAAAATGATACAGTTAAAAAAAAATAAATACCCAGATCATCATAGGCAAGTCAAATGGTCAGGAAGGGGGACTTTCTGGTGGCCGCGGCTGAGACAACTTCTCTGCAACTCTTGTCATTTCTATAACATTGCACAGTATTTTTGTTGACTCTCAAATATGGCAATTTTAAGTTGTTTATCTGATACCTGTTAAGTAACTTTAACACTCAAAACAGTGTCTTCATTTAGGCACACTCTCTTACTGCTGCTAACAAGCTACCTGTGTAATAATTCACAGGTGTGTGCCACACGTGGAATGTTCCTTAAGGGTATAAAGAGCTGGGTGACATTCTCTGCTGTTTTTAGAGTGTGATACCACTGAACTGTCAGATATTCTTACTGATTCAGTTATAAAATTAGTCACAACAATCATCAGGCTGTCAGATTAGTGTACTAGATGAGGCTATCTGTTGTTCTGTAACAAGTTCACACTTCTAGGACTGAGCTTTACATTTCAAACAGGATGTGCATTGCAGTCACATTCACAGGTGCGGCGGCCTCTGTTATAGATTTTTGTATGGATCTAAGATTACTTGATACAACATGCATTGTCATTTATTGTATGTCATTGAGAAAAAAATGACGCTATTTGCATCACACTGCACACCTTCATTTTTTTTAGATTTTCTAATCTTTGCATGCATTGCATGAACATAAAAGGTAATATTGCTTTTGTTCTGAGTAAATAAATGCTCTTATTATTAGTGGGTCTTTAACACACCTTTTCAAGCACTGCTGAGACGAGAATCCTATGGTCCAATACAGCCCAGCTTCTGTGCTATAAACAAGTTTTTGTTATGATGAGTCTCTTCATTTCAATCAAGTCATTTAGTGTTTCTTTCAACGACTGATATTAGAAATTTCACTTCTGGCTTTAATTGTAAATCTACGTACAGTTCATACTTGATTATGACAGATATGAAATTAAACCTATTAATTTGTAATGCTTCAGTAAAAAAAAAAAATTACAGTGTCCTTAGTTATGAAAAAAAGATTCCAAATAAAATAAAGATATGCTGTATATTATTCGTAATCTGAATCCTTTTTTTCATTTTCATTTCCCTGCATTATCATACCTGTTGTGGAGATTTTCTCAACATATTTTTGGTCTGTTCCTCATAAAATATGTGGTTTTCTGGCAAATCATTAAAGATTGTAGTCACTAAATAATATTAAATAATGACAGATAGTTGAGTTTCAGACTTTATATACTTCAGAAAATACATAATTATCCAAAACCTGTTATTCTAGCAACTTTCTAAGTTTATAGGAGCAATATTTAAATTCTGTCCCTATTTTTGGACCTTTGTCCCCCATTCTGTTTGGCTTTGTCCAGATTTCTTGCACTGAGAGGTTGAGGAGTATGTAGATTACCTGTTGTTGTTGTTAGATATGAGGAGCAAGCAATGAAAACAAGTATTTTGTAAACAAAATATATATAACTTACAAAAACGTATCTGGTACAGCCATGACATTTTAGTTACATTTCCTTAAGAAAATCTGTCTACCTTCATCATTTATTTTATGACTGATTTCATCCACCGTTGTGGAGCTTTGCCTTATAGTTTTGTACTTTTCCCATCCTGCTTCATCTTAGTTCCATAATTCATCCATGTATATTTGGTTATTTTTAATACTGGTGTTCTACTGTTTGTGGCCTGTGGACTTTTTTTGCTTACAAAAATATAGGGGCTGTGTAATATTACAACTTACTGGTATTCTTATTTCTATTTCTAACACCTTATCTCTGGCTTCTTATCTGTATGATTCAATAAGTTCCTTCATATTGAGTAGTGAAAACACATCCATACATTGCATGCCCCCTTAGTTCCTCCTCCAATATCATGCTTCTCCATGTTAAGACTGCAACCTTGAACTGCTAGTAAAATTTGGGATTGGGTTGGCATATTTTGACTGGCTAGTTGAGCCCCCATCATGTTTTGACTGAGGAGTTGACCCCCTCCCCTTCCCACTTGTCCATTGGCTAGTTGCCTTTACCAGCTTCCTGTTTAATATACACATTATTCTGATTTAGCTCTGCTGTCCACTGGATGAGGCAGAGATGAAGCCATTTGATTTTCATGTGAAGCTATTGGCCACACTGATTCTATCTAGGGTTTTTATTGGTTTATTTAAATATTTTTTAATGGTCTGAGGGTGATTGGTGGCGAAGGGCTACATCTATCCCCTTCAAGGGTATGCCTTTGAATTCTAAGTATTTCTGTTTTATTGTATAAACATTTCACTGTGGACTTTGGAGCTGTAATCTGGTGATGCCCAGTACTGTGGATGGGCATGCTCACTGTCTTTGGTGGATAGGGCAGCAAACCTGTGACTGGGTTCACTGTCTATAGTTTGAGGGTACAATCTTCAAGGGGAGTGGATGACCAACTGATTACATCACACACTGAGTCTTAGACATACATCTGATACGCCCATTGCATGGGAGCATCTTGGATGCAAATGGACATGCTTTAGAAAGGTAGGGCTTAATGAAAAGCCCCAAACTTCCAGTTTATGGATGACAGTTCTTATTCTCTACTCACTCAGTTTTCATCCTAGGTAGTGAATTGTCTGAAGGGCTCTCACTTAGTAGAACAAACAGGTCCATAGAGTGGATGGAGGCAAAGCACAATATTCAGCATGGGAGTATTGGTCCAAAAAAGAACTACTTTTTTAAAAGTAAATTCTGTATTTAAGACATTGTATAATAACATTAATATATTTCAGGGTGTTGGTTGTTGTTGGATGTTAGCATCATGCCTGGCTTGAGAAGCTAGTGACTGCTCTTTCGTGACTAATCCATTTCAGGCCTGAGTACATCCCAACACTGTCCACACCCTAACATGGATTGCAAACTGATCTATAAGTATAATTTTTTTTTTTTTTTTGCAAAATGTACTTCTGTGTTTGTAGCATTATAAAGACATGGTGAAGTGTAACGGCTCAACTTGAAGCATGCTTTCAATCTGGAAGTATGCTATCATTGGCCATTTTTCTTGAAAGACACTGTATGTTTCAGTGATGTTTTTCTGTTTCTTAGCAGAAGGTATTACATATAACTGCCTGTTACATTGCCTGCCTTAAAAATGTAAAAAAAATTCTTATAAATCATTCAGCCTAAGTGTGCTGCCTGACTGTGTGCATAATTCTGGCTGTTACACAGAAGAATAACAGTGTGCCAACCATTCCCCAGTGCCAAGACATGATTATATTTGTATGTCTATTCCTTTTGTAGGGTCTTTGAGTTAATACATACATCAGTAAATTGTTTATGCTGTAAGCATTCTCTCAGTAATCTGAAGACAGAATTTATAGGAAGTATGTTCTGTAGAATAACTTCACAGTTTTGAAAGTCACCCTTATGCTGCTGTAACAGCGAATGTCTTTAGTAAATAAATCTGAAGGCAGAGTTTGCCATATTATGTCGATAACCTACATTAATTAGTTTATTTTTGAGAGACTATTTATTCCCTGTTAGGATTATTTGGCATGATATCTACTGCTGTCCTACTATTCTTGATTTCACAAGTAACCTGGGCAGTACATACTAAGAGAACTCATAACATGCTATGACTTTGCAGTACTTTCTGGTGTTTCTTCTTGGTTCTTTTATTTATTTATTTGTTTTCATTTTATTTGCTTATGTGCGGGTGCCTGTCCAAGGACTGTAATTTTGTTTCTTCAGAGTAGCGGAACTAAAAGTGGAATGTGGTGGGGAGTATATACTAAATATGAGGATGCAGTACCATAAGTATTTCCCCCTACTTTGAGAAGTAGTGGTCTCAGTATGTGTAAGTTAGCATGGATGTGGGGGTGGGTATATTCCCAATGTCAAGGGATCACAGGGGGGTGCAGAGAGAGAGGTGAAGCCCCACCCTGCAAAAAACGCATCATAGGTATAACAGTGGGTTTCTGAATTTGCCATAGATCAGGTCTCACACTTCTAGGCAACTGACTATACTATCATATGTGTGTGTGTGTGTGTGTGTGTGTGTGTGTGTGTGTGTGTGTGTGTGTGTGTGTGTGTGTGTGTGTGTGTGTGTGTGTGTGTGTGTGTGTGTGTGTCTGTGTGAGCATGCTCGCGTATACGTGTTTATGTTTGTGCAAGCGCACATGTGCATATGTTATATAAGAGCCTTTAATGTAAAGTAAATTAACAGTAGAACTTCTGTCTTGATGACTATTGCTTATGATCAAAACACACACATGCACACACGCACACACACACACACACACACACACACACACACACACACACACACACACACACACACATACACGCATGCACACACATTCACAAAAAGCATTCTGCTTAGGTACTTTTAGAATCATAGAAGTAAAAAGATAATATTATTTGGGACTCAATTCCAAAAAAGCCGTGGTGGTACAATGGTAGCATTCTCCTGTTCTTTTCTCGGCTGGAGTGCCTTCTGTGCAGAGTCTGCATGTCCGCCCCGCGGTCGAGTGGCCTCCGAAAGACATGCATGAATGGGAGTGCCTTTGCTGAAGGTTGGGCGTTGGTCTGGCAACTCGACACCATAAAAATCTACTGCCAATCATTAGCAGACTGGAGTTCTGCTGTGGCGACCCCTAACCGGGAAAAGCCGAAAAGACAAAACAAAAAAAATTTGGGACTCGATTACAAGATGTCCAGCATGCATACCTCTCAACTGTACAGAATTTTGCAGAATGTCCAGATTTTTGCCTTATATTTTTGGTCCATTGTTAATAAAATTGGGCTTTTATGGCAAATCATTAAAGACTGAAGTAAAAATCTAATGACAAACTTTTCAGTTTCAGACTTCGTACCTTTCAGAAAATTCATGCTAATACAAAACCTGTTATTTTATTCACTTTCTAAGCTTGTAACAGCACTATTTAAAAATTGTCCCTAGTTTTTGGGACTTTGCCCCCCCCCCCATTAAATATGGCTTGGTCCAGACTTCTTTACATGTGAGCTGTCCAGGAAACTGCAGCAGCCTCTAATGGGCCATAACTGTTTGTCATATAACAGGAATGTGACTTGGTGCAAAGAGCAAATGTTTAATCGCTACTGCCTTCTTTTACATACTGTCTAATTCCAGTGAATGTGAGATTGTACTTACAAGCAGAAAGCAAATATGTACAAGGATATCTAGCAGCGCAAGTTCTCATTAGTTGTACCAAAGCAGGTGACCCATTAAATGAACCTGCCTTCCTGGAATTTCAGTGTTGCTGCTGGATGGAGATACTTAGATGGTCAGTTAGGATTGTTATTTGTTTTATGTCACTGTTAAGCTAAAGTCTTGTATGTTGCTAAATGCCACCCTCACAACTTTGTAATAGTATACTGTATAAAGGTGCACTTTTCCCCTGAAGTATTACTGACTGACCTGGCATGCCATTTTGATACTCCTGTCTTATTCTACTGTTGTGTGCAGCTCCATCAATACTCGCCACTCATGAGTTATTGTTTACAGCAGCATTTATTTTACATGACCAGATTGATAAGCAGATTTACTACCGATTCTTGTACCAATAAACTGGTTGCTTTCTCTTTTGGCATTCATCTGGACTGCTCCTGATTACCTGTTTGCCTACAAGAACATGTTACCAGTTACGTTAACAGTCTGTTTGCCTTAGATTCAGGTATATATTTACTTTATTCTCCTTCCAGCCTTCCACCAGCTGTGCAGTTACCTCAGACTTTGCTGGTTTTCAACAACTGGTAATTACTTTTTAAAAGATCCATTTCCCCTGAAACTCTGCTTTTGAATCCAACTAAAATGGAATTACAGTTAGAAAATTAATTGACTTTCCTACGATAGCATTTGAGAACTGGCTGGTCACGTTTTTCTATTCCTATAGTGCATGTATTTGTGGGCTGAGTTATTGGCTTTTCTTGTATGCCATTCTTTATGAACTGATCATAAATAATCATTCTCCCTACAATTCTGCCTGAATTACTTACAGTATGAGTTTTGCTGTCATTTTTTTGTGTTGACTTTACTTCAACATGCAAGCAATACATTGAATTGATGGCAGTAGCTGGCCATCATAGTCCTGACTTGAATAGCTAATGGAAGCTACTTCCTCATTTGGTATTCTGCTTCTACCTGTTACAGCTGTTAGAAATGAAGCAGAACACAGTTTTCATCTTTATTCACAGTCACATCTTTAAGATCATTAGTGCAGCAGCACTGAACATACTGATTAAAGCAGTTTTACCACAGGGAAGATGAAAGGCTAAAAAATTAAGACACTTACCTTAAAGAAAAAGAATAGAGGAGATGTGATCTATGTGCAAAGAGTATAGAAGCAGAAATGCAGAGGAAAGTATAGGAGAATACATTGTTTGCAAATTGAAGGAATCAACTTCAATCTGCAGATAATACAAGGTAATGACCCAGGGGAGCCTTTCTAAGCCTATCCAAGTTTTTGTGAAAGAATAATGATGTCCTGTATCCAAATATGACATTGAGGACCAGGCATTTATAAGCTACCTATGTCCGAAAAGGACATGGGTGGCAGACCCGGTGTAAATTTCCTATTCCTCATCCCATCCATTGGTGTAGGTTGCGCTTATACTGGGTAATAGACAAACTCAGCTTCACATAGATGAGAAGCCTGTTCCATAGGACAGGCAGTATCTGGCACATATTCTGTCTTACCAGCATGCTCTGTTTAAGTCACAGACAAAATTCAGGTTCCTAGACCTTGTATTTCTGGTATTATTTGACTTACGAATATGTAGGAGATTCATAAGTGTTAGGTTTGCAGATGCTTTGTAAACCAGGTATATATCACCCCTCGGCAATCTACAGGAGACTGAGTAGAGAGAATGGGCTTTAAGACACTCTGCATAAGGCAGATTTGTTATGCCTTGTATTCTTTTTGTAAGGAACTTCTGAGGTCGCTCTAGTTGCTGCATATGTCTGGTCAGGTGCATACCAAAGGGACTGTATGATTGGTTTAATAAGGGCAGATTACAGTGGGATAATGCCTCTTTGGACCTAGATGCCATACCTTTATTTATAAGTTGCACAACATAAAAGGATTTCTTCACCACTGTGGCCGAAGGTAAGGCTGTTGTCTAAGTGCCCAGTTCCCTGACCACTGGGTTGACTGTTAGGGTGTATTATCAACACAGTAATTAGCTGGGATGGATGACTTCCCCAAAGATACAATTATGCATTTCTTAGTACTGAGCTTAACTCATTCCCTCCAGTACAGCTCTTTTGAGTGTGTACCTTTAACTCCCAGTGGGTGTGGCTTCAGCCTTTAAAACATTCTCACAAATAGTCATTGACATAGGTCATATATCAATACAGTTATGTTTTCCATCTTGTATGCTTCAAGATAAAACATTTTGATACCTTGTATGTAGCATGGTTTTGGAATTATTGATACAAATATGAGCAAGCAATGTTTGACGCCTAGAGGCAACTGCAGATGCACCTGGAGACATCACTCAGATGTAATGAGTTAAGACCATGGCTTTGGCACTATTTGTTAGTCAGAGACAGGCCTTCTTGAAGAATGCTAGTGTCTGCAGGTGTGTTGATGATAACTCCCAGCTTTCAATCATCTGCAAACTTAGCCAGCCATAAACCTTCAGCATTTGCTTCCATTTCAGAGAAATAGATGCCAAAGGAGCAGGCCCAGTACCAAGCCTTGGGAGATGTCACTAGTGACTGACCTCTCTGTGGAGCTGGCCTCACCTATTTTGACTTCCTGAGTCCTGTCAGTAAGCCAGTTGGCTATCCAGCTAGTGATAAAAGGGCTTATACTTAAATTAATGAGCTTGTCTAAAATGCCTGAATGGGATATTGTATCAAAAGCCTTGGTCAGGTCGAGGTAAGCTGTGTGCACAGTCTTGCCTTCATCCAATACTTTGGTGACCCTCTCAAAAAAAGTCCACAAGATTTAATAGGCATGATCTTCCTTTAGCAAAACCAAACTGTGATGGGGTAGAGTGTGTGCTTGTCATCTATGTCCTCATTTATGTCCATGATAATTCTTTCCATGGCATATATAAGAGGCTGGACAGACGTATGGCCTTGTAGTAACCTAGATCAGTGGTCGGATCTCCTTTGTGCAGGAGAATGAATGTAGCCATCTTCCATTCCTTGGACACAAAACTTGACTGTAGCCTTAAGCTGAAAAGTGATTCAAGTGTACAGAGAGGTCATGTTTCATGCTATTTATTAAGCATCCTGGGATGTTATCGGGACCTATCAATGTAGTGTTTTTTGCCTTGGAAAGTGCATTGACGACATGTTCCCTAGTTGGGTGGATTTTTGGTATACGGTATTTCCCTTTGGATTATTGGGAGGTTGTGGGGGTAGAGATTTGAGCTGAACCTGTCAGCCAAAAGGTTGGCAGTGGCCTCTCTGCTTCAGTGTGAGTGAGGCCGTTTACAATACGTTCTGTGCATTGTTGCATATTTCGCCTGCGGTTACGAATATAGCTGTAGAAAGCTTTGTGGTTGTTCTTTGCCTAAGAAACTATTTTTTTCTTCAAATTTAGCCTTTGAAGAATTAATTAATCCTCTTAGCAGCTTATTTAGATTGGTCAGAGAGCTTCTAGAATGTATGGCTTTATTCTTCCTGCACTAGGTCAAGATTTGTTTTTTTGGCTTGTCATTTCAGTTTGTCTTATTCTTAATATGAGTGGACACCGCTATCAATATGGCTGTACAGAGATTTTGTAAATAACTCAGCATATGTTGTGCTGTTTATTGGGTTTGGTAGTGCTTGGAATTTAGACAAGGTGTTGCTTAGTAGAAAGGTTAGCCTTGAAATAGTTCGTAAAGGTTTTTGTTTTCACTGGATCCCCAGATTTAATTTTTATTTCAAGCAATACTGCCTTATGGTCAGATCTGATGCGTGAAGACATTACATTAGGTAAGGAACATTGTCCCCCCTTTCCATGTTTTTGAGTACAACATCAAGGATGTCTGTACCTCTGGTAGGAGAATGGGCCAACTGTTCCAGGATGCTAGTATTAACAAAGTTTTAGGAATTGTTGGTCTTGTGCATTAGAAGTGGTATAGGATTCCCAATCAATAGAGAGATAGGTTTAATGGTGAGGGTGAGGTGCTGTGGGGGTGGAAAAGATTTTGCCAATATCTGAAAGCCTAGAGGGGATAAGTGCAGACTATTCCTGGCAAAACAGCTTAATCTGTCAGCCATATCCTCCCAGGCCGTTAAATATTGTACCCCCTTGGATTGATACCAGAAGCTAGGCCAATTAATATCAGTCATTTTCTGTTGGTAACATGGCATTATCCTTGGAGAAGGTAGTATGCAGCTCAGTGGTAGGCTTATACCTGCCCAAGACACATAATCAGTGAGCTTTGTCATGTCTGGCTTCATATATTCAAAGGAGGTATGTCTCAAGTCATTAACACCAACGTGGACTATGACAGAGTCATAACTGGTATCGGTGGTTCAATGAACTGTGTGCCTATGTGATTTGATGGATCTTTGCCCAGGAAATGCAGTTAACCATGTCTCTCTCCTTACTCGGGCTGATGGGAAAGGCATCGGAGTGCCTCATGATATAATCAGCAATGATCAGAAAATTTGTCTGTGCACTGGTTTATCTGAAGGTCTTACAGTAGAGACACTGGATAGAGTGCTACTATCTGTAGATGTGGGTGGTGCTTTTGTGATGGCTGAGGACCCTTTTTTGATAGTGCTGTGCAGGAGGTCTTAGTGTTTTAGGAAGGTTACCTGCAAGTGCCTCAGCATAAGTAGTTTTATGGATAGGGTCCTTACCCTGCACAGTAGGAATGGTGCAGGTGTCACTGACAACCTCTATAGGACTAGTTTTGACTGCATGAGAGAGTTTTGTTTCTAGTATTAAAGTGCATTTACACCTCTTGCCTACATTATCTGTTCTTAAGTGGGTTGTCAGTGTACATGAGGCAGTTGCTACAATGTCTCTGAGTACCCATTTCAACCAGATCGGCCACAGAGAGAGAGAGTGTATATCCATGGCTACTGATCTACTAGGGAGGAATGATGAAAATGTAAATATTGAATAGGTCAATAAGAATAGAACACAAAGAAAACAAGTGAGAACATGCACTGCTCCAAAAGAAAATTTTAGGGAGGACAACCAGTATTTGGTGTTATAACTTTATTCACCGCTATTTGTCTGTAGACTTCTTCAGAAACAGAAGGGGTTTCTGAAGAAGTCTACAGACTAATAGCAGTTTCTGTAGAAGTCTTTGGACAAATAGCAGGGGTTTCTGAAGAAGTCTATGGATGAATATCAGTCATCTGAAGAAGTCTTCAGACAAATAGCGATTAATAAAGTTATAACGCCAAGTACTGGTTGTCCTCCCTATAATTTTCTTTTGGAGCAGTGCATGTTCTCAGCGATTTTCTTTGTGCAGTTTTTGGTTTACACTAGTTGTGGTTTTTCTTGGTTCTTTGAATATACAACAAGACAAGGAACTTGATGAGCAATGCTTAGCTATGGGCAAACTAGATTCTCAAGTAGTTAAAAAATCTGCCTAGACAGTAAGGGTATTTTAAGGGAAACTTACACTGTGAGAGATCAGTGTCTCTACAGATTACAAGGGAGATTTATGCTCTGAGATTTTGGCGACTATATAGATCACTGCTAGGTGCGACTGAATGGAGAGCAACAGTTCTAACCAAATACTGTAAAAAAAAGTCAAAAAGTACAGAGATTTAACAAAAAAACACAGCAATTCCCAATTCTGAAGGAGGAAGGAGGCTACCCTCTCCTCCTACAAGAGTGTAGACCACAAACTGTCATAATATAAAATAACTCGCTTGCAACCCAAGCACTTAAACCAGAACTAAGACATTTTTAGAATAACTGACACAATAAGCCTTCAACCAGCAATTCTCAGCTCAGAGTAGTGTAGGTTACACTTTCCTCCCACAAGAGTTTAGACCACAAATCTTCTTAATGTAAAATAACTGTCTTGGAGCTCAAGTGTTTAGACCAGAACAATGAAGACATTTTTCACAGGGTGTTGAATGCATGGAAAGATCAAAAGCTAAACAAGTTCTTAGCTTGGGGAGGATGGGTGAGTGCAGTATGCAGAAGGGAGGGTTAACAACACAATGCTTTCTACAAAACATGACTCATTAAGCAGACTGTCTCATTCTGTATTTGACTTTTCTCTCCAACTCTCCTCATAATTTCCAACCTTCAGATACACAAGTTATTGTGAGACAGATAGATTACCAATCTAACAGTGTCAGTCATGAAATTATAAAAAAAAAATAATCTTTGTGTATGACAATTGTAGCCTCTTTTCAAAGCAAAGGAAGTCTCATTTACCTTTAAAATTCAGGGAGGTTTTTATTTACAAATTTTACCTCACCAGTAGTCAGTTCTCAGATGCATCTTTTGTTCTGTTCTGTAGTGAAACTAGGACTGCATAATACTTCAGATAGAAATGTTCTCATATAAGGATATTGAATAATGTCTATTAAGTCTCGTGTTACCCATGAAAGTGCAAACACCAAAGTACAATATAACATAACAACAAAAAGTCTGTACTGATCATTTAAGTAACCCTATCCAGTAACAAAACAGAGTGTTCAGTAATCACCCGAGTGTGTCCATTTGTTCTTTTTCAGTTCCTGCATGAACACAAAACTGGGTGCCCTTCCTGGCATTGTCCAGTTCTTATAATGAAGATAAACACCATTTAAAAAGAATTAGCCTGTAAGGGACCAAATCACCCCTCTTGTTACACTTATTGCTGAGAGATGTTTGCATGACTCACCACCCATACCTTTCTGACATACATACTACTGAATGCTACAGGTGTCTCTTCTGCTCCAGAGAGAAGATGTCCTCTCATCCTTTTTCTGGCATGAACCCCTGATAGAGCTTGCATCAAAACTGAACATGGGCACGTTACCATATAGTGTAGGATGTAGTACCCCTTCTTGCTGATGCAGTGTGTACTGTCTGACCCAGCCTCTTTCAGGACCTCAGGGAAATGAGGTATGTTGTAAAATTCCTGCATGGCACTGGTTCTCTTATCTGCAGTCTTGGATATCAAGATATGCTCATCCACAAAGATAAGGAAAAACTACCAACAAGTTCATATGAGATTTGCTTTTATTATGCATTTCTACTTGCATTTCAATAAGTGACAGTAATTCTTCTATTTCCTAACATGTTGCCAGTATATTTTCAGCATGACATCCATGTGCAGCACTCCATGAACTCTTAACATTGACATGTGTCAGTTCTCTCATTCTTAATCTTTAGGTATAGTAAATGAAGTAAACTAAAACTTTATTGTCATTCAGACCATACAACTATGAAGTGCAAAGCTGAACAAAATAACATTCCTTCTACTCATTGATACACACACAGACCATTACAACAAAAGCACAAGCATGTAACTCACATAAACAACATACACACACATAACACAGAGTTCCAGCCAACCAACGCTCCATCGCCGCACAGGCAAGACCCAGTCCAGTTCCACCGATCCAACAAAACAGACATTCAAAAGTCTGGATCAGTACACATCCAAGCAGACAGTCAGGTCTCCACCATCCATTCTTGTCCAGGTCAACGACCACAGTCTCCATGATCAAAATCTTAATCCACCATCCACTCCAACATCAATGCAATTTACAGCCTGAGAATCAACAACATATTTCATCTTGGAACCTGCCTGATGGGTCACGATTTTCCATATTCAGCATTTTTATTTGTAGATCTTGAGCTTCTGGGATGTCAAATGCTGATTAGATAAGGAGCACCCCAAGTCTGTTCTGACTCCCGCACAGTTTGGATCACAGTTCATTGGCTGTACTTTTGCATTCAAATGTCTTGTTAAGATCCTTACTGGCATTGCTCCTAGTGCTTCAGTGACAATATCAGGTACTGGTGTACATGTTAGCAGTTCCATCTTGATTCTGTCAGAAACTGGAGAAGGAAGCACCTGGCATAATTTGCTACTAAATGGATGGTAGCAGTTAAAAGCCCTCATATGGGATGGTCAACTTTGCAGCCCCAAATCTCAACTAGAGCACCAGTGCAGGGACTGAGGCTTGGAGAACAGGCTATGAATATGTCTTCCTTGAGACAACTCATATCTAGAGATGTTCTTCCAGCTCCTGCGAGTATGATATTTTTCTTAGCAGCTGAGTGCATGAAGCTGCAGCTGTCCTTTGCTTCTCTGAGAGGTGAGGAATCTGAAAGAGATTAACCTGGAATTCTCACCATGGCAGTATGTTCCACAGTATTTAAGCCACTTCAGATCTTGTTGATCAGCTTTAGGTTGGGCCCAAAATCTAATCCTTGAGAGAAATCTTTAGATTAACTCCATCAAGCACTGGATGTAATTGAGGCCATGGTCCTCTCCTAAGGATTCCACCAATCTCAGTATGGTTACACACCATAGACAGGTTTCTGCTAGCCTGTCATTTACCAGGCTTCATGGCTCAAGGTATTGACATGTTTGGTGTCTGTTTGGAGTTTGAGTATGGAGTCTAAGACCTTACCCCTGGAAAACATGGGTGGTGCAGGACTGTCTCTCTTATGCTATCCTTAGAAAGTGTGTGCTCGCATGTGTGTGTGTGTGTGTGTGTGTTTGTGCATGTGCGTGTGTGTGTGTGTGTGTGTGTGTGTGTGTGTGTGTGTGTGTGTGTGTGTGTGTGTGTGTGTGTGTGTGTGTGTGTGTGCAGATAGATAGATAGATAGATAGATACAGAGATACACACATACACACACATATTCATTGGAACCATGAATTTAGTCAAATATCATTATAGTTGACATTTGTTTAGTCAGGATACTTTGAACACGTGTGTGTTTGTGTACATACAGATGAGCATGTCTACGTGTGAATGTGCCAATGTATGATTTGTCCAGCTAACAGCAATAAGTCAGTGAGTGAAAATATGATGTGAACTAATACTCTTAGATTTCGTTGCTGTCTGAGTGGATTTTTTTTGAGCTTGGTTGATACTGAATGAGCTATATCAAAGTGTATGAAACTAATGCATACTTTGTATTTTATTCCTTGCTGGTAAATATTTTGTATTTTAAAAGTAACAAGGACAAAGCACCTGAGGAACTGTGTTGTACACCCTCGGAATTTGCTTCAGAAGTTTTTAGGATGAGTCAACAAACACATTACTGCCATATTATTTTTCTAAAGGGCATGACTCCTCTGACCTATGTGCTATAAAACAATTCATTTATATTATTATACTGTTCTTTCTTTCTTTGCTTTTTCATGACTTTGACATCATTTCATTACTCAGATACGTGTCACTTGGCATGTGGCATTTCATACTTGATCAGGTTCCAGTATTCAACATGCAGCTCACATTATGGCTCTTTCCTGCCCAATGTATGCTGTATGAGGAATCATTGCTGCTGGTGGTATGATGATTTATTGTGTATATGTTTTTTGTCACTCAAAGTGAACGTGACATTTTTGAGCTTTTTGATTAGTATTGTATGACATTGGCAAAGCTGTGTTTGCATCAATTGTATGCTGTGTAAGGGTTAACTGTTCATTCTGGCATGTTTCTACACACACACTGGACACATTTTCCTTTTACTGTAACATGATGGTTCATTTTGGTTTCTGTATGGTGTGCTTGCCTTCTTAAATTGAGAGCTCAGCTGTGCCAGCGTTTTAACTATACCTTTACATAATAATTCCTAATTAGGTTGAATTGATTACAGAAGTTTCTTTCCCTTGTTTGCGACTGGCATGAAGAAACTAGTTATGTTTCATGGAAAAAAAATATTCTGGTTCAACTCTGTGAAGCTGCTGCTGTTAGCCAACTTTGCACATTTCCTGGCTTCAAGTGAATGCACACATGTGGTTTTATGTTTGAGGCAATCACCTTCAGTCATACTAGTTAATATTTAACATCTTTCTTCATTCTTTGTAGTAACATTAAACACAGCATAGTTTATTTGTGTTGTAGTCGATGTATGGTCTGCAGACAGAAAACAAGTCTATTGCCAATTTATTAAGCAAGTTTCTAGGATAGTTGGAAACACAGATGTCAGCTTGCTAAAACTGTTACCAGTGTGAATTTGCTTTTCTACATTTTGCTTCAGTGTTTGACATTTCTTCATTCCCTTTTCCAGGTAAGAAACCTAGAATTTCAACCCCATGTTATTAGAAGGTCACATCTGATGTTATTGTTTTCCATTAAATGTCATTAAAGGCAGAGAGTACTTCTGTAGACAGAATACTTCTTTCCTTGTGCTTGTCTGGCATGCATTGTTAATTAATGATTTTATTTTATTTTATTTTTTATATAAAAGGTACATATAGATGAAATGTGACATTTTAATTTCTTTACTGTTTGCATTAACTGAAGACATTTACTGCCATAACTTCAATTGCTACTAGTTTATTTATTTGTTTATTAGATTTATTAAATAATTATGTACAAATGCACAACGTACTATTATGACTTACTATGAATATGCAGGGAGAATACAGGGACAGTTTTTGCATTTTGGGGGCCCCTCAGAAAGTGCCAAACTGGAGCCCTGTGGACACTTTCAGGCTACATATCACCCTATCACTGTCAACCTCCCTAAGCAACCTTTTAATTCATGCTGCATAGTTTTAGGTGTAGTATGCATAGTCTAAACTATAGCTACAGTTTGACAGGTCTGTCAACCACATTGTGCTGATCCATTTCACAGAGGGAGATTTACAGTGACCGACATTTAGTTGCATTGATTATATACTACAAAAACACTATGTACAGGTCTGACCTTAGGTGGTATAGTGCCAAAGGCAGAGGAATCCACGGTGCCCCCATTGCTTAGTGTATCTTCCCCCCATGCCACCACATACATCCTCCAGTACTCCAGCCATTTTCCTTCATTCCTGTGCTCCTCACAGTATGCACATTACACATTTATCACATTTTGCCTTACTCTTCAACTTTTTCAAAAAGTTAGAGCTTTCTATATGTTTTGATGTTTTTTTACAACCTTTTCAAATAATGACGGCTTGAAAAAAATATATGATTATGGAAATAAATTTACTGGTGCTGCTCAACTTTACCCTTCCTTGTCTCATTTAAAGAGAGTCTGGAAAAGACAGTACAGTAATAACTGAGTAGAAAATAATGTAATTAAACTAGGGGTATCTGTTAGTTGCCAGGCCCCATGAAGTCATAAGGTTAGAGATGCACAAAGGTGCATTTTACAGCATTTCCCCAACCTTTTGATCCAGTGGAGACCTGAAAAAAATCATGAGCAAGAAAAGAATTTCAGACTTATTTTTTCTTTCTAGGAAGACATAGATGGTACCCAAAGCTTAATGCATAGTCACAATAAACTAATAAAACAAATGCTCAAGAGGGTACATAAATCCTGTCTGGGAATAATGCCTCCCTAACTAAACATAAAAAAGATGACATACACTGTCTATAGATCCATTTGGGGTTAAATTGGGATAAGACCAGAGCATCAAATGGCCACAGGCATGCATTTCAAGTGACTGCTGTCATACATGTACATAGCATGCCTCTACACTCCTCACCCCTCACTCATACATCACAAAGGCAGTCATCATTATATGTCTAATGTGTTATTTTGAGGAAAATGAAAAAAAAGTAATGATCACATTAATGTATTCCAACTTGTTGAGCCAAGACAATACTGTGACGAAAGGAAATACTGCCAGCACAGCTACCTGTAATTTTGTAAATAAATATATGGCATTTGTGACTATCAAACTAACTTATACAAGATACTGGTATTACAAATGTACTAGAACTGTATGTCATGCTTTGTGTTGAAAAGGTATTTGTAAAATGTGCCCTACTGGAAGAGAACAGAAATGTCCACACACTATTGTAACTTTTTAAATGTATATATTTTAATAGTGGAAACTGGAATACAGGAGGGTAACCTCAGTCCAGAACACTTTGGAGAAATATCTCAAATTAAATTACTTTATAGGCTATGCAATAAAGAGGCTCTCTGAGAGATTTCAGTGCAGCTAGAGACACAAAGTCTGTGCTAAGAAGTTTTCTGTATTGTCTTTAGGGTGAACTAATTACTAGTCTTGAAATGTGGAGGAATGCAATTGTTTTATGACTTCCAGCATCTGCCAAAGATCTGAGCAAAAGCCCTTGGATGAGTATTTTTACGGGTAGACGCTAAATGCTACCAGCTACCAGCTGCCAGCAATTGGGGTTTTGGCCTGGGAACTAGAAGACAGATAACAAGAAGTGATGTCATTTTGCAAGCTATTCAAGAAGTAATATTTTAGATATTATTTTTTGAGGAATCTTTTAGTGAGACAGAGCATTCTGTATTCTGTCTTGGGCCCAACAAGAAGAACCATTCACCACATCACCTGCTTTGCTCTAGTAAGTTAATAGGGTATAGTATAATTCTCTTAGATTCATCCAGGAATATAGTGAAGCTTTGTTTTAGATATATTTTTTTATCTGAGCCTGTCTTGCAATGTTGTTTTAATATTTCCTATGGTTTTGAACTCTGATGTCACTGTGAATATACAGTATATTTAGTATTCTCTTGTTTTTTTACTAGTTATTATTAAGTATATTTAAACCTTTCATTGTGGCTGATCTGTGTAGAGATATTTAAGTTTTGAGAGTACTTGCATATTTATTTGGTGACACTGTGTGGGCCACTCCTAACAGTCTTGCTTTTGGTCAAACTACCATTTGTATTAATATTAGTATTATACAGTAAGATTGGACACCCTTTGTTAAGGGCCATAAAAGTAGCTGATAAGGAGTGATCAATGGCAGTGGAAACTACCTTATAGTCTTGACAGAAGGGGGCATAGCTAGTAAACCTGTGCCAGCCATTGCAGGTATATGTGTGTGTGTGTGTGTGTGTGTGTGTGTGTGTGTGTGTGTGTGTGTGTGTGTGTGTGTGTAAATCAAACCTAAAAGAGTGTGTCAGCTACTTGGGCAGGGACACAAAGCACTGGTTGCACAGAGAGGATGTTGGAGGTTTTGGCTTGGTCACTCAGCTGAGATCTCAATTCTATAGCTGTGCCAGTGGGGAGTCTTATTGGGGATCTGGAAGAAGAGCAATAATCCAGCCCTGGACTGACTGTGCCCTCTTTGTTCTCTTAAGGGAAATTGCACTTGATGCAGAGAGATGCATCTGGAAATACCTTGTGTGTACCTGTTATCCTCAGTGAACGTCCTCCACTGTTTCCAGTGATTTGGATTGAGGCTCCTTGATTACTCATCCAGTGGTGGGTCATCACATTTGGAGGCAGTGGTGGGATCACATCATATGTTGGGATTCAGTGGTGTGGATATTAAACTCCTGTAGCCTGTAAACAGTGGTCACTAAAGAAGGCGTTTGTACTCTCATGCAGACATTCAGAGTTTCATATCATAATAGTTTTATTTAATTTCTTTTAGCTTTGTTAGTCAGGGAGAGCAGGCAAGGATGTCAGTAGAGGATTATGGCAAGCTGGCTAGGAGCCAGTTGGCTGAGATGTGCCAAGCCAAAGGACTGGTGCATGCCAACCTGACTAAAGCAGAAATTATTGCAGCCTTAACTTTAGCTACAGCACAGACCAGCAACCAAAAAGACAACCAGACTGGCCTTGAGGATGTACAACTCTTAGAAAATGGACAGTTCAGTTTTACCTCAGAGAACTTAAAAATCCATCTGGAGTTAAAGGGACTTGAAGTGGAGGAAAAACATTTGGAATTTGAATCAGCAGGGAGACTGTGACATTTGAAGGCTGAAGAAAATGAGAGGCAGAAGTAACATGAAAAGGAAATGCTGTCTCTTCACCACGGTCATGGAGGTAATGGGGAAGGGAGTGACTGAACCCCAGAAGCAATAAAGGTAAGTACATTTCTTCCACAAATTACAGAGGGTTATACTTTTGATAGTTTTGTTCATATGTTTGAAAGGGTATGTAATGAGGATAATGCTGGCCAAGAGCTCTGGGTATAGTTCCTGACCCCTTTACTCCATGGTAAAACTGTAACTGCTGTTTCTAAATTGTCTGATACTGATTGCTTAAATTATAATACAGTTAAAAATAGTTTATTAGAGTGTATTAAGTTAACACCTGGAGTTTACAGAAAAAGTTTCTTGAGCATAGATGCAAGGCAGATGAAAGTGTGTGTGATTATATAACTGAGTTAAGCACTTATTTTGATAGCTGGGTGAGTGGGTGTCAGGTTACCACTTTTGAAGGGCTGGCAAACCTTTTGGTGAGGGAACAAGCCCTTAGCACCTTGCATAAGCACATGAGAGTATAGTTGGCAGACAGAGAATGCAACACCACAGATGAGTTGGGGGAAAAGGGAGACCTATACCTAGCAAGCAGGGCATCACTGCTTAGAAGTGGATATCCAGTGCTGCACATGGGTCTAAGGTAACCCACGGTGGGCAGCAAAACTACCTGAACAGAGTCTGGCAGTAGCAGGGGAAGCCACTAGTTCAGGTACACTACCAGAATCAAGGGTTAAATGTTTTAAATGTAACCAGGGGGGCCATGTAGCATATAGATGTCCATAAGGCAAGGTGGGGAACAAAAGGTAGGGGAGCCAGCAAGTGGGAATGACAGAATGCCAGCAGTAAGTTGTCTGGAGACAACAAGGGTACCAAACTTCCACAAGAGGTTATATCCTATCTTAGGTGGGAAACAGGCCACTGCTAAGAGAGAATCAGCCTCTGACCTAACCATTGTGAAGCCTGTAATAGTTAAAGAGGAACACGACTTTCTTGGGCAGTCTACTTCAGTCAGAGCTTTAGGAGGGTCCCCATTCCAAGTAGCTTTGGCTAGGGTGCACCTTGACTGGGACGGTGGTAAAGGAAGAAAGCAAGTAGGTGTGTTTGAGGATATCCCTGCAGATGTCCTGATAGGGAATGATTTTGATAATGCAGTACCTTGTGTGCATGCAGTGACATGCAATCAGCCCTGGAGACAGGCATGTGAGTCTGATAGCCTGGGGGGTACCCAGACAGACTGCCCACATGAAGCCAGGACTGAGGAGGTGGCTACTTCAGGGAGGAAGTTACCCTGTAGCAGAGAGACTGCAGGTGAGCCACAGCTGCTTGTGGGTATTGATCTTCCCTTGGACAGAATTACTGCTGTCAGAGGATACAAGACTTCCTGTGGAAGGGAAGCTGGGAAGGGTTACAATGAGAGAGTTGAGACAGGCTCAACTCTCAGACCCTACATTACAAAGCTTGAGGGAGATAGCTGGGGAGGTGCCTGATTCCCAAGGAAAAGGGGAATCTGTATACTGGGACAAAGGGTTACTGTGTAGAGAGTTGACCCCTTAGTGAGGACTAGAGAATGAGGTAATACAGCAGTTGGTAGTGCCCAGACCCTACTGTCTGGCAGTTCTAGCCATAGCCCATGACATTCCCTTTCCAGGTCATATGGACATAAAGTATATGAAGAGATGTATTATGCAGAACGTTTATTGGCCTGGGATTTCCAGGGATGTGACAGGGTACTAGAAGATGTGTGAGCAGTGCCAAAAGGTAGTCAAGATAGGAGACAAGATCAAAGCTCCTTTGATGCCTTTCTCTGTGATTGAGGAGCCATTTCAGAGGGCAGCTATGGATATTGTGGGACCACTGAGTACCCCAAGTTCACAGGGAAGAAGTATATCCTAGTAGTAGTAGATTATACTACCAGATATCCTGAGGTGGGGGTTCTGTTCTCCATTGAGGCAGAAAAGGTGGCAAATGCTTTTTTAGAAATTTTCAGCAGGGTAGGCTTCCCAAAAGAAATACTGACTGACAGGGGTGCCAGTTTCATGTCAGACCTGCTGGCTTGTCTGTGGAAGCACTGTGGGTGAAGCACATAAAGACCACCCCGACGACTAATGGTCTTGTGGAGAGGGTAACAGCTAGACTAAATACCATGCTACAGGCATTAGCAGAACAATTTAAGAAGGAGTGGGGTAAACATTTGCCTCATTTGTTGTTAGCTTACAGAGAGTTGTCCCAGGAATCCACAAGTTTTTCAGCTTTTAAGTTGTTGTATGGGCATAGGGTGAGGGAACCTCTAGATTTCATTCAAGATGAGTGAGAAGGTGAGTGCAAGTCCCACAAGGAGTTTGTTGTGGCATATGTCCTAAACTTGAGAACAAGATTCAGGGAACTCATTGGCTTGGCCCAGGAGAACCTGGCAGAGGCCCAACAGCAGAAAACGGTGTAGTATAACAGGTTTGCTCAAGCTAGAGAGTATGGTCTGGGGCAGCAGGCTATGGTTCTCATTCCTGTCAGGCACAACAAGCTGCAGGCAGCTTAGGAGGGACCGTTTAAAGTGGTAAGGAAGGTCAGTGATGTTAACTTCATGGTAGAACTGCTAGGCAGGAGGCAGGGGCACAAGCTGTTTCATGTTAACATGATGAAACCTTACCATGATAGAGAGGCCCTTGTGCTAAGTATTTGCAGTAGGAGGCAGGAGGAGTCTGAGGGGGATCTACGGGTACAGGGAGCCAACCAGCAAAATTCCACATTACTGCAATGGAACCTAGGGTTGCAGGTACATGATGTGACAGTGCAGCACTGTATTGGGGTCAGCAATGCCAAGGCAGCTGGAATCTCAAGACAGGGAATGATGTAATGTATTCCCAGATAGGCACATCCCTCTCAAGCAACATTTCTCATAGGACACTTGAAAAAATATCTTGAGTCTTTGAAGAGGGGAAGAAGTGTGACAAAAGGAGATGCCAGCACAGCTAGCTGGAATTTTGTAAATAATTATATGCCATTTGTGAATATCAAACTAACTTATACAAGATCAAAAAACAGGCAGGAACCATTGAATAAAAAGAAGGGCTTTATTAAATTATTTTCTCTAGCACCTCACCTCAAAAACAAAGCCTTTGAGGAGTACTAAAAATGAATTCATACACCCCACCTATATATTTAACCCAATTAAACAATTAACCAATAAAATACAAAGTAACTAAATAAGCATTTTCCAATTACAATCCAAATTAAGACCTGAGGGACATAAAGTATTAAATTTCAGAACAAATGTTTTCTCTTAAAAATGCTATCAGAACAAAAATTAAAGGGAACCCTTTCCAAAGCTGTGGCTGGTTGACAAATATTTTTGTTTGGCTTCAGCTGCTATCCCTTCCTGTCCTTTTTTTTTTTTTTTTTGGGTACTCACCCCTGTGGTCGTTGTGTTTGTCAATTTATTGATTTATTGTTAGGACATTTGACTATTTAAATGGGATACCTTTTCAAACTACTAATTTTTATAATTGTAAC
Organism: Protopterus annectens; assembly: GCF_019279795.1. Classification (NCBI taxonomy): domain Eukaryota; kingdom Metazoa; phylum Chordata; order Ceratodontiformes; family Protopteridae; genus Protopterus; species Protopterus annectens. The sequence continues at coordinate 648,836,881 of NC_056751.1, read as the reverse complement.
ACATAAGGCATTATTTATACTCTTTGATGTCCATGTGGTTTTATATATATATATATATATACATACATATGAAACTAAAATAAAACTTAAGTTAAGATTTCAGGAGCATGTAAGAAATATTAGGCAGGCTAAATTTGACAGTCCTGTTGCACAGCATTCTACAAAATTTCACAATTCTGATCCTAGTGATTTTAAAGCCACAGTTTTGGAAAGGTTTCCCCTTTAGTGTTTGTTCTGATAATGTTTTTAAGGGAACACGTTTGTATAAGGAAACAGTTTTTATTCTGAAATTTAATACTTCATGTCCCTCAGGTCTTAGTTACTTTTTATTTTATTGGTTAGTTCTTTAATTGGGTTAAATATATAGGTAGGGTGTAGGAATTCATTTTTTAGTATGCATTGAAGCCTGTTTTCTTGAGTCAAGGTGCTAAAGAAAATAATTTAATAAAGCCTTGTTTTTTTTAGTGGTTCCTGCCTGTGGTCATTTGGACTTGTGCTCTTTGTGGTTTTGCTAACTTATACAAGATGCTGGTGTTACAAAAGTATTAGAACTGTATGTCATATAAGATGGTTGTGTTACAAATGTATTAGAACTGTATGTAATGTGTATATCCAACTGCTTTGTACAGATGTTTGTGCTGAAAAGATATTTGTAAAATGCTTGTGTTTAAAATGCAGCCATAGTGTGCCCTACTGGAAGAGAACAGAAATGTACATGCACTGTTGTAACTGTTTAAATGTATATATTTTAACAGTGGAAACTGGAATACAAGAGGTTAACCTCAGTCAAGCAAACTTTAGAAAAAATATCAAAAATTAAATTACTTTATAGGCTACTCAATAAAGAGGCTCTCAGACAATTTTCAGTACAGCTAGAGACATAAAGTCTGTACTACGAAGCTTTCTGTATTGTCTTATGGTGAACTAATTATTAGTCTTGAAATGTGGAGGAATGTAATTGTTTTATGACTTCCAGCATCTGCCAAAGATCTGAGCAAAAGCCCTTGGATAAATATTTTTGCAAGTAGATGCTAAGTGCTACAAGCTGCCAGCAATGGGGGTATTGGCCTGGGAACTAAGACAAGAAGTGATGTCATTCTGCAAGCTATCCCAGCAGTAATGTTTAAGATATTTTTTGAGAAGTCTCTTAGTGGGACAGAGCATTTTGCATTCTGGCTTGGACCTGACAAGAAGAACCATTCACCACATCATCTCTCTTGCTCTAGTAAGTTATTAGGGTATAGTATAAGTCTCTTAGATTCAGTCAAGAATATAGTGAAGCTTAGTTTTAGATATATTTTTTTAGCCAAATTAAACTGCAAAAGGAAAACAACATGTACAGGCTCCAAACCTTCTTTAATATTCCACAAGTTAAAATACACTGCTAAAATGCAAACAGCACATTACTACAATCCATGTTAAGCACTTTCACTTAAGTTAATCCCAAGCTTCATCAGAACATTGAATAAAAACTGTTAGTCCCATTTATACCTATTCAAACAGATGCCAGCCAATAGTTGAATCTCATACATAATTCATTAGATTAAATTAATCACAGTTCTCTATAACTTCCTCTTCATCTAGCCATCAGTTAAAACAAAAAAATAATATATGTATTATTTTAACTGGTTCATTTATATAAAAAAACCTTTGAAAAAATAAATACATTTTGTTTAAAATATATATATATCATTCTTACCATTCAAGAGCTTGGCTGCCTTCAGTTTAAGGACACTATTAATACTTAAATGGTCAAAGACCAGGTTTTTTTCGTTGAATTAAGTCTGAGCTGTCAGTACAGATGTTCTTCGTGTTTCACTGTTGCAGTCATTACAATTGGGTTATCCTGCTGGCAGGCTACCCTCAGTCGGCCTGAATTCCAAAGTCTAGGTCCAGCATTGGCTGCTGTCGCCTCTTCTCTGACGTCAGTGTGCCAGGGATATAAAAGATGCAGCCAACGACATTTTCTTCAGTCTTTCTTGCCACGCGGTGCCCGAACCAAAAGCAGTTTGCAAGTGCCGGTCGGCCGACTCCTGAGATTTTCGTTTTTGAATTTCAGATCCGAAGTCTTCACTAAAAGCTAAGTACCCCATTGGGGAAACTTTTTTCTTGCTCCAAACCGATGTCAGAAAAAGTTAATAATTGTATTTCTTGTGGGAAGCAAATACCTCATAAGGACTTTCATTCTTACTGTATTCCTTGCCTAGGCCTGACCACGACGTGGCTAGTTGTTGGTTTTGTGCTAGATTTAACCAACGCACTATTAAGCGTCGGTACGATTTTGCATTTCACTATTTTGGCAGAAGATTTAACTATACAATGTCGTCGGATAGCCATCCGACTACCGGAATTCACAAGAAACGCAAACAAAAGGACAGGCATCCGAGGTCCAAAACTGACAACGAGGCTTCTTCTAAGCCAGTCACCGGTTCACCAGTTCTCAGTGAGGCACCTTCGCAGCCCCTGACGACCGCTACTTTAGACTCGCAGGCTGCTACTGACACCCATGTGGAGTCGACCAGGCCGCTGGAAGCTCAAGGTATTGGACCTTCGGAAACTATTCCCTCAGATGGGTCTGGAGCCACTGAGCAGGCATCGGCTTCTAAGGGTGTTTTCAGACCTACTCAATTATATGTTAAAACAACTTCAGATTCAAAGGCAAAGACTAAAGCACCTTTTAAGACAAAGAAACAAGTACAACAGCCTCATGGACAGGTCTACATGCCAAAAAAACAGATGCTCAAAATGTCCGAAGACCTAATTACTTTGATCAGGGGTTCCCATCCCCCTCCTGATAAGAGGCCTAGGCAAGAGACAGAATATGAATCTTCAGATCAGGTTTCTATTTCATCTGATTCCTCTTCTGATCAGGAATACTCTCTTCCTCCCTATGAGGATTCTGATGCTGAAGAATCTATCCCTTCAGCCTCTCCTCCTGAGGATTATTCTTTTGGGGAAACTTTACATACCATGAGGGAGCATTTCCACTGGGAGAGCCAAGATTATTCAGAATCTAAGAAAAGGCTCAGAGACTTCCTTTTACTACCACAACACAGGCCCCTAGCTATTCCACCTGTGTTAGACATTGTAGATGATGTATTTTCTGAGTCCAGTCTGACCCCTGACTCCTTACCTCCAGCTCCTGTTAAGCCGGACAGGTACTACAGGGTTCCTGACTCTCATACATTCCTTTTCAAAAACCCTGGTGCTGACCCAGAAACTATCTCTCAGGGTCCCAAAGGGGTCAAGGCTTCCACTGCAAAAACCCTACTCCCTCTGACAGGGATTCTAGGGCACTGGATAGATGGGGAAAAAAGATTTACACTTCTGCTACCTTGGCTATAAGGGCTTTAAATTGTCAGTTTCATATGCTCAAATATCAGCAATATATTATGTCACTGCTTAAACAGAAAATATTGATAAATTCTGAATGTGCAGAAAACAAAGAAATACAGGATTTATTGCAAGCAGCTGAACAAGTAGGAAAGCATACTTTGCAATGTGGTTTTGATTCTCTGGAGGCCTCCTGCAGGGCCGCAGTTATGGGTTCTGTCATTAGGAGGCATGCTTGGTTAAAGGAACAAAATCTACCTGATCATGTTAAAGCAAAATTATTCGATGCTCCATTACAGCATGATGTTTTGTTTGGTGTTAAAGCAGAAGAGGTGTTAAAAAAAATGGAGGACAAAGCTAAATCTATGCAAACAGTCAAGGATTTCTTACAGGTACAGCCACCAAGATTTAGCAGACACTGGCCTACAAAGAATTGGTCCTTTCCAGTGTCAGACAGGCCACAAAGCGGCAGATACAGATGCCCTAGAGGCAGATCCCAGCCCCAAGGTTCATACAGGTATAAACAATGGGGTGCTTCTACCTCCAAAACTGGAGAAGACAAATCACAGCCATACAGGAAACAGTCACAATGACTTCCCCCTGCCTGCACCAAGCACATATCTTCTGGCAGCACCTTTAGTGGGAAAACTAGCACTTTTTTTCTCAAAAATTGGCACATAATAACCAAGGACAAATGGGTCTTAAATATAGTGTCACAAAGCTACAAGTTTCACTTCCATACCCTGCCAAGGGCAAACGGTTGGCCAGACCTGCCAAAACATCAGTGGGCAGAGGCACAAAAACAAGTCTCATCCCTCATGGACATGAGGGCCATTCAACAAGTACCAGAGCAAGGGCAGGGACAAGGATTCTATTTCAGACTGTTCTTGGTACCCAGAAAGGACAAAGCCTGGAGACCAGTACTGGACATATCTATTCTAAACACATATCTGGATATTCCAAAATTCAAAATGTTGACTCTACAGCAGCTTTTGCCCATGTTGGGCAAGAAGGCTTGGCTTGTGACTTTAGATTTAAAAGAGGCATACCTACATGTCCCAGTCAGACAAACATGCAGAAGATACCTCAGATTAAAAGCTGTCTCAATGCACTACCAATTCTCTGCACTGCCCTTTGGCTTATCTACTGCACCCAGGGTCTTCACAAAGTGCCTGGCACCAGTAATTGCATACTGCAGACAAAGAAGAATACAAATATATCCTTACTTGGATGACTGCCTCATTCAAGCAGAGAACAAGGACATTCTACTACAGAATCTGGCATTTGTAAAGAGATTACTACCATGCTAGGGTACACAGTCAACTAACAGAAATCAAAACTAGTACCCTCTCAAGAGATAATATTCCTGTGTGCAAGCTTAAATACAACTGCCCAGATGGCTTATCTCACGCCAAACAAACAAAGGCAACTGACTACCTATTTCAAACTGTTGGCAACAAAGGCCCAGTTATCTGCAAGAAAAATTCTGCAGGCTTTGGGCTTCATGGCATCCTGCATTTTACTAATTCCATATGCAAGACTGCATATGAGGAAACTTCAGTGGTACCTAAAAAGTGTTTAGACTCAACATTGCCACAGCCTGGAAACAATAGTTACTCTCATTCCCTGCCTGCAACAGGAGTTTCGATGGTGGGCAAAGGCCTGTCAGCAGAACAAGGGACAGCCATTCACTCTACCCCCAGCCCACACAGACATTAACAATGTATGCATCGGATTATGCCTGGGGAGCCTACATGGCAGGAAAATGTATTCAAGGCACATGGTCCGCAAACCAAATGCATCTACATATCAATCAAAAAGAGATGCTAGCTGTAAAAAATGCCCTGCAGCCTTCAAGGACCTACTTCATCTGGGACAACTACTGATAAAGACAGACAATACCATGGTCATGTGGTATATAAACAAGCAAGGAGGCACTCATTCTTACCCCCTTTGCAGACTAGCCATGACTTTGTGGGACACAGCATTGACTTACTAAGTACATCTGCAGGCACAATTCCTGCCAGGAAAGATAAATACTCTGGCAGACAAACTAAGCAGAAACCTCATGGATCCCCACGAGTGGAAATTGGATCCACAAGTCTTCAGCATGATAACAAGGAAATAGGGATGCCCGGACATAGATCTATTTGCCTCACCTCACAACTGCCAACTAAAGAGATTCTGCACAAGGACTTATCACAGACAAGCATGGAAAGTGGATGCCCTATCTTTCAGCTGGAAAAACATAACAGTATATGCCTTTCCTCCTCTGCCTCTCCTCCCCAAGGTACTCCTAAAGGTCAGACAGGAGAAGCCAAAAATGATACTGATTGCCCCAGACTGGCCACGCCAGTACTGGTATCCAATCCTAAGGAACTTGTCTCAATGCCCAGCCTGGACTTTACCTCAAGTGCCTCATCTACTGTCCCAGCAGAACAATCAGATCATGCACAGCCAACTCAAGACCTTAAATCTGGCAGCATGGCGGATAATGTAGTCATACAAAACATACATCTCACTAAAGCGGTGATGGATGTCATTTTGGAGGCCAGGAGGCCTAGTACTAGAAAATCTTATGCTGGAAAATGGAAGAGATTCTGTGCTTGGAACCAGGCACAAAGAATTGACACAGCTGTACCAAATATTCCTCAGATTTTGCAATACTTGACTGAGATGCTGGACAAAGGCCTATCTTTTTCATCTATAAAAATTCATGCCTCTGCCATTTCGGCTCATTACAATACAGAGCCACCAATCTTTTCTCATCCTTTATTAAGGCAGTACCTCAGAGGGGCCAAAAATTTAAGGCCTCCAAGGAGATCACCAATACCTGCATGGGACCTCAATTATATCTTGGAAAAACTCACCCTGCCTCCTTTTGAGCCAGCCGCTAAAGCTGATATAAAGTTTTTATCTTGGAAAACAGCTCTGCTCCTAGCAATAACTTCTGCAAGACGTGTCTCAGAGTTACAGGCACTCATGGCTGTGGAACCTTTTATCATTTTTTATCCAGACAGGGTTTCTCTGAGGACAAACCCGACATTTATGCCTAAGGTAGTGTCCGGTGTGGCCCTTAAGCAAACTATTCATCTTCCTACCTTTTATCCAAACCCACAGAATAAGGGGGAGATAATTCTGCATTCTTTGGACATACACAGACAGCTATGTTTCTATTTGAACAGAACCAAAGCTTTCAGAAAGACAGAGCAACTACTAGTGGCATATGCTGCAGGATCACAAGGAAAGGCTATCTCAAAGCAGACTATTTCAAAGTGGATAGGCCACTGGATTCATTTCTGCTATTCACAAAATGGCAAGCCAGTACCTAAGGGCATTAGGCCACATTCAGCCAGAGCAGCAGCCACTTCAGCAGCTTTCCTCAGGGGAGTGCAAACCAAAGACATTTTAGAGGCTGCTACTTGGAGTTCAGTGTACACCTTCACAAAGCACTATCACTTACCACTCTACTCTGAATCCAGGGCAGGCTTTGCCACTGCAGTTCTGCAGGGCCTAATAGCCACTCCTAATGCTATTTAGCTCTAGCCTCCCAACCTTAGCTTTGGGATTCAAACCAATTGTAATGACTGCAACAGTGAAACATGAAGAACATAGTACAGTTGTGTACACTTACCATAAATGTAGATGTTCGAGTGTATTCACTGTTGCAGTCCAGGTTACCCACCCGCTATCCCCCATTTCTTTGCTGGAACTTATCTGTACTTCTCTATTCTATACAACCTATGTGGTGTATTTGCTTGTAGATGAAGGCAAAATATATACTTTGGTGCATGCATGTTTTATTGACATATTTTTTTAGCCTACCCTTTTGGGGGCACCTGACACCTGGGGCAAGAAAAACTGAAGAAAATGGCATCAGCTGCATCTTTTATACCCCTGGCGCACTGACGTCAGGGAAGAGGCGACAGCAGCCGATACCGGACCTAGACTTTGGAATTCAGGCCGACTGAGGGTAGCCTGCCAGCAGGATAACCCAATTGTAATGACTGTAACAGTGAATACACTTGAACATCAACATTTATGGTAAGTGTACACAACTGTACTTTCTTTATATTCTAGGTGGGCTTCCCACAACCCACCCCTAATGTCTTGTCTTACTTGTTCAAGTACCAAAAACTTAAATCTACAATTCATACACTGCCTTTGAAGTCTGTATAAAGTGTTGATATATTTTTTCTGGGAAATTTCATAAAAATGTTCTATATTCGTTTTTTTAGTGGCCTCTCTGTCTTGCCTGTATAAAAACTATAACATATTTGGCAAATACTAATATATACAACCCCCTTACTGTTGCAATTAAAATGCTCATTAAACTTCATTATAAATTTCCTGGATGGGATACTAGTACTCTCTTGTTCCAAGATGTTATTACATTGTTGACAAAACCCACACTTATACATTCCCCCTGACTTTTGAGCTCTGACTACCCTGTTGTCTATACCATGATTTTCCAACACCTCCTTTATGTTCATGTCTCTCTTCTTGATAAATGTTGGTATTGATGGAATAATTTTATTAGTTTCACTATTTGTAGTCAATAATTCCCAGTACTTCCTAATAATATTCTCAATTTCTTGTGAGTGGGCCGTGTGTGTGTGGATAAATGCCATGTCATACTGAGAACTTTATTTGTCTGCATTCTGGTTATTCTGTAATAGCTTTTTCCCCAAAATTGGGTCATATTTACCCTTCCTTTCTTTATTAACTTCCTTCATTAATCCAAAGTACATCCCCCTGCAAGTAAGGCAGTGCACCGCCTAAAGTAACACCATCAAACCAAATAAGATAGCCAGCACATAGTGGTGTAGAAGCATAATTTTATGACTCAGATGTTGACTAATGTGTTATTTAACAGGACTAGATGTCTGGCCCACATAAAATGTCAAACAAGAGCAGGTAGCTAAGTAGATAACCCAATCAGAAGAACAAGTGGCAAAAAATCTGATATCAAATACCCTGCCCATATTATGGTTATTGAAGCATTTGGTTTGATTCATCCTGATACAATGGACACAATGGCCATATGGAAAACACCCAAGGAGGACTTCACATTTTAGAGTAAGTTGTTTAGTACAACTAAGGCAATCTGACCCATATTTATAATGTTTAAAATATGACCCTAGTGTTTTACCCCTCCTATAACCAAAGTGGCACTTGTCATCAAGCATATGACCAAGTTCTTCATCAGACATGAGTATATTCCAGTTACATTGGATAACTTCACAAAACATGTTAGTATTGCACCCACATGTGGTAATCAACCTGACTGGAGATACATTCTGAGTGTTTTTCTTCCTGTATTTCATCAGTTCGGACCTCTCCTTGGAAGCCACCTGACTAGAAGCCATGGTAATGGTCCCTGGCTTATACCCCCGGCATTTAAATCTGTTGATCATATCCTTCTTGAAGTAATCATATTTCATGGAGTCAGAACAAATCCGTTTAAGTCTCATAAATTGGGATTTTGGTATATTACGAATAACATGAGGTGGATGGTGACTAGTAGCATGTAATAAAGAATTGTATTCAGGAAATTTGCAGAACACTTGGGTGTCCAAAGTGCTATCAGAATTCTTTGTAACCAGAACATCCAAAAAGGCAGTCTGGTTCTTGTCATGGTTACAGGTAAACTGTATACCCCATTTATTATTATTAATGTATTCCACAAATTCTTGTAAATACAGAATGTCACTCTTCCATACTAACCAACAGTCATCAAGATAATGATGCCAAATATCCATTTCTGGCAAATATAAATTATGAAGGGGATCATAAATTAGTTGTTCCTCTATATATGCCATAAATAAATCGGCATAAATGGGGGCAAAGGATGCCCCCATTGCTGTCCTCCATGTTTGCCAGAAACAGTTGTCCTGATAGTAAAAGAATAAACTGAAAGGAGCACTCGACAGCCATTTCCACAGTATAAAATATAGGTGTTTAATCCAAAACCACAGTAAAATCCAGCTGGGTATTAGGTCACAGTAAAATATTAACGCTGACACACAACCAGTACGTTTTCGTTTACACACTTCCTCAGATACAGCCATTTTGTTCAACTACTTCATTAAATACTCAGTTCAAACTAGCTGGACCAATAAAATGTTAAAAACAATTAAATACAATTAATTAAAAAATTGAGGATGAGAATTTAAAGGTACATTACATAAATAAGTAAGTAAATACCATAAATTATGCTTAAAATGCTCAATGAAACTTTTGTAGGTGTCACCATAAATAAAAATCATATAATAAAACCTATCTAAGGATGAACCATCACAATAAATACTTAAATACTTAAAAGTAAAAGATACAAAAATGTTACAATAAAATATAAGTAAAATGTACCTTTAAATTCTCATCCCTGCCCTGCATTGTCTGACCCTAAAGGGATGTCCCTGTTGCTGCGTTTGGCTGTGGGTGAGGCCACACTATGTGTTGCCTCAGTGTCCGTCATCGAGGAAGATTCCTCACCTGATGTGCCCCCAAAGGAAGATGCAGGCTTCCTTAGAATCGACCTAGGTCATTTTCTTTTGTTTGGTTTAGGACCTAAATTAGAAAATTTCACATTCTTCTGGGGGCCAAAAGGCTTACCATATTCATAGTATGCCTGGTCCCTGTTGAATTTATGTAATTTTTTTCTCCTTCAGCTGTCGTTCTAAGAAAAATAACTCCTGACCCAATTGTTGAAGACAAGTGTGATAATTGGTCTGTCCTTCAAATTGTTTAGTCTCCTCACAAAGATGAGTAACCTCATCTAGACCATTATCTTTACACCGATCATAATAAGAAGCTAAGGCCCCTACAAAACCCATAGAGGCCTGCTGTTGCACAGTAGCCCACTGTTGGCCCAAATCCTGATCTATAAAAGGTACTAAAGCTTGTATCCTAACACAAAGTCCTCTTGGGCTAATATTCTTGGACATATAGGCTTTAAAAAGCCGAAAATGCCATACATTGGTCCTTAGGATTTTCATACTCTTTGATAATTTTGAAAAAAAACATCACTACAATCGGTATTACTAGAGGCCTGATCAGTTGAACCCTATGGTTAATGCTGGTTGCCCAGACTAAAAACCCCAGTATCATCACGATCACATGATAGACCTTGTAATAACTGGCTGAGCTCCATGTTAGTTATTGATAATATAAAATCTGCTAAATTGCAGTATAATAATATTCAACCTACAGGAGGTGCCAAAGGGTGATTGTGGCCCAAAAAGTATTGACCAAAGTAAGTATATAGAAATGCTCCATAAAAGGAACTCATAATATCTCTATTACCTGTTAAGATGAACACAAGAATCCTGCCACCTAAAATGGTTCACAACATAATTCAATCTTGGATCCAAAGTCACCCATTGCAGTACTACATAACAAGTCTAATGTATATCAAAACATATAGATACACAGAGGACAATGATAGCCACCACACAATTATATCAAATTAAATTCATAAAAGCCCATTCAAAGAGTAAATCGGCCCAGGATAACCTGGACTCAACAACGTGGTGCTACGTACTTCTGTTAGGGTTACTTAGTATTGCCAGTCAAGACCACAGGATACAATAATAGCCTCTACTGATCCTTAGTAGTTTAACCACAAAAAAACACAAAAAAATTCCACTGGACCACTTCTAATCTGTAGTGCTACATATCCCCATGGTTACTTGGTATAAGGTTATCCATTAGACAAAAAATAAATGGAGGAGAATAATAAAAATCCCCTCCACTTCAAATAATAAATACTGCACTATATCTCAAGGATCCTGTATCCAAAAAAGAGGTAATGAGGATACTGTATCAACAACCAAACTTAGATAAACAGCATATATCCACTATTTGGCACATTCGGTAAGGAAGACCATCAAAAAACGTAACATGTATCCCAAGCTGTGAATGCTATCTTGAGAATAATTCCCTGAATATAATACATCACTACAATGTGTCCATACTCAAAAAGAATATATGTGTGTTAAAAGAGCCCAGCCCATATAAATTAAGGTCTACCAATATATATGAATTCTGTAACAATCTCATGTAGCCAAAAGGTGAAATGGCTAATGCAGTCATCAGCTGCTCTAATCTAATAGTACCACAGCCAAAAGACAGGTAATAGATCCCTAATGGCTCACAAATAAATGTTTAATACAAAAACTTCAGTTCCCTGAAAAAATAATATTGCTGGTTAATCAAAATACCGGAATAGACATATTCATCAGAAAAGACAAAAATATCAGTATTCTGATATCCCTATCATGCAAAAACTGCTAATTTTATATTATAGGAATACACAAAATGGGCAAAAACTGTAGGTTGTACACAATAAGGCCCATAATTAACCCAACATTAAAAAGTATGTAAACAGTTCATATTCCGGTTCCATAAATGGCGGCTGAGTGCACATAGCTCGGTTCAGTTATCAAAGTTCCAGTTCACATATACCAAAAAGAAATGCCAATGTGGAGATGTTATTAATCTCAAATAGGTAATATCCTGGATCCTGGTAAATAGCAGCATAACAGTAACTGCAGTAAGAGCCGACCCAAGTCCCAAGCTATCTGTATATGAAAAAGGTATAAAAAATGATCACAGGTGGGTCAACTCAGGTCCCGACCACTCTGCCACAACCCGAAAAAAAGACACAGACACAGTCAATATATGGCCCAGCATAAATCCATAGTCTCGCCAACTAAAGATGAATTAGGAGTAAGATATAAAGTCATTCCAACTAGATCTGCCTTGTAAATGTCAGAAATACCAAAAAACTGGACTGCAGCTTTAAATCCCAATAGTAAGAGCCAACACAAGACCCAACCAGTCCGGATAAAAGAATTGTACAAAGGTTACCAATGCTGGAGCAACTCGAATCCTGGCCACATAGCTTCAGCCCAGAGAAAAAGGAAACAAACACAATCCATATACGCCTCAATATTAAGTCCAAAACCCACCGACTAATGATGAATCAAAAAGTGGGTTATTTGAAGGGCGAGATACAGTCCTATAAACTGCAGCTGCCTTGTTGATAAGAAAAAACTCCAAAATCCCAAACCGAAGCAACAGATGATAGCACCGAGACCAGCAGTATAGACCAAGACCAGCAGGAGTAAACCAACAACAACTGCTGTAAAGTCACCAAACCTTGAAGTTCAAATAATCCAACCTCAAAAAAACAATTCAAGGGAAAAACAAAAAGAAATATGAGAGGAAAATGATCCAGGTCTTGTTGAATGTGCTCTGAAACAACAAATGCATAGCGGCCCCACACCACACGCAAACTACAGGGAACAGGAAACACAACCAATACAAAGTACATCGCCCTGCAAGTATGGCAGTGCATGGCTTAAAGTAACACCATCAAACCAAATAAGATAGCCAGCACATAGTGGTGTAGAAGCATAATTTTATTCCAAATATGGCAAAACAGACCAGTTTCAGAGAGTAAAACAATGCCTTCCTCAGTGTAAGGATTAATTACACAGAAGCCATATATTTAGAACCAATTCAAGCAAAGACACATGATCATTGGCTGTTCACAATTGCTCATTAAGTCCTGGTTGAAGTAATCCACCTAATCTAATCTAATTATCCACCTTTTTTCTTTTTGGTTAAGGATAGTGTGCCAGCCAATTTTGTGACCTCGGTTTCTATTGATTATATAAATAATGGTAAATCTAAAGGATGCAGTTGGATGAGACAAAACATGCTTATAAAGAGCATTGGTGATTTTCTTAAGTTCATTAACTGATTAATCAAATTATTGAGGTAACCTCTCTCCATGAAAAATCCTTTCATTAAATTCATTTCCTCAAGGAAGACCCAGTCTTCACTGCACATCCTTGACGCCTAATCAATTGTCCCTTGATGATAACCTTCTTCTGGTTGTAGGGATGTTCACTCTCAAAATGCAGATATGAGTTTGAATGTGTGGGTTTTTGATAAATCTGAGTGAAATTTCTTCTCTTCCTGTTCTTGTATATAGTTACATCTAGGTAGTTGGGAGGGTGGCTTAATGGCTAAGGTGTTTGCCTTACAAACACAAGTTGCAGGGTTTGAGTCTCACAAGGGATAATTGGCTAGGCTTAAAATGTCTCGCAAGGGCTGTTAGCTTAGTACTAAACTATGAACCTATGATCCTATTAATTCTTGTGATATATGCCAAGTGAATTTCAAAAAGGAAGTTGCAGTCCCAATATATTCAACAAATTTTGCTAACTGGGTCTCCGACCCTTCCAAAAAAGACAAATGTCATCTAAAAATATGGTATATAAAGAAATATTCTCATTCCAAGGAGTTTCAAAAATGAACTTCCTCTCCAAATAATATAAAACCAGATTTGCATACAGGGGGCACAATGAAAAACCTGGTCTTAATGACCATTTAAGTGTTAATAGTGTCTTTAAACTGAGGGCAGCCAAGCTCTAGAATGGCAAGAATGATATATATATTTTTTAAACAAAATGTATTTATTTTATCAAAGGTTTTTGATATAAATGAACCAGTGGTGGTGCTGCGGTAACGTTGTCGCCTCACAGTAAGATGTTGTCCTGTTCAATTCTCAGCTAAAGCGTCTTCTGTGTGGAGACATGTGTGAATGGGTGTACCTTCGTTGAAGGTTATGCATCAGAGCTGGCAACTCGGCACGTAAAAATCTACTGCCAATCATTAGCGGACCGGAGTTCCGCTGTGGCGACCCCTAACTGGGAAAAGCTGAAAGACACAACAACAAAATTTTTTGTTTTAACTGATCGCTAGATGAAGAGGAAGTTATAGAGAACTGTGATTAATTTAATCTAATGAATTATGCATGAGATTCAACTATTGGTTGACATCTGTTTGAATCTGTATAAATGGGACTAACAGTTTTTATTCAATGTTCTGATGAAGCTTGGGATTGAACCAAGTGAAAGTGCTTAACTTGGATTGTAGTAGTGTGCTGTTTGCATTTTAACTGTGTATTTTAACTTGTGGAATATTAAAGAAGGATTGGAGTCTGTACATGGTGTTTTGCTTTTATATATATTTTGTTATTTATCTGAGCCTGTCCTGCACTGTTGTTTTAAATATTTGCTGTGGTTTTGAACTCCGATGTCACTGTGAATATATATTTAGTATTGTCTTGTTCTTTTATTATTAAATATATTTAAACCTTTCATTGTGGCTGATCTGTGTAGAGATATTCAAGTTTTGAGAGTACTTGTCAATTTATTTGGTGACCCTGTGTGGGCCACTCCTAATAGCCTTGCTCTTGGTCAAACTACCATTAGCATTAATATTACACAGCAAGACTGGACACCCTTTGTTAAGGACCTTAATGTAGCTGATAAGGAGTACTGGTGACAGTGGAAACTACTTTATAGACTAGACAGAAGGAGCTAATAAACCTGTGCCAGCCTTTCCCAGGGGTGTATGTGTATGTGTATAAATCAAACCTGAAAGAGTGTGTTTGTTAGCTACTTGGACAGGACACAAAGAAGTGGTTGGACAGAGAGGGTGCTGGAGGTCTTGGCTTGGTCAGTCAGCTGAGATCTCAACTCTGTAGCTGTGCCAGTAGGGAGTCTTACTGGGGATTCGGAGGAAGAGGGAGAAACCAGTCCCAGACTGACTGTGGTCTCTGTGTGCTCTTAAGGGAAATTGCACTTGATGCAGAGAGCTGCATGTGGGAGTACTGTGTGTGTACCTGTTATCCTCTCAGTGAATGTCCCACACTGTTGTCAGTGGTGAGACTTGAGGCTCCTTCATTACTGGTCCAGTTGTGGGTGATCACAATTACCCTTCCCCCACACAAGCTATACTAACCTTTTCTGCATACCTCTGAGGTTTGTTAAAAAAGTAAAAGAAATAATGACTACACTGTCTCCAGTTTTAAGATAAGCTATAATACCTTCCTTTGTATACCTCTGATGTGTTATTGTGAAGATAATTATGTAAGTAATGACCATACCATCTTCATCCCTTCATACAAGCTACATCAACTTTCGACACACACTTCTATGCAGGGCTGGTTATAGAATGGATGTTGCTGAGGGTATCCAGCCACTACTAATTCCATTTCAAAATCCATTTATGCAGTCTGGTATGTTGAGACCATCAGATGCCTAGAAGTTCAAAAGGTCTGAATATTATGTAAGTATTGTATGATTTATTTTTGGAAACTTTTACTACATTTTTATTGCTACCCAAAAAAGTTATGTATGTGCCCAAAATTATTGTGTGTATGTGGGTACACAGGTACAAATTAGTGATATTTTTACACAGGCACACACACACACTGTTTTGAAAAACTGGAGAAATAACAATTCACCTACTGCATGCCTTTGAGGTGCTAGAGGAAACCAGAGAATGTGGATAGCCCCCCCACACACCCACACACACATACACACACACACACACACACACACACACACACACACACACACACACACACACACACACACACACACACACACGCACATGCACGGAAACAGGAATGCATAGGAAAAAAACACAGCCAAGAACGTAGCCAGAGCAAAGTACTGTGAAACAGCAATGCTGCTCACAGCGCCACACTTGGTAATAAGCAGTTGCTTTCACACACATCCTCTTCCTGGCAGACCACCAAGATAGCTTACTATGATGTGTAAGGTCTATTTTTGTGATGCCAAGTGAAAGTGAAAGAAATTATGGCCAACTTGTTACTCTTAAATACACTGCAACTCCCACACAAGCATATTGGCAGTACCAATGATGTTTATGATATAAAGAGAAAGAAACTATAGCCAGATTGTTACTCCTAATATGCCCCCCCACACACACACACACACACACACACACACACACACATGCACGCACATGAGCCACAGCAGTCAGCAGTACTTATTTTACTCTGATTTCAGCAAACAGCAGTACAATATGAAAATATTGTTCCGTGGACATCAGGAGTACTATATATCTGTCACTGTCCCTGATTTCACAGAATGCCTTTACGTTTGCCTCATAGTTTTTGCCCCGAACCCCATAAAAGTATTGGTAACCTGGTAAAGCATTCAGGATTATAATCAGTCAGTAATGCCAAACATTAGAGTTTCATACTTCATATGCCCCAAAAATGCATTTTGATGCAAAATGTGTTATTATGTTAAGATTTTAAGTGAATTGGAGTAATATTTAAATTTTTTTTTTGGTTTTCAGCCTTTATTCTACCATTACTTTTGGCTTTGGCCAAACTTTTTGAGCAAAGAAGTTGAGAGTAAGCCTCTGGGTCCTCCCTGCATTTATAAGTCTCCCTGGAGGAGAAAACCATCTCTGAAGATCAGTAGCAGCTGCTCTTCTTAAAATCCTAGGTAACCACTGAGATCAGTCACTTTGTGCTGCTAATCTCTAGCACTTAACCTCACTCATGTCCATTCACTGATCTAGCTTTATCCTAACAGGTTCACATCACAAGCCTGTTTAGGATAAAGCATGTGATGTGAGAATGGAGGATGTTTTTTCTTCTGATTTTTCCCCATCCAGCAACAGCAGCACAGTCAAGGATGATTGAGGGGCCTTTGCAGCCTTGGGTATTGTAGGTGTCTAAAGCTAGCTATGATGTCAGCTTTAGTGGAGAAAAAACCCATCAGCAAGATTTAACTAACTATTTAGCATTTAACAAACAATGTTAGTGGTATAACATTTAATGAAGTTATGAAGCCTGCTACCCGACAAAACACTGTTACTGCAACTAGAGATATCTTTGACTTTTAAAGGAAAAGAAGGGGTGCCAGTCCTTATAATTGTTCATCCCAAGAGTTATTACCTAGATTGTTTATTAAGCACACAATGTTATTGTAGTAGCTTTTGCTGGTTTGTCAAACATGTCATAAATGCAAAAATAAGATCATGTGATGTGGTTGTTGGCCCCCGAGGACAACAGGACCCCCAATGGCCACAGGGTTTGCTGGTGCATAAAACCAGCAACATGTATAAACATACATATTACATACATAAACATACATTCTTCACAGGTAAAAGGCATGATATAAACTACCGGGTGCATTTTGTAGATTTTTTTATATATCTGCACTCTTGGTATATCAGCAGAAAATCACTACTGTTTTGACTCAGCGGTGTATCTGCTCCATAATTGTGTCACTAAAGCTACTAAAATTTCTGTAAACCCAACAAATTTATACTACTCCTTAGAAACTAAATGTACAAGACATACCCCAAAACACTAAAGAACACCAAAAATCAGCTCCCCTAACTCATGTCTATACATACGGTAACATAAAAAGTAAACAAGTAAATAAATTGAAACAGACCACATTTCATATTCACTGTAATGTAAGGAAAAATGAAAAAAAAAGATGTACTGCACATGTGAAAATCCAGTCATCATCCTCAAAAACAACAGTGCTCACCTAAACTAGCCCCTTTATGGGCAATTTCATTATTGATAGATCAAAACAGTTAAAATAATAAAAATAGCAAAAGAAGGTACAGACCATAGTTAGAAAGTCAGAAGTAACATTTCAGGTAAAATGTTCTTATCATAACTGTCTAAACTAATGAAAAATTAACTAAAAATGTTGCTGTGTATGAAAGTAACAAATCCTAACATGAACCTAACTAACCTATTAAAAGCAGTGTACCTTGGTTCAACAAATACTAATAGGTCAAAAATGCTTTTTGGCAAATCCCAGCCTAATAACTCCCCTGTTTTCTTCTCATCCCCAACATGATGCAATTTCAATTTTTTTTCAAGCACTATGGTTTGAGCACACCACTGCATGCTGGGCCAACATGTTTCATTTGTACGGCTGGCCTTTGGTGAAATGGTGCCCTAGGCAAAAGGGCTCCACAGCACCCTCCCGCACACCACCCAGTGCCCCTATTCTGGTCTATCTACACAATCCAAATTACTGGAAAAGTGCCCCTGTTACAGCAGTGCCCTAGGCAACCATCTAGTTGACCTATGCCTAAATCTGACTATGTTCATTATGGTCATAAATGGGGTTTTATTAGATTTAGATTTACCAGAATTAATTTTCACTCTAATAGAATATGCCAATTCTTTGTGGATCCTGCTAAAATGTACCAATTGAAATGTCACTTAAAGTTTACCTCAGAAGCTACTGTAAAAAAAAGTCATACATTCTTCTCATAAAATCTTTTGCAGTCTACCTAAACCCATTTCAGTACAAGCTTGAGAAATTAACATAGCCCACTGACATCAGAGGAAGGCATTATTGTAAGAGTAAAGTAAAAAAAAAATGGAATTGTGCCCCTGTGTGGAATTGTGCAGATCTGGTTTGTATGATAGTTGAACTATCCTATACTTCAGTACTATGAAACATAGTTTGTGGCTTGTGGCTTTGCCACATATCATGAAACTTGTTTGCTAAACCTGTAGTACAAGATACAAGTACAAGCAAGCACATTCAATCCTCCCCTTCATACCACTCTTCAAGTGTTTCAAAACATATGTGAGAATGATTTTAGAAAGGTGATTTTTTCCAACTATTCACAGAATTTAAAACAAAAAGAAAAGGAAGCCTTACATGATCTATATACGAATTCAGACATTAGAATCATGAAGGCTGATAAGGGTGGTAAGATAGTTATTAGATACCATTCATTACAATAATTTTGTGTTAGAACTGCTGAATGACATTAACACTTACAAAAAAGTCAACATTAAAGAACTGAAACAGAGCTTCAAAAAAGTTGACATAGCTCTGTTTGATATGTTCAGTCAAGGTGAGTTAGACTACAATAGGTATGAGTATCTTCAGGTTGAACATCCAAAATTGGCAACATTTTTTGGTATACCCAAGATACAAACCAACCAGGGAATACCACCATTTAGGCCTATTATATCAGCAAAAGGCTCTAAGACTGAAAACATATCAATTTGGCTTGAT
Source organism: Protopterus annectens (assembly GCF_019279795.1). Classification (NCBI taxonomy): domain Eukaryota; kingdom Metazoa; phylum Chordata; order Ceratodontiformes; family Protopteridae; genus Protopterus; species Protopterus annectens. The sequence goes on along the minus strand of NC_056751.1, from coordinate 648,817,643 downwards.
TACTTATTAAATCCCGTAGTGCAAAATTCCAGATTTTACATCAGGGATTCTTGGCATTTATTGGAAGAGCTACATAACTTAAACACATCACTGGATATAACATTATTTGGTACTCTCGATGTCAGGTCCCTATACACCTCGATTAATCAAGAAGAGGGATTAGAATATCCTAGGGAATATCTTATCAATCACACAGATTTTGGTACCAACAAGACAAATACTATTTGTAGTCTGATGGAATTAGTCCTCGAAAATAATTTTTTCAGATTTGACAAAGTTATTTATAAGCAGATTTCAGGTGTAGCAATGGGAGCAAGAGTAGCTCCATCGTTTGCAAATTTGGTAATGGCAAATTGGGAGTTAAAGTTTTTAGTGAAACATCCAAGTTACACCAAGGTACAATCTTACTTTAGATACATAGATGATTTATTTTTCTTATGGACAGGTACACAAGAAGAGTTTTTTGGTATGATGGAAGACATGAACAAAACCACAAACTTTTTACATTTTAAAATAAGTGGTTTCGGAGAGAATATTTCTTTTCTGGACATTTCTTTAGGTATGGATAAAGTCAACAATTTATTCAACAGTAGAATATTCAGAAAAGAGATTTTTGCCAACCAATATCTACATAAGGACAGTCTACACCCACCACACATGAAAAAAGGTGTGGTTAAGGGTCAAATGATCCGTTTAAGTAGGCTCACGACAGATGACAGTATTTTTTCTGAAGAAATTATGTTCTTGAGATCATTGTTTGTTCACAGAGGTTATGCAGTGGATTGGGTATAAAGGATAGAGCAGGAAATAATTCCTTTAAGACAAGGCATAGCCAAATCCATTTTGTTATCTGGTGACATCTGTCTAAGTTCTGATTAAAAAATCGGTGACACTGACAACAATTACAACATTGCCTTCCCTTTACCCATAGTAAATGAAATGTGGTTAGTAAAAGGTATAATAGAAAACAATTGGAAAGTGTTGTTGGGCAATAAAGAATTAGTAGTCACTTTAGGTGCCAGACCTAAATTCACCTACAAAAAGGTAGTTAATTTAAAGTCCATGCTAGAAGCTGGTAATACCAAACGTTATGACACAAGTAGAATAGTTAGTAACAAGAGAGGTACGTTGCCTGCCAAAATTGCAAACAATGTAGGTTCATCAGTAACAGTTCAAGTACATTTGTCAAATCTCTAAATTATACTATCTGGGCTAAAAGTTATTTTAATTGTAACACCGATTATGTGGTTTACTTTGCTCGGTGTGTGTCTTGTGATCATTTCTATATAGGTAAAACCAAAAGAATCTTGAAACGAAGGATTTATGAACACAACTTGGCTATAAAAAACAAAGACAAGTTTAATTCTTTGGCAAAACACACAGTTATTTGTAAACAATTTAAGAAATTTTAATTTTCAGTGTTAGAACAGATTAACAAAATTGAGTATGGTGGTGATCTAAACAACATTTTAGAATGTAAAGAAACATTATGGCAGCTAGTATTGGCTGCAGATAAGTTGCCAGGACTCAATGAGTCGATCAATTTAAAATGTTTTTTACTGAATGGTTAATTTAGTTATATATATTACAATTGTACTTTTTAGTGCACTTTACATCATTAACTTCATTTTAAGTATGAATTCATTGGTACTAATTGATGAGTTTTTTTAAAAAATACATATTAGGGTTTTATGTATCAATTAGTTGTATATACAATTTCTTTAGAATATTGAATTCATTAGAGATTCACATTATTATTTTACAGTAAGTTATTATTTTAAATGGTTAAAAACATTTGTGTAATTGTTTAATTGTTGATCATTTCCTGTATAGTTGAATATTTAAGGGAGCTTGGATAACAGTTTTTGTATGTTTTCTGAAGAAGTTCACGCATTAAATTCAGTGGATGAAAGCGCTAAAACCTCGAGTTCTTATTTTCTGTTACTTTGGATTCACTACTGGATTTGGTTGGATCGTATTACAAGATTTCTACTGTTTCTTTTTTCGTTTGTAGTACAAGATATCTTGTATCACAGACCAGGTCCCTCCTATTCCCCAAATGTACTAGGAAATTACTCCCTGGTATCAAAACAAGATACACAACAGCTATAGAAGACTGAGCTTCTTCCATTTGAAGATTTTAATAGTCAGTGGACCACGTATAAACAAGTACAAAATTATGTTAGATATTGTATCTGAGGGATTTAACTAACTTAAAGCAACCTTGTTGAGGGAGGATTCCCTAGTCAGGGACAGCAAATATCTTGGATTGGATTTTGCCTAGGCAGCTGTACAAAAACAGATGTACTGCTACTCTAGCAAAATATTTCAGTGGCCATTTACCTTCACGTACCATACAAACACATATACTATGTGCTATTACCAAAACTTTTGATTCTAATAGTCTAAAAAGCATACCATACAACAGTATATGGGAAGAAATGGAGCTGTCTGACTTCATGTTGGACATAAACTCAACAATGGAAACCCTTAAAATCTTACTTTCAAAACTAAAAAAATTTGCTCCACTGTGTAAAAGCATCTGTAGACTCTGCAAGAGAGAGCACAGCTGAAAGAATACAAGCAAAATAAAAATTGTGGTTCTCTCTAACAATGTTTTTCTCTCAGTAGATACAGAGAACCCCAACAAAAATGTCATGTAAATTAAAAAAAATCTTTTAGAATTTTGGAAATCTGTAAATAAACTGTATGAATAACTTAAAAACTGCATGTTTGAATACATTAGATCTCCTACCCCAACAGCATATGGCTAACTCATGTGCAGAATTCTTCTATTTCTTTGTGTAAAAGCATTCCAGCATTCCAGCATTTAAGAACCTCGAACCAGCTAAAAGGTTTCCTCCTGCAACAGACAAAAGTACTTACTGACAAACCTGAGTTTTTCTTCAGTTTCCATTCCACTTTTGTAACAATCTTGAAAAAGATGCTAAGTGCACTGAAATAACATGGCTCAACCTCCATGGATAATTTCCATCCAGGCTACTTTAAAAAGTTAGCTCCCCACAAAGCTGTACTAATGTAAAAGCAAGTAGAAGTCTGAGTGACCCAAAACTTGGAAGCAAGCCCAGGTATATAAAAAAAAAAAAAAGTGGAGACCAGGGTAAAATTGACATTGAGTGACCCATTGCTATTCTTATCCTTTTGCCAACCATTTTAAAGCACTCTATTCATGCACACAAGTCACTTACTTGCTCATAATTTACTAATGTATACAGAGAATAGTGTCAGACAGGGTAGTAGTACCCAAACAGACCTGCTAAAACTGGTGTATCATGTTGCAGTGAACTAAGACAAAGGAGTAATGTTGACTACAGTAGTCATTACTTTTTTTAAGACTTTGATATGGAGAACCATATCTAACTCATGGAAACACTACACAAACACTACACTACCTGGTTCACAATCCACTTAAAGGACTGTACCTTTTCAGATAAGTGGCAAGACACAATCCCCAATGCCTGTATAACTAGCACTGGTGTACCCCAGGGATCTATTCTAAGAACCCTGTTTTTCAACATATTCACTGGATTCAAGCATCTCCACAGAAATGGAATTGAAATTATTCCATAAGCAGATGACTTATGTTGTAACTTTCGACATCGGCACAGTTTCATATAATTGAATTATTGGATAAAATAAAACTAATATTACATGAGAAAAAAGAAACAAAACTAATAATATTTAACAAACAGCCTTATAATGATATTTTTCAGCAATTTGCAAAAACACTTGGAGAATCAGGACCTATAAAAGCTGTGCACCCATGAAAATATCTGGAAGTCACTTCACTTATAGTAGCATATTAACACTGCCTTAAAAGGCATCCGCAGAAAACTGTAAGCTGTACAAAAAAAATAAAAACAGCCCATGTCATATGGAACCCCCAAAAAACTATGATATCCAAAGTAACTTTAGTCTACAGTAAATCTGTAAACTTTCTCATGGATCAACATGCAAACTCAGCAGTACTACACAATTCTGCAGTATTTAAACTGCTTAACTGTGGAACGTTTGATGAATTACCCACAAACAACTTAAACTGACTACAAACAGTTACATAGTCAACCTACCCAGCACTAAATAATCCATTAAATTGGCAAACTACCACCTGGTAAACATATTTTCTTTCAGAGATAAGGGACTTATATATATATATATATATATATATATATATATATATATCTATATATATGGGTATGTACCACTTCACCTAAAATACATTTCACCTAAACTCATTTCACCAAGACCATATCACCTAAAGTTCTTTTCACCTAAAACTCACTTCACCTAAAACTCATTTCACTGACAAGTAGTACAATAAGGCTAATCAAAGGTATATGTGCTTTTCCCCAATGTAGTGCGATCCTGGTGTTAGTATATATAGTAAGGGGGATGGGGGGGGCGCAGACCCCACATTTGGGGATGTGGGGGGACGTAGCCCGCCTCCTAGTTGACTTTTACCAAATAAGGTAAAAAAAAAACAGACAACATAAAACAAAAATAAGTGGGGGGCTACACCCTCCACACACCCCCTAACTATATACACTAACACCAGGATCGCACTACAGTGGGGAAAAAGACATATACCTTTAATTTGCCTTATTGTACTACTTATCAGTGAAGTGAGTTTTAGGTGAAATGAGTTTTAGGTGAAGTGATACTATATATATATATATATATATATATATATATATATATATATATATATATATATATATAGATATATGTAGATATGGGTCTACTTCAGAAGACTGCAAATGAAAAGACTCAATCCCAAAAGACTGAAAATTCAAAATACTGAACACATTTTAATGCTCTGCTGCACCCCTTATGTGGGGGGCTGTGCCCCCACATCCTCTGCTCCTATATATACCAACTCCAAGATCGTGCAACAGTGGAGAAGGAGCAAATTCCATCATTCAGTATTTTGAATTTTCAGTCTTTTGGGATTCAGTTTTTTGTTTTTTCTGAAGTAGACTCATATATATATATATATATATATATATATATATATATATATATATACATACATATATGTATGAATTATATTAATTTGTATGACAGTTGTGTAGGACTGATCTTTCTAATCAGTAAATATTGAAAGTTGTTGCTGCATTCTATTTTTTTGAACCACTGTGTGTCTCAATCAATTATTTGTGTATATACTGTGATCAAATGATATAAATAAACCATTGTATACTATAGCAATAACCGACGATGTCGGTGTGGTATACTGAAGATTTACCCATGGTTGGCGTGGTTTAATCATGAGGGAAAAGCCTGAGTGATTAAATAAAGCCAACCGTGGGTAAATTTCAATATATTACACCAATGTCATCAGTTATTGCTATATACAATGACATTGTTTAAGAAAAAAATACTTACTTTTCTTAAATAATATCCTTGTGTAATAGTGCAGTATTGTTCTTCCGCGGCTGGTGGTATACTGTTTTCTTGTGTTGATGTACTGCGCATGCGTTTGGGACTTGTGTTCCCATGCATACCCAGTACATCAGTGCTCAGAAAAGTAAGCAACGGAGAAAAGAAGATTTACGTTGCTCTGCTTTTCCTTTCTTTTTCTTTTTTTTAATTAAAAAAAAAGGTTTGGGAAGTTTAGGGTAGGAGAGAGAGACAGAATGGAGGAAATACAAGGGAAATCAGGTATGTGTCTTTAGTTTTAAATAATGTACCTGATTTCCCTTGTATTTTCTGCATGGTGTCTCTCTCGTTTGTCCGAAGTCTGGACTAAAAATTTTGTTTTAATTTTTGTTGAAAGAAAGTTAAAATTAAAGAATATATGATCGGAAAAAAGTCTGGGCAAGTGGTCCTTTTTCCGTTGGTATATTCTTGGATTTACAATGGGCACGCTGGTTGGGCTGGCCAATCAGAGTGCTCATTTTAAAATGTTAATGGCTTTGTATTACAGTCTATCTAACTCCATAGTGTATTTTTTTACTTCTTGCATTTTTTGGGAGATTTCCTATTTGAATAGGGTTGCCACCTTTTGAAATGGCCAAAGTGGAACATTTTTGGTACAAACATCAGATTTTACAGGCCGACACATACCCACGGTCAGTACAATTGATAGAACTTAACTTTTTTGCCTAAATAAAAACTTATTCTTGTAGCATTTTAGTTGCTTATTCTGTTTCTTATAACATTTAGGTATTTTAGATACAGAATAACTGTTTTATGCAACTATTACATAAAATATAGGAAATAATTTTGTCCTAAAATCTCAGGACATTTGCCATTTTTACAATTTTTTGTCAGGACACAACTGCCCAAAGAGGGACTGTCCCTCACAAAATGGGACAGGTGGTAACCCTATATTTGAGTCATCTTTGAAAATGGGCTTTGCACAGTAAGGTTAAATTTGTTAACAAAGCACATAGTTATATACATACATAAATAAATAAATGTTGGTAGTAGGAAGGTAGAAGAGTGCTGCAACAGTTAGTATAGTTTTCCATTTTTTAGTTCAGTTCCTAGCTGGGGTGTCTTCAGTGTGGAGGCTGCATCTCTTTCTTGTGCCTTGGATGAGACTTCTTTGGGTGCTGCTGTTTCCTCACATATTCCAAAGATGTGTAGGAGACAGATTGTTTGCTCTCAAATTGCCAATAGGTAGGTGTGTGTACATGTGTGTTTATGTGTTGGCGCACGTGTGTATGCATTTACAAGGGCATAACAGCATTTTGGGCTTTATATGCCAATGCCCAGAATATAGCCACCCCTACCCCATAAGTGTATGTCCCTCATCTCCAGAAGGTGACTGTTTCCAAACAGTATACCTTTTCACTAATTAAAGAAAAACTCCTGAGATGATAGGCTTGACAAAAAACACCACTTAGCCAATAAAATGTTCTGAACTTAAATTATAGCATATCTCCCTGCGCAAAATAAAAATTTTTTGAAAGGTACATTCCATGTCATATTTGTTATATGCCTGGGTATGCCTGAATGAATTATGGGGTGATAGTAGAAGCACATTCCTAGAGTCAACCCTTCCATGTTTTACGATGGCTAGATGTGTTATTTCTAGTTGGGCATTACTACACATACTTAAATGTTTTCATCTTCTGGCACAGAATCTGAAAAACAAATTACAAACAGCTATTTTTAGGTTATCATATGACTTGTGTGAATTACTCCTGAAAATAGAGTTATTTGCATAACACTGGATCAAAATGGCTAATGACTTACAGATATTACAAAGATAAAGTTAAACCTAACTGAGCTTAGAAACATTTATTGTTTATCCACCAGCAGCTGCTTTATCCCATTAAGGGGTGAGAAAAAGTCAGGGCCTGTCATGGCAAGCAATGGCCACAAGGCAGAGCAACATTTCTGAACATGATAATAGTCTACTATAGGACTCCTACATTGCATTTTTCTTATGGCAAAGTTAGGGAATACCTGCTTGCCTGTCTACATATATTTGGGTTGTAGGAGGAGACCAAAAAACACAATAAAAAACACACAGATACAGAGAGGAAATGGAGACTGTAGACAGTCGTAATGTTGATATTATTCAAGTGTTAAGGGTACAAACTACAAATGGAAACAAGAAAGCAAAAGTCGCAAAGCTGATGCATAGAAGACTTGGCCAGAAAGATCTTGAGTAAACATGTCTACATAAAAGCATTTGTTAAACATCAAATACCTATGTCATTTCAAATCCATATCTATATTCAGTATCAATGAAGTGATTTGTTATTGAACATGGAAGACTGCTTTGATAAATGAAGTGCTTTAGAATATTAACTCAAAGATGCAAAAGATGCACAGTGAGACATAAGTATTTTAAAATCAATTAAGTCAAAAAGTTAGATTTTATTACTTTTGAACACAAACTCATACACACACACACACACACACACACACACACACACACACACACACACACACACACACACACACGTTTTCTGTTTTACAGTTATGTCTATAGTTTTCTAAAATTGTAGCGGAAAAGTCTGCTACATGTACAGATTTTAAATTACTATGCTGTAACCCACTCTTGTAAAGCCAAAAAAAACAATATGAAATGTAATGCCTCACAATGTATAAGTAAGAAATGTCTGGGTGCTCATAAGAAAAGTGTTTTCAGTTTTTATCACATATCTGAGGTAGATTTTGTTTTATGCCTCAAAGCAGTAAGACTATATGTGGATGAATTAAAAATGAAGATTTCTGTTTTAAAAGGCATATATAGTTTGTATGCAGTCATGCAACAGAATACTGGTAAAAGTGAGGGCACGAACAGCATTACAATTTACAGACTAGTGTCACTTTCTTGGTAGGTTGGAACAACTTTCAGCATCATTGTAATTCATTAGCAAATGTTGACGAGAGATCTAGACACATTCCAAAAAAATAACTAATTCACCCACCAGTGCACAAATCCTACCATCACGTTTCAGTTAATCTTTTTTTTTCAGTTATATGGGCACCCTTATGATCATCAGTCATCTAGACCTGGTTTTGAAGATGCATAGCTGATTGGCTGGGTGACTGCAAAAGAGTGATACACTCATCACATAAGTTTACTTCTTATATCATTAAAAGAGTGATACAATTGTCACATAAGTTTACTTCCTATATCATTACCATCTTTCAGTTCTTTCATTGCACAGGTTATTTCTGGAAATTTCTCAGCCTGTCATATTAATACCATCTTCTGCTTGCTTCAGTGCTGTTAAAATACAGAGTGCTGCTGTTAACATAGATTCTCTTAGCAGGACACTTCCCTTGAAACTGCAACATAGACTCATACTTTTATATGCATAACTTTTCCCTGCACCATCTTGTTCATAGATTCATAGGTTAATACTAGGCTATCTGTCCTAGGGCATTTATAAGCCTAGCCAGAGTGTGTTTGGCTTTCACCACCCATTTTATATTAATTTTGCTATGCCCTTTTTCGAGGTTAGTGTACTGTGCCTCTGTCTAACAGTGACACAGAAGTGATACCCGGGGTAAACCTATGATCTCCCATCCACTCATCAAGATTCCTCTTGAAGAGAGTCAATGAGGGACTCTGCCTAACCTGGACTGGGATTTTATTCCAGAGTGAAGGGAGCCTCTGGGTTATGAATCTGTCCCTCCAGCATGTCCTATTTATTTCAGTGCTGAGGTTCAAGTCTCTCGAGCGTGTAGCTCGATGGGATTTGGATTTTCTGAGGTGCAGCATGTCCATTAACTCTGGGTTGGACATGGCTTTATATGTCAGGCACAGATCACCTCTGAGCAGGCGGTATGCCACTGAGTAGAGCTGGAGTTTCTTTAACCGGGCAGCATATGGCATCTGTCTTGAGCCCTTTGATCCTCTTGGTGAGGTAGTTTTGGGGTCTTTCCAGTTGCTCCAGGTGTCTGGTAAGGTACATCCCAAAAGAGGCATTGTACTCAATTATGGGCCTGATGAGGGATGAGTAAAGAGGCACGATGACCTCCCCTGGTCTAGATGCGAATCCCTTCATGATTAGGTGGGCTATATAAAATGATTTTCTAACCACTTTGGCCACATGGTTGTCAAATGAGAGATTGCTATCAACTTGGGTCCCCAGGTCCCTAATTACTTCTTCCATACTTAATGGATTACCACCTATGTGGTAATTTGTGGGCACTTTGTTTTTGCCAAAGGGAATGACTATACACTTTTTGGCGTTTAGCTTGAGGCCATGGCTCTGGCACCAGTTGTCTGTTTCTATGAGGCCCTTTTGGAGGATGCTTGTGTCGGCTGGAGAGTCGATTATGGTGCCTAGTTTGCAGTCATCTGCGAACTTGGTCAGCCACAGTCCTTCCATGTTGGCCTGTACCTCTGAGAAATATATACCGAACAAAAGAGGTCCCAGGACCGAGCCTTGTGGGATGCCACTTGTAACTGGTTTGGAGTCTGACATGGCTCCAGCAATTCTAACCATGTGGGTTCTGTCCTTGAGCCAGTTTGCAACCCATCTAGTGACATAGGGGTTTATATTTAAGCTGGTGAGCTTATCTATAATGACCCAGTGGGGTATTGTATCGAAGGCTTTTGCAAGGTCCAGGGTAGGCTGTGTGGACCGCCTTCCCCTCGTCATTGGCCTTGGTGACTATTTCAAAGAAATCGACCAGGTTTAAGAGGCAGGATCTGCCCTTAACAAAGCCGAACTGGGTAGGATCCAGTGTCTGTAGGTTCTCCAATATCTTTATTTATGAGGTCCATGATGTTCCTTTCCATAGCTTTGCAGACCAAGCTAGTCAGGCTTATGGGGCGATAGTTTCCAGGATCCGTTGAGGTGCCACCTTTGTGGAGAGGGACCACTGTTGCTGTACGTCACTCTTTGGGTACATATCCTGTAGTAAGGCTGAGATTGAACAGTAGTTTTATGTTTGGGTTTAGCTCTTCTTGGAGTTCATGTAGGACGCAGCCCGGGACACTGTCTGGTCCCATTGATGCTGTGTTTTTTGCTTTGGAGAGGGCAGCTCTTACTTGAGCATCTGAGATGTCAGGGGGCAGCACTCTGCTGGGATAGATATTTGCCCTTTTGGTGGGGAGGGGGGGAGAAGTTTGCACTGAACCTGTCAGCTAGGATGTTGGCAATGTCTGTGGGATCGGTGCATTTTTTGTCATTTTGGACTAATTCTGAGCATATCTGGGAATTCCCACCCAGGTTCCTAACATAACTAAAGAAAGCCTTGTGATTGTCCTTAGTGTCCTGTGCAATTTTTCTCTTGAAGCTGGCCTTAGACAATTTTATGAGTGCCCGTAGTTTTTTGCTAATACTGATCAGAGATGCCTTCCCTTTTTGGGATTTTGCTCCATCATGTAGTAGCTTCCTACATCTATTGTATAGTTTGTTTATGGCTGGGGTCCACCAGACTGGACGTCTGCCTTTGGAGGATTGGGTCTTGGTTTTATTTGGGATTGCATAATCCATGCATTCCTGAAGGTGTTCATAGAATGCGTTTATAAAGGATTCTGCGGTCTGGGCCATATTTTCCACAGGCATGGGGGCTTTGAAGGATTCCACCTCGGTTTTGAGGAGTGTGAAATTTGCTTTAGAGAAGTTTTCCACTGTGGTTTTCTGGGCAGGGGGTGGGGTCGGGATGTGAATATCCAGTGAGATTAGTTTATGGTCTGATCTTACCAGTGAGGGATACACTTCTGGTCTGGAGCATAGAGTCCCCATGTTGGTGATGATCAGGTCCAGTATGTTTTCCCCTCTTGTGGGAGTGGTAACAAGTTGTTCCATAGCATTTGAGTTTATAAATTCTAGGAACCTTTGGGCTAGGGTGTTTGAGCTAGAGTAATGCTCCCAGTCTATGTTTGGGTAGTTAAAGTCGCCCAATATAATGGTGTTTGGAGAGACCTTCATATTTTCCAGTGTTCTCAGGAAGGCCGAGTGGGGTTCCTGGGTTTGGGAGGGTGGTCTGTAGCAGGCTATAAACTGGAAGGCAGTTTTACCCACTGTCAGTTGCACATGGATAGCCTCTGATGCTTCGTGCTGTACCACCAACCTGGAGGTGTGGGTATCTTTGACGAATATTGATACTCCCCCTCCTTTTGTGGTTCGGTCCAAGTTTTGGGGCCATAAAGCATGGTATGAGGTATAAACTAGTAGTGCTGGGGTGCTCTCGGGAGCCTTGAACCAGGTTTCTGTTACTGCACAGATATCGATGTTCTCCATGCTAAGGAGAGTTTCGAGTGCGTGCATCTTGAGGTTTAGAATTCTGGCGTTGAGTAGCATTACTCTTAGTTTCTTATCCCTTGTGATACCTATGGAGATGGGTTTGTCTTTTGAGCCTTGCCTAAAAAAGGCACTATGGGGGTAGCAAGAGCCTTTGCCAATATCCGAAAGCACAGGGGTGACAGGTGCAAGCTGTCCCTAGCGAAGCATCATGGCTTGTCGAGCATGTCATCCCAGGCTGACAGGCATTGGATCCCCTTTGAATGACACCAATACTTAAGCCAATTGTTGAAATTGATCATCTTGTCTTCATGTTGTGGCATCATTCTTGGTGAGGGTAAGATGCTACTCAAGGTCAGGGTCATACCGGCCTGGGCTATATGCTCAGAGAGCTCCTCTATGTCTCTTTTCATGTAGTCCAGGGAGGTACGTCTCAGGTCATTCACACCAGCATGGACAATGACTGAGTCATATTTGTGCTTGCCTTGGAGTGACCTGAGTGCTTGTGTTATGTGGCGGATCCTAGCGCCCCGACAGGCAGCTCACCGTGACCTTCTCCTTGTGAGCGGGACATCAGTGTGCCTGACGATAGAGTCACCTATTACAAGTGTTTCAGGTGTGTTGTTTAGCCTTAACGGCTGTGACTGTTCGGCACACTGGCTTTGTGAGCTATTTGTTGCACGTGTTTTGTTTTGGGGTAGCGGTTGCTTGGGTGTCTGCTTTGGAGGTCTCTGCTGCTTAGGCAGATTTTTATTTAGAGCCTCAGTATGTTTTGTGTGTTTATGTGTTTGGTTTGCTGTCGTGGTAGGTCTATGTGAGACTGGAATTGTAGTGAGTGTGGTTTCCTTCTCCTCCTGACTGGTTACGCCAGTACTGAGTTGAGAGAGCTTAGCCTCCAGTTTGGCTATATGGTTGCATCTCTCACATGTGTTGGAATTTGTTGGGAGGAGGAGAGGGTTGTCTGTGTACATGAGGCAGTTGTAACATTGCCTCAGGATTCCCAGATTCACCAGTTGGACTGGAGAGGAGATTGACAACTGACCTTTGGACATGCTAGAATAGTATTGGGAATTCCTTTATAATTGAAAAAAGGGCCAATGGGGAACAAGGTACTCAAGGGGAGTTTGTGAGGGTGTAGTGCTTTTAATTTTTTAGTGCTGACTTATATAATTGCTTTAGTGAGCAAGTGCCAGGTAACTTAAATGCAATGTGTTACAGGTAACGTAAATGCAAAAATGACAAACAGTAACTTTCTTTCAAGTGAAACAAGGAAATAAGTATAGTAAGCAATGCAGATATCAGTAGGGATCCACAGAATCGCTGAAAAGCCACGTTTTAGGTGGAATTAGCGTTTCAGGGAAATAACAAGCAAACAACAACAAGCATACAAACAAAGCTAGATTCAGCAGGTCTGGATCTAGTCTATGCTACAGCAAACAAGGTGTACCAATTTCAGTAAGAAACAGTTCAAATATGCAGGCACTATAAGCCTTTAACCAGAAATTGTGGTACAATTTCCACTACCGTACAACTAAACGACTCTATCTTACCAAAATGATATGTTTTTTTTTTCATTTATGTAAATGTATGCTTGCTTATGTCAAGTGATGGTTTAATAAAGATGTTTCTTGTTTAAAAAAAGGGGCAGGAATTGAATAATTTCTGTACTGTTGCTTAGGTTATATGACATATAGCAATATATGAGAAATATAATGTTTGTTAATGTTAATTGGTTAATACGGTTTGATTACTTTTGTATAAATGTAAATGTGCTTGTGTCACAAGTGATAATTCAGTAAAGGTGTTAAAAAAAGAACAAATCACTTCGACTAATCTATGTCTTCACTAATCCATATTTCTTGAGTTGTACATATATTCATGTCAATTATGTTAGTACATGTTTTCCAGTGTATTTGAGTTCTTCTCTTTTCTTACTGGTGATTTTTTTTATATCGTAATGCTCATTTCTAGCAGGTGCTTCTGCCCAGCATCCTCTAATCTGTCTTTGAGAAGTATATGCAGTCATTCCCCACATATTGTTGATAGACAGTAAATCAAACTGTTCAATCTCCAGTGTCACTCCCCTTCATTAAGTTATATTACATCTTTGAGTTGTATCATGGCAGACAGGGATAAATCCCTAACTATGACCCAGGTGACACAGGTTTCATTAGCAGCTTTCGTATTCAAGGTGAGACATGCAGAAGTATGGATGTGCCTATCTTGGGGTGAGGGTGTACACCTGCATCCTGCTTGCATTAGATCGCTGGTAGGGGCTAGAAACTCATAAGGGGGCATGACCACAAATGGGAGCAGCAGGTAGACACTGGCTGAGTCACAGTGGAGGTAAGATGATTCGCCTTATATCACTATTGCACATCCACCCATAAGGGGAGCTAGGGCATTAAGAGAAAACCTCTTAGCAACAAAATGACAGTGCATTGGGATGCTTAAGTCTCTTCACTGGCCCTGAGTATGGGTTGGATAAGTCTGGGGTCAGGAGTATCTAGTAGACCTGGTGGACAAAGAGAGTTACTAACAGTAGCTGATGGTCAGCTGCAGTGAGAACCCCCCCCCCACCCAGAAAAATAATTATTTTATACCTTCTTCATTCTAAATATGTGCAGTTAGTTTGTAGTCCTAATAAGCACTGAAGCTGTCAGGGGAATATCAATGACAGCTCCCTCTTGTATCACTTATAAGTCATCCATCCTTCTGTCACTAACAGTTACAGTATGTTTGGATTACCTTTCTGTCATGCCACTACTGATGTTCTTCATTCCACATTGCTGCAGTCCTAACTATTGGGGTAGTCCGCTGTCCAGTCGGCCCGAATACCAAAGTATATGGCTGACGTCGGTCAGGGCGCATTAGACTGACGTCAGTACGTCAGGGTACTAATGCGCATGACCGACGTCATATCCTCAGTCTTTTTTGCCGCATGGTCCGATGCAGAAGCAATTTTGCGAGTGCAGGTTGGCGTTCTGAAAGTTTCTGAAGTCAGAGTTTCAGACCGAATCAAAGTTGGCTAAGTACCCGTTGGGAATATTTTGTTTTTCTTGCCTCAGTATTTAACCGGATGTCAGAAAAAGTGAATAACTGTATTTCTTGTGGGAAACAGATACCTCATAGGGATTACCATACTTTGTGTATACCTTGTTTAGGGCCTGAGCACGGCGTTGTTGGATGCGCTCTTGTGCTAGATTTAACAAACGCACTATTAAGAGAAGGTTAGACTGTGCCAGGTTAGTTTTGGCAAGCGTTGTAATTATAAAATGCCGTGGGAGGTTCCGGCGCCGCTTGACCAAAAAGCGCAAGGACAAAGCAGCAAAGCCTAGAGTGGAAGAACCGACAGTCCCAGGCGCCGGATCTTTAGAAGGCTCAGTGGAGCCGGAGGTTTTGCCAGGTGTTTCTTTGGAGTCTCAGGGAGAGACTTTACTGTTACAGGATGTATCCTCGCAGGAAGTAGGCCAGGCTGAGGGGCTTCTCAGGTGGCTGTTCTTCCCTCTCTTCCTAAGGTGGTTAGAGCCTCCCTTCTGTTTCCAAGGCTTCTTTGAGAGGCAGGCCAAGTTTAACTTCAGTGGGGGTTTCTCCTAGTGCTTCAGGGTCTTTGCCTAAGAAACATATGCTTAAAATGGCAGAGGATTTGATTACTATGATTAGAGGTTCTATGCCCGCTCCTGATAAGAGGCCTAGGGTGGAACCTGAGTTTGAGAGTTTTGAGCAATGTTCGGAGGCTTCTGAGTCTTCGGCTGAAGACTTGCAGGAGTATCCTCCTTATTCTGATTCTGATGTGGATGATTCTACTCCTTCAGCTTCTCCTCCTGAGGATTTTTCATTTTCAGAGACTCTGCATTCCATGAGGGAGCATTTTAAATGGGAAGGTCAAGATTTCTCTGATTCCAGGAAGAGGCTTAGGGAATTCTTGTTTTACCCCAGCATAGGCCTTTAGCTATACCTCCTGTTCTGAATGTGGTGGAAGATGTTTTGCAGAGGCTTCCCTCAATCCTGATTCTTTGCCTCCTGCCCCAGTTAAACCGGATAGGTACTATAGGGTGCCTGAAGCTCATAAGTATCTTTTAAGAGTCCTAGGGCAGACCCGAAACTGTCTCTCAGGGGCCTAAAGGTGTGAAGGCCTCTGTTGTTAAAAATCCTGTTCCTCCTGATAAAGAGGCAAGGGCTTTGGATAGATGGGGAAAGAAAGTGTATACTTCTTCCACTTTAGCCATGAGGGCGTTGAATTGTCAGTTTCACATGTTAAAATATCAGAATTATCTCCTTTCACAATTGAAATCTAAGGTGGATGCTCTGGCAGAAGGTATTGAGTGTAAAGAGTTGCAGGATTTAGTTCATGTGTCTGAACAGGTGGGTAAACATTCCTTGCAATGTGGTTTTGATGCTGTGCAGGCCTCCTCGAGGGTGGCTGCCACTGGTTCTGTTCTTCGTAGGCATGCCTGGTTGAGAGATCAGAATTTAGCTGAGCATGTTAAAACAAGGATTTTGGATGCTCCTTTGCAGTCTGATGTGTTGTTTGGTTCGCCTGTGGAAGCAGTCTTAAAGAAAATGGAGGACAAGGCTAAGTCTATGCAAACTGTTAAGGATTTTTGCAGGTGCAGCCTCCAAGTTTAGTAGAAATTGGCCTACTAAGGGATGGACTTATCCTGCTTATGATTCCCAGTCTAGGGGTAGGTCTAGACGTGGTAGGGGCAGAGCTCAAGGTTCTTTTAGGCCTAGGACAGGGAGTTCCCTTGCTCAGACTTCTGGTGAGGGCAGGGGTCAGTCCTTTCGTAAGCAGACCCAATGACCTGCCTTTTCAGCTGCCAGTACATTCTCGCCTGGCAGCACCTTTGGGAGAAAGGCTGTCTCTTTTCAAAGAAAATTGGGATTTAATTACCCAAGACAGATGGGTTCTGGATATCATTCACCACGGTTACAGGTTTTATTTCCATACCATGCCTCCTTTCAAAGGCATGCCAGACATTCCTCCTCTACAAAGACAAGAGGCTCACAAGCAAATTTCTCTGTTGCTCCACATAGGGGCCATTCAGCCAGTTCCTGTGCCAGAAAGGGGCCTAGGATTTTATTCTCGCCTGTTCCTAGTACCGAAGAAGGGGAACACGTGGAGGCCAATTTTGGATTTATCTATCCTCAACACTTATCTGGACATTCCCAAGTTCAAAATGTTGACGTTACAACAGCTTTTACCTCTGCTGGGCAAGGATCACTGGATGGTAACTTTAGATCTCAAGGAAGCTTACCTTCATGTGCCTATAAGACTAAGTTGCAGGACGTATCTGCATTTTCGAGCTGGAAATTCTCATTATCAGTTCTCTGCATTGCCCTTTGGCTTATCCACTGCGCCCAGAGTATTCACAAAGGTTCTGGCTCCAGTGATAGCTTACTTCAGGCTAAAAGGAATTCAAATCTATCCTTACTTGGACGACTGCCTGATTCTAGCTCAAGAAAAGGAAGACCTTCTACAGCATTTGGATTATGTCATAGCAGTGCTAAGATGCCTAGGGTATTCTGTGAACGAAATAAAGTCCAGTCTAGTACCCTCTCAAGACATGTGCTTTCTGGGTGTGAGACTGAATACAGCAGCCCAGATGGCCTTTTAACCCCGGACAAACAAAAGAATCTTTCCAGTTACTTCCATCAACTATCTCTTCAGTCCGGGCTGACTGCAAGGACAGTCCTTCAAGCCTTAGGGTTCATGGCATCTTGTATTCTGGTGCTTCCCAATGCCAAACTGCATATGAGGAAGCTGCAATGGTATCTCAAAAATGTATGGACACAGCACTGCCAGGATTTGGACACTGTCATTCAAATAATACCTTGCATTCAAAAGGAATTTTTGTGGTGGGCTCAGGAATGTCAGCTAAACAAGGGACTCTCTGTGACCCGGCCAGAGGCGAGTCAGATTCTAACGACAGATGCCTCAGACATTGCTTGGGGAGCTCATCTAAATGGAAAGTGGATACAAGACAAGTGGCCTGCCAGACTACAGCATCTACATATTAACATGAAAGAGATGTTAGCAGTCCAGTTTGCATTAATGGCTTTCAAGGAGTTACTTCTTCCAGGGCAGGTGTTGATTCTAACAGACAACACAACTGTCATGTGGTACATCAACGAACAAGGGGGAACACATTCTTACCCATTGTGCAGGCAAGCAATGATTTTATGGGAGACTGCGCTCAGCTTGCAACTAACTCTTCAGGCAAGGTTTCTGCTGGGAGCACAGAACTCCTTAGCAGATGTGTTAAGCAGACAAATCATGGATCCCCACGAGTGGAAACTGGATCTTCATGTATTTCAAAATTGACAGTGTCATGGGGAACTCCAGACATAGATCTGTTCGCTTCTCCACTAAACCACCAGCTGCCAAAGTTTTGCACAAAGAGGTTTCATCACACAGCTTGGAAAGTGGATGCTCTTTCTTTCAGTTGGAAAAATCTTCATGTGTATGCTTTTCCACCTCTGCCTCTTCTCCCAAAGGTGCTTCTAAAGGTCAGACAAGACAAGCCAAGGATGATTTTAATAGCTCCAGATTGGCCTCGGCAGCACTGGTACCCATTACTGAGGAGTCTGGTAAGGAAGCCTCCATGGCCTTTACCCTTGATTCCACACCTGTTGTCTCAGAGGGACGGTCACCTGCTCAATGTCAAGCTTCAATCTCTTCATCTAACAGCCTGGCATATTCTGTTTTGAAAGACAGCAGGTCTCAACTTCCTCAACAAGTTTTAAATGTGATTATGGAAGCCAGAAGACCTAGTACAAGGAAAGTGTACGCAGAAAAATGGAAGAGATTTTTATTTTGGAGTGCAGCAAACAATTTGGAGATTTCTGAGCCTAATTTGAGTGTGGCTCTTCAATATCTTACTGAGTTATTGGACAAAGGTTTGTCTTTCTCTTCCATTAAGATTCATGCTGCAGCAATTTCAGCTCACTATGATTGTGACCCACCATTGTTTTCGCATCCTTTGTTCAAGCAATTTCTTAGAGGGGCAAAGAATATAAGACCCCCACGTAGAGCTCCTACTCCTGCTTGGGATCTCAATTTTGTGTTGGAGAAACTTACTCTACAACCTTTTGAGCCTCGGCTACTGCTGAATTGAAATATTTGTCATGGAAGACTGCTTTTTTGTTGGCCATTACTTCTGCAAGAAGGGTTTCTGAGTTGCAGGCCCTTATGGCGGTAGAGCCTTTTTGATTTTTCATAAGGATAGGGTATCTTTACGCACTAATCCTTCCTTTATGCCTAAGGTGGTTTCTAGTGTGGCTTTAAACCAAACTATTCATTTGCCTACTTTTATGCAGATCCCCAAAATAAAGGGGAAAAGATTTTGCACACTTTAGATGTACACAGGCAATTGCGTTATTATTTGAGCAGGACTAAGGATTTTAGGCAGTCTCAGCAGTTGTTTGTTTCTTTTTGCTTTGGGTTCGCAGGGCAAGCCTGTGTCAAAACAAACTATTTCTAGGTGGATTGGGTTTTGCATTGCATTTTGTTATTCCCATCATGGCAAGGAGATTCCAGCTGGAATTAGGCCTCATTCCACTAGGGCTACTGCCACTTCTACAGCATTTCTAAGGGGTGGCCACTAAGGATATTTTGGAGGCAGCTACTTGGAGTTCAGTGCATACTTTCTCTAAGCATTATCACCTTCCTCTCTACTCTAAGTCTAGGGCTGGTTTTGCCACAGCTATTTTGCAAGGCATGTTGTCAGTTCCTGCTTCCTTATGATTTGCCAGCCTCCCTTACCTCTGCTTTGGGATTCTACCCAATAGTTAGGACTGCAGCAATGTGGAATGAAGAACATAGTACAGTTTTGTACCTACCATAAATGTAGATGTTCGAGGATCCACATTGCTGCAGTCCAATTTACCCTCCCTCCTTCCCTCTGTGTTTAAGGGTGGTTGTGTAGGTGAGGTTATATTCTGGTAATTTTGTATATATTGTACATATTTTTGGTGCAGGTATGTTTGGAATTTTTGGTTTTGGCCTTAGCTTTTCAGGGTCTTCTGACATCTGGGGCAAGAAAAGACTGAGGATATGACGTCGGTCATGCGCATTAGTACCCTGACGTACTGACGTCAGTCTAATGCGCCCTGACCGACGTCAGCCATATACTTTGGTATTCGGGCCGACTGGACAGCGGACTACCCCAATAGTTAGGACTGCAGCAATGTGGATCCTCGAACATCTACATTTATGGTAGGTACAAAACTGTACTTTATCAAACATTTCACCCAGATTATATGCCAGGAAAATCAACAAGATGCCCCAGGTAGCATCATGTTTGCTTTATATTCTTGCCTTATATTTTATATTGATCAAATGAACCATAGAGTGGCAGCTTTTGTCTCCTAGTAACAACTTGGGAATAAAATACTGATGAAGGAGAGAAATTATGGCTGTTTCAGAAGGTCAAAGGGATTTGACATGGTCATTTGGGTATCACAAGGTTAAATAAGGCATGTTAGAATCTGGAAGGTGGGTGGGAAAAGAACATTATGGTGTGATCTGTATTGTTTCCAGCATCCTAAATATTTACACTATGATGGTCTATATTACCTAACCGAAATGTTATTTTAGCGAACACTAAAACATTGACACATAAAATAGCAAGTGTGTAAATACTGAAATACGTAAACAATGAACATCTGGTTGTCAAATTAAAATAGTTGGACAACATCTGGAGCCTGAGTTGTTGATGAGCAATGTAAATTAACTGAATATCACCTAACCAGGGGGTATGTTGCATAATGGAAAAGTCTGTTAACTGAACAGACTTATATTGAAAATGCAGTTCATCAAAATGTTCTTAATGAGATTGCGGTACAGTGAAGATCGGTAAGTTTGTCCTTTCCTCACTGTACTGCAATCTCGGAGTTGGTATGTATAGTTAGGGGGGGGGATGAGACCAAAGTAGATGAAGTCCGTTTTTGATGTAAGTACCATTTGATTAACAGAGTAACCAACTAAAGTGTAATACATATGAGTATATATACATACTTAGCTTTGTGTATGACTAACATGTATCTAATGAACACAGTGATGTCAGATGCTACAGTTTCTGAGATTTGGCCAACTATGACAATTTGATGTGGTACTTTTCAATGTTGAGGTATTTTAGTGTTTCTGTTGTTCCTGATTTATGTGTCAGTGTTTTTGCATTCACTGAAATCACCTTTCGATTTGGTAATATAGACTTGTACTATAAGGAAACCTTAACTGATACATTGCTGCACTTATTGATTAATAGTGTATTATTTCTCTAAGTAGTGTCAGTGGTGTAAGTTGTAATGTAGAACTGCACCTCACACATGAAATGTTAAATTGAAGATGACTTTTGTAGAAGCACCATTACATCTCTTGTTGGTGCTTTGTGAAGCATTATTCCATAACCTTCCTGTTTTTTTTTTTTTTTTTGGATGTATTTTTAACTACACTACATTTTTTTAAGGAGGCCTTTCAATATTGGCTCAATCTTTATCACGCTCATCACTGAGAATGTTTTTGCTGTTGGCCTGCTGGTTAATACCCAGTGTTTCTCACTCCTCCTCTCTGTCTTTTTGAATAACTTTTTCCTTATCCTGTTCCATCACCACCGTAGTTTTAGGGACTACACTCATGTTTGCATTGATTGATGGGACACTATATACCATAATTTCTGGAGAGAATATATGGATGAAGGGTTATCAGTTTTATTGGTATACCTTTTTTTTTTTTTTGCTTTACTCAGTGAATGTCAACATCAGTAGCTCAAGAGGTAGTATACTCACTGTTGGCACTGCAAGGCAAGAAGGCTGTGGGCTCTATTTCCACTCTGGGTGACTGAAAAGGTTTTCAGGTTAATGACACTACATTAGGGTTGCTACACTCCTGAGTGTGCTGCCCTTCAAATTAGATGTTAAACTGAGGTCCCACCTCTTTGAGTTGTCAGTGGCAAAGGTGGTTGTAAAAGATCCCATGGTACCTATCAAAGAGAGCAGAGGGCCTTTTATTTATATACAGAAAAGAACTCTTATTTACAACATGAACCACTGCTAGAAAAGCACACTGTATTTAATAAGCCGAACAGTTCACTGAGTATACACAAACGCTGAAAATGATCACCATACGTTTTCGTCCACAACTTCATCAGATAATGCAAGTACATTCAATTAAACACTTATATACTCCACCAACATTTAAATCAACCAATGAAAACGCTCTAAATATACATTAAGTGAATGAATACATTAATAAACATTAAAAACTGCATATAAAGCTCTATTATACAAAGGAAACCCGATAAGGGTGGGGGGGGTTGTGTTGATGGACTCCATAAACTATGAGAGTAAAATGTTTGGCATTTTAAATGACACTACAAAATACACCAGAATATCCCTAAATGAAATCAATATTGCCTATAAGAGAATTTATGTCATTTTAAATGATTTATTATTGGATGGGGTCATTGACATGAGTACATTTAGATACTTGCATGTAGAAAAGCCGAGAATACCCTCTATATTTGGGATACCAAAGGTGCATAAGGATGAAAATGACCCGCCTTTGAGAGTAATAGTTTCAGCCGGAAGGTTCGGTCACTGCACCTCTGGCAAAGTACATAGACCAGAAAGTAAAAAAGCTTGTTTGTGATAATTCTGTTATTTTAAGGGATTCCTGGCATTTACTAAGAAAATTAAATGAATCACTTGTCAGTGAAACCAAAGGTTTTGGTACCTTGGATGTGATTGATTTATTCACAAGTATACCCCATGAAATAGGTTTAGGATGGTTCGAGGAAATGTTAGTTGATTCTAAACTTTTAAAACAGAATGAATTTAGAACAGTGTTATTACTAATGGATATTGTCCTAAAGAATAATTTTATCTTTTTTCAAGGCGAGTATTTTAGACAAATTAAAGGTGTGGCTATGGGGGCACATTGTGCTCCCACATATGCCAACATTATTATGGCATTTTGGGAGAACAAGTTTGTCTTGAACTCAGAATACAACAGCAAGTGGAAGTTATATAGTAGATTCCTGGATGATTTGTGTTTTTTATGGGGGGGGGTCCCGAAGATGAATTTGTAAATTTTGTTGAATATCTAAATGGTACCACTGAATTTTTGAGATTTACCCATAAATTCACAACAGAGGAACTAAAATATCTCGATGTTAATATCGTTAAGACACAGCAAGGTTTCAAATCTAGAATCTTTAGAAAAGAAACGTTCTCAAATTCATACCTGCACTATTCAAGTTCACATCCCCCACACCAAAAAAGAAGTGTCCTAAAAGGGCAATTTGTGCGTTTGTGCAGGATGACCTCAGATGATGGTTGGTACACTGATGAATGTAAATACTTGAAAAATATGTTCTTGAATAGAGGTTACCCCGAAAAACTTATTGACAGTGTTTCTAAGGAAGTTAATGAGGGTAGAAACGATAGGTTTGCCCCTATATTGGGTAAAGTTGAAAATGGTGTAACCCAATATGTTACAAATACTAAAGCAGATGGTTTAAAAGAGGACTATGCATCGGGTATTATCACTACATATGATGGACAAGCAGGATTAATAAAAAGAATTTTTAATAGAGAGTGGAACAACTTTTCAAGAGTTTCTGATTTAAACCATATTTTTCAGAGTGACATTAAACATATTTATAGGAAAGATAATAGCCTGAAGGATATTTTTGAAAGAGGTAGTAAAAGGAACTTTCCATTTGCTGGCACTAATAAAAGGGCTGGTGTATACAAATGTGGTGCATGTAGTTATTGTTCTTATCTGATTACTGGAGATACTATTAACTTGCGGGCCAGGAACAACAAAATATTAACTTTAAAAACCTTTGCTAATTGTAATTCAAAAGGAATTATTTATCTAGGTTTATGTAAAAAATGTGATGCCTTTTATGTGGGTAAGAGTGAAAGAAAGACAAAACAGAGAATTTATGAGCACATTTATGATATTCGTACTAAAAGTGAAACAAATTCCTTGTATAAACACACAAAAACATGTTTTGAAGCAGAATTTCAATTCTTTATATTAGAGGTTGTACCAAAGGACCCCAGGGGTGGTATGTGGGAGACATTAGTGGAATACAGGGAATTATACTGGCAAATTGTTTTGGAGGCCAGTAAGACCCCTGGTTTAAATGATATGATCTCACTCGCCCCTGTACTAAAAATGAGGTCTGCTAAACTGTGAGATGTGTGTGCAATAATATGGATGGTCAGTAGAGGGCATTATTACAATGTGTTTTTACTTTTTTGAATATTATGTGTATATATGTGAATTCATTGACACATTTTTAAGGTTTTAAACATATTTTAACATTTTTTAACATACTTAATATTAGGTCAATTTAATTATATGTTATTAAATGAATATTTAATGTGGTTTCCTTTGTATAATAGAGCTTTATATGCAGTTTTTAATGTTTATTAATGTATTCATTCACTTAATGTATATTTAGAGCGTTTTCATTGGTTGATTTAAATGTTGGTGGAGTATATAAGTGTTTAATTGAATGTACTTGCATTATCTGATGAAGTTGTGGACGAAAACGTATGGTGATCATTTTCAGCATTTGTGTATACTCAGTGAACTGTTCGGCTTATTAAATACAGTGTGCTTTTCTAGCAGTGGTTCAGGGTGCTTTGTTTGGCTTACAAGTTTGTTTTGCATCCTCCTTTGAAGTTTATTTACAACATATTTACATATTTATAAATGTTTACAAATGTACAAACATGTAGATATACAACTGTATTTACACATATTCATTATTTTCCTTACAACCATGCTAAATTTTCATCCCTATTAAACCCCCATTCCTTTTTCCAGAGCCATCTGATTTGACTTAACATTGTTGCTAAAATCCATTTACCATTAAACATAATTTCATTTATTCCTTCATTCCATATAACCCATATGACATAAAATAACTTTTTATCTATTCTTTTAACACATTATATACTTCTATTCTTATAATACCCATATTTAATCATATCCATGTTTAATTTATTCACTTCTTTTATATCTTCGAAAAAGTCTTCTTTACATAGTTTTCCCCATAACTTTTTTTACTCTTTTATATTTCAAAAAATACATTTAGTAGTTTCTTCTTCTTCTTGACAATGTAATCATATTATATCACTTTTATATGGCATATTTCTTTTTATTGCTAATTTACCTATTACCAATCTCCAAAAAAAAAAATGCTTATTTTTATAGTTTTAATTTTTAAATTGGTTAGATCTTCCCATGGCTTTACATACTTTTGTTTCTTTTTCTATATCATCAGTTTTTATTTTCCGGAAAAATATTCTTTTTTGGTAACATTTTATTTCTTTATTTATACATTGTTTTTCTCTTTTCCTTTTTAACATATCCCAAAATGTATCATATTTATTTTTATACAATTTTACCAATAATACATCATCTTATTTGTATACAATTTTTCTAATAATATCTCATCTTTTTTCATTTATCCACTTTAACACTTTGTAGAAATTTAATGAAGCAGCATATACCATTGACATAGAAAGCTCCTCTTTATGTATGCTTTAATCTAGAACCCCATATAAATGAAAAAATTATCTGCAGTAATTCCTTTTCAAATATGGTTGGCAACATTAATACACTTGCTAAGTACACTATTTTCCCATCAGTACTGAGTTTATCAAAAAAGCCTTTTTCTGAATGGTAATTTATATGTTCTCCTGATAAGAAATGTTAGTTTGTTTTTGTTTTTTTGTTTGTTTGTTCCAGTGCGTTTCCCCCATTGAATTCTACTTACATTGTTATTCCCAAACTTTATAACTAACAAAATACATACCATCTATCTTTACTACATCACCTAAACCTTTGCATTTCTCTTTATTTAAAGTTATTCCTATCACCTGTACACACTCATTTGTACAAATTATAACTTCTTTTATCCAAATTTTGTTTTTTGTAATTATTATAATGTCATCTGCATATGTTAACAGAACTGGAATTATTAAGCATTCAGGTGTTACATACCTTTTTTCCTTCATTTTGTAATTTATTTCACATACTATCACATTCATAACTAATGCAAAAATTGCACAACTCATTGGGCATCCATGTGCAACACATTTCTTCATATATACCTCTTGGCTTAACCAGCCATTTACAAGTATATTTTCTTAAACACAGACATACATAATTTTATAACTGTCTCGCTTATATTATATTCTTTCATTATTACCCAAAAGATTTCATGTCTAATTTTATCAAATGCCTTATTAAAGTCTCTGATCATGATTTTCACTTCTTCTTTTGTATTCCTAATATCATCCATAATTTCTCTATCATAAATAATTGTTCACAACACATTCCCATTATACTATATATACCATCTTCCATAATATTTTCCATTTTAGATGCAATTTGCTTTTGTATTATTTTCATAAAGATTTTATAATCATTATTATTCAGTACTGTTTGTCTCCAGTTTTTTAACTTGCTTCTATTTCCCTTCTTCCATATGAATTTAAATATTCCACTACATAATTCATTAAACATGAAAACTTCATTTAACCATTCATTCAAAATTTAAAAAAATATATTTTTTTCCAATCCCTTAATTTTTTATACACTTTGTACCTTATTCCATCTGGTCTTGCAGCTGAATCTGTATTTACTTGTCCTAATACTTTTTCTAGTTCATATAAAGAAATTTATTTTTCCAACTCCTTATTCTCTTTTTTTGATAACCTTTTCCCTTTCCTTGTTTTTATTACCTTCTTTCTTATTTTAAACATTTCTTGTACAAATTGTTCTACACTGTTCATAATATTTTCCTGAGTTCTTTCTATTTCATTTACATTATTTCATCATTACACTACCATATTCCCTTACTAATCTGCTTAAGTAGCTTGATAGTTCTTCTCTTTTTCCTTGTAAAAAATATATTTGCTTGTATAACAATTCTTGTATTTTTCTTGATTTTGTCGTATGATTATTTTTCTTTGTCAAAGTACTTTTGATCATGTTCTAAATCTTCCAGCACATTGTTATATTTTGTTGTATATTTTTCTTTCCTTACTTTTGTCACCTCATATTGCCACTGTAAAAACATTTTTTATAAGTTTCCTTAAATATCCTCCACCATTCAGACCTATTTTTATAAAATGTTCTTATAGTACTATGATCTTTCCATAACTGTATTACTAATTACTTTCTTTCTTCATTCCATGCTTTTCTCATCTATCCTTTTTATTCCTTTGCCTATTTTATATTTTCCTTGTTTTCCTTTTTCTCTAACCATATTGCAAGATGATCAGATAATCCTGTTTCAACTACCCTGCCTTTCATAGATCTAAACCTTCTCATGCTACAAAATAGTCTATTTCAGCTTTATACATACTTTTTGTCCATGATTTATTGTCCCAAAGTCATAACTTACATCTTATAACTTCTAATATTTCTCTTATATCATTATATCTCTTTTTACACTTGCCACTTAAATCGCAATTAAAGTCTCCTGTTATTATCATATCCCTATTTATTACTACATAGTCTAAAATCTAATGAAATAAGATTTCCCTTTCTTTATTATGATTATAAGCATATAATGTTATAACTTTGTATACTTGCTCTTTCCATTTTAAATCTACAATGGTTAATCTCCCCATTTTTGATAAAGTTATATTTAATATCTTTACTGTATTTCTACAGAATATGACTATTCCAAAACATCTGCCATTTCCCACATTCCAGATTAAAAAACAGAGAAACTGTGGGAAGAAAGATAATCTTTCTTCATTTTTTTAAAAAAAGGTGTGTCTTCTAATGTAATTGCATCTACATAACATGTATTATACCACTCCAAAGTCTCTATTCTTCATACTATATTCTTAATACTATTCACGTTTACAGAAAACACTCTACAATTTTGATATTCCCTTTTCCTTAGATTCATGGTTTCATAAGTTCATAGCTAATAACTAGGCTACATATTTTAATGGAGCATTCTAAGCCTAGCCAATTTCCCTCCCACAGGTGAGACTCAGACACTGTACCTTGTGTCTGATAGGTCAAACAGCTTAATCATTATATCAGTCCCCAATCATTAGCAGCAGATATTTGTTTTCATCCATTTCCTTTCTTTTTTCTTTCAAACTTGTTCCTTTAAATTTTCTTTTTCTGTCTTCTACTCTTTTACCAATAGAATTGTTTTCTTTTACAATCTCCCAATTTCTGTCTTCTGCATCACTTATGTCAGAGCCTTCTTCTATGTCTGCTTTTTTCTTGCCTAATTTTTCTTCGGTTTCTACTGCTTCTAAAATGTCTTCTCTTTGCTGATTTTCTTTACTTTCTTTTTTTTTCTTTTTCCTTACTCTTATTTTCATTTTTACAGTCCATCCATAACCATAAATGTCCAGTTTTGTTACATTTATAACATTTCAATTCACATTTTTGCATCATGCCTGATTTCCTCACAGTTATAACATTTTCTTTTATCACAGTTACTTATCAAACATCCTTCTTTTCCACAAAAAAAAGAAAAATTAAAAAAAAAAAAAACGTGTCAGGCTGTCCTCAGTATTTTATGGCACTCTTATTCCCATCCACAGTATCACATGTGGAATATGTATAATTTCTTCTCTTTTGATGTTTAACACAATATTACATTCCCATCCACTAATCCATAAACTCATTTTATCATGAACTTTTACAATGTCTAGTACTTCTTTATATTAAGTTTTCTAATGTCCTTCCAAAGTCTGTCTTTCTACCTGTGTTCAGAATTGTATGCAAATTTTCTTTTTTGTTTCCCCTGTTAAATGCCTTTATCACATAAAGATTCCATGGGTTACAGTCTTTCTTTTTTTTTTTCATGTTCTCCAAGAAAATTTTCAATTGAGAAAACAGTGTCAAATACAATGTTACACAATGTCTCTGTTAATAAAAATAAATACTCTCACCATGAGCTTTTATACCCTAATACTTTGTCCCACACTTCATACCTGTCCATTTTTTGTCTTCTTTACTTTGAATCCTTACTGTATACTTCCATTTTTTATTTTTTTTCTGCTTTTTTGTTTCTGGTACTCCCTTTTTACCTTCATTTACTTTCTCTGCATATGTTTTCCTTCCATCTCACCACTATTCTTTAGGATTGCCTCTGTCTGTATCCTCCGTTTATATTTTATCCATAATGTCTTCCCAGGAAGCCTTCCCTTCATTTTCTGCCAGTCAGTGGAAATTTGTAATTATACAGCCATCATTTACAGACTCATCTCCATCAAACAGGTTTCTTTGGAACATCTCCTTAGAATCCTGCATGCATTCTCTGTTCTTGATATTGGATTTATCCTCCATTTCTCTCACCACTCAATTATCTACTTCTCTCTCCATCTGCCTCCCTGTTTCTCTAGGCTGTCTGTGCGCCTGGAATAGAAAAAGAATGACAAGTAGTTTTTTTTATTTGTGTACTTATATACAATTAATATTTTTACATATTTACAAATTTACAATATTTACATATGTTAACATTCAATATGTTGATATTTCCATTTTAAGTATTCACCCCACTCTTTTACCCATAATCAGAACCATAGTTTTCCAGGATTTTTGTCAACGCCCATTTTCCATTGTATCTGATTTCATTGGGTCTTTCATTCCATATAGTCCATGTTGCATAGAATATGATTCTGTCCATTTTCTTAGCTTCATTCTAGGATCTTGCTCCATAAAACTCATACTCTATTATGTCCATGTTTAACATTTCAAGATTTAAATAACTATTAATCGAGTCATGTTTGCATACTTCTTTCCACAATTTTTGAATTATTTCGCATTAAAAAAAAAAACATGTTCTGTAGTTTCTAACTCTTTACATTTATTATGTATTCTATCCTGTTTTCTCTTGTATGGCATATTTGCCCCCACTGGTAATTTTCCTATGGACAACCTCCACTAGAAATTATTGCGTTTTTTAAATTCTTCTGTAATTTTTGTATCTCGTCAATATTGTTTTCTTATCTATCTCTCTTTCCATGGATTGACCATATAAAAGGTTATCATAATGTTAACATACCATTATTTTCTGTTCTTTTCTATCACATTCTTTTTTAATTTCCACAGTACAATTTTACTGTAAAATTCTTTCATTTCTTCATTAATAAGATTTTTGCTTCTTTTTTCATTTCCATTTCTTTAACAAAATTCTCTGTATTTACAATGCATTATTGTTTCTGTCAAATCTTTATTATTTTTCATTATTCCTTTTAGTAATTTATACCTATACTTAAAGAGGCTACATGCACAACTGGATTTTACAGCCCCAATCCCCCTAGCTCATCTTTGATATACAAAATTCCCCTCTTAACTGGGTTCAATCTTGACCCCCAAATAAATGAAAATGTTGTCTGCATAATTTCTTTTTCATATTTCATTGTCATATAAACATTTGCAGTATAAGCTATTTTACCTATTATTATGGTGTTTATTAAATGTGCTTTATTTTTGTATGAAAAGGTATATGTCTTCCAGAATTTGATCATGCCTTTGATTCCTTTAATAACTTTATTCTATTGTTCATGTCTGTGTTCTGTCATTCCAAATACTATTTCTGAAATATATATACTCTTTTCATTATATTCAACACCTCCTGTAATACTTTCATACCCAAATCCTTTGCTTTTCACTTTATTTATGCTTAACCCAAATTTCTTCAACTGTGCACTCAATTTTTCATTATTTTTTCCATCCAGACATTGTTTTTTGCTATTACTACAATATCATCAGTCTAAGTATACATTACTGGTAACTGCATCTCCTCCATCATTCTATATCCTCCCTTACTTGACATTTTATTAATTTCTATTACTACTATGTTCATGATTGTACCAAAGACCATATTGCTTGTAGGACATCCTTGTTTTATACCTCACTCTATTTTCATTTCTTCCCCAATCCAACCGTTTACGTTCAATTTCACATAATTTTTTCATATATTGTTTTAATTACTTGTAATATTTTTTCACTTATGTTGTATGCCTGTAAAATTCCCCATAATGCTTTATACTGAATATTATCATATCCCTTACTAACATCACCTACCAAGATTTTTGTTTCCACTTTTTTATTAATAATATCATCAATTACTTCACTTATTATCCATAATAGGTCTTGACACCCCTTTCCTTTTCTCCCAAACAATTTCTGATCATACAATCTTTCTACTTTACATTGTAGTCCTTTAGTTACTATTCTGATGAAAATGTTATAATCTGTGCTATTCAGTGTAATTGGTCTCCAAATTTTTATTTCATCTTTATCTTCTTTCTTTAGTATAAATTTTATCACACCTGTACAACTTTCTTTATATTTAATTCCTCTTTGTAGCCACTCATTCATTACTTCTATAAACACCATTTTCCAGTTGTGTATTTTTTTATACATAAATTCTGTCCAAACCTGTAGCTGAGTTAATGTTAATATCTTTCAAGTCTTCATCCAACTCATTTATATTTATGTTTCTCTCTAAATATTCATTATCTTCCTTATTTAATTTTTCACCATTATAAATCTGTTATATGTTAACTTTTTTACTATATAAATCTAATACATATTCTTTCACTATTTCATATATTTGCCTTGTTTTGAAATGTTTTTAATTCTCTTTTTACCTTTCCTTCTTTTACTATCTTACATAAGTATAGTGCTACTTCTTTCTTTCCTTGTAAGCAATAATTTCACTTATATAACAATTTATTAACCTTATTCTGATTTCTTCTATATAATGATTTTTCTTTTTTATAAAACATTTTTTTCTTCTCTGTCTTGTCATTATTTTCGTAAAAAAATCTTTCATACTGATATGTCATTGCAATAATTCTGTAATTTATTTTCTTTCTCCGGACTCTAACTCTTTTTTGTTTACTCTTTTTATGCCTTTTCCTGTTTTAATGTATTGTTCATTTTCATGAATTCTTATCCGAATTGCCACGTGATCAGAGAACCCATTAGATTTAATTGCTTCTTGTGTAACTTTTAGGCCTTCTGATACAAAAGAAATTAAATTAAGACAGAAATTGATTATTTTTTGGTAAGTCCATTGTTTATTTCCCCATATTTTTAATTTTCCACTTTCCATAATTTCAGTAACCATTTTAACATCACAACTATTATTTTTATTTCTCAAATTACAATGAAAGTTCCCTGTCATTAGTATATCCATGTTAACACAGACATAATTAGGTATACTTTTAAAACATTGTTTCTCTTTCGTTTTTTGTCACATATGCATATAAAGCTATTTGTCTATATACATATTTTTCCATCTTATATCTACTGCTGTTGTTTGGCCCAGTTCTACAATTGTGATATCTAATATTTTTATGTTTTATTGGTATAGTATACATATACCTGAACAAGTTTCTTTGCCTATATCCTAAATAACAATACTATACCAATGTGTTTTCTGCTTGCACCCTTTCTTCTTCTGTTAGCATTCTAATGTCTTCTAGCACTATTACTTGAGCATGTACTGCAGCACACCATTGTAAAATACTTATTCTTCTCCTAATATTATTTTATACTGTTCACGTTCAAAGCTAATAATATCAACTTTATAGAACAGTTATTAGAATAATCTTCTTATCCTTTATTCTCTCTTACCAGTATATTTTTGAATTTTACTTTTCTTTCCCTAACTCTCTTTCCTATTGAATTTTTCTTGCCTTTTAATAAATGCCACTCTGATTTTTCTTCACTTGTTTCATCTGTCCCTTTTTCATTTTCTTTGTCTTTCCCTTTAAGATTTAATACCATCTCTGTGTTTTTTTCTTGTTGTATGTGGTCTTGTATAGCATTCTTTTATAACTCTTTTTGTTGTATAATTTCATTTCCATTTTCATTTTTTTTATTTCCTTGTATTTGTACCTCACATTCCTGTATTATACCACTTCTTATATTTCAGTTCACATTTGTTTGCATTATGACCTGCCTGACCACATAAATATATTTTTGTGGCATATTCATTAATTAAATGATCACTTTTACCACAAAATAACAAGTCTTTGGTTGTCCCCTGTAACTCACAAAGCCTCTGTTGCCATGCACTTTAATAGTACGTTGCCATGCACTTTAATAATAGTAGCTATGGTATCACATTGTCATTTTCCAGTTTTTAAATTATTCCACATTCCCAATCTCCAGTCCATAATCTTCTTTCATTGTAGATTTTAGTAGAGTCCACCATTTCTTTCATTACATATTGTCAACAAACATTCTCTCAGTTCTTTTGCGTCCTCTTCAGTTCCAAACTAAATCAAGATTATTTTCTTTAACCTAAAAACAGCTTGCATAACACATTCTGACCATGGAAAGTCTGTTTTCTTTTTTTTTTTTTTTCATAGGGCCCCAAAAAGTTTTCTATAGCCTGGCCAGTTTCAAAAAACAAGTCACAAAAGGTTTGTTAATTAAAATGAAAGCTCTTACCTCTTCAGCTTTTACTCCAGGGGTGCAATAATATTGTCCCATACCTCATACCTGTCCAGGCCTTTTTCTTTTTTACTACTCAGCTGAAGAACATATTTTTTTCTTTCCTTTCTTCATCTTTGTCTTCTTCTTAGCCTTAGCTCCTTCTTCCACTGTTTGTGCATAGGACTTTTTTGGAACCTTCTCTGGCCCTTTTTTCTTCTCTTTTTCTCCCTTGTCTCTTTTTTCATAATGTCAGTCCAAGATATAACAGTTCCAATTTCTGTCTCACTCTGGTTAACTAGCTCCTCCAGAATATCATTCCACAACCCTCCCAACTGGAGGGTTTATATAACACATTTTATGCTGATTCTGCCATTTCTGCTATTTCAAACAGGTTTCTCTGGAATTTTCTTCCTGAATCCTTCTCCACCACTCCATTTAGCTCCATTCCCTTCCTGATCTCCTCACCATCAGTAGATGTTTTCTCTGCTCCCACATCACTTGAAAATATTTCTGTAGCAATTTTACCATCTTTTCTTCATTTTCAACACATTTACCTTCCAAATTGCCATGGCACTGAGCAGCTGTGTTTCTCCATGTTCCTCCTGGCTGCCTCCATGCCTCAACAGGAAACAGGAAGTCAGGATGTGTAATACCCAATCTTTTCCCCCTACTGCAAAGAGTAGGGGAAGTTCCCTGATATCCTGGTTAAATTTTTCCTAGTACTATACATGCCATTTTAGATTTCCCCTGAAAAGAGCCCAGTAGCTAAGTGGGACTAATCCAGTTAATAAAAGGATAAATAAACAAAATGCCCCATGCAGACCCTTCTAGTGCTTATATATTGTACATACATATAACCTGAGGCAGAACTGGGACTTAAGCCACAAATACTGGCACATCATACAGGGTGCCATCCTCCTGGTCTCTATCAGATCTGTAGGAGCACAGGCCACTGTCCGCACTTGTCCACCTTCAGCACTGACCACACTAAGAAATGGTCATCTCTGTGATAACCTATTAGTGGAAGACTCTTTAGTTAAAGTTGACTAACCTGGCTGTGCTTTGGCAAAATGTTTTATGCTCTGACTTATTTCTATAGGTTTGGCAGTTTTAACTTGTGATGTAGTAAGTAAAGGGTTGCAGGGAGTTAGCAGAGCAGTGGAGCATTAAACATAAATGAATACATACATAAACAATTAAATAAGATAGGCAGACAAACAAGCAAACAAATAAACAAAGTGTTCATAGAAGCACCATTCATCCAGGCAATCCTAAATGAACAAATATTTAACTAAATGCTGAAACTACCGATATACTCCCAGGTCTTAACTTGGCCCAGCTCAGCAGTGAGTGTGTGTGTGTGTGTGTGTGGGAGGGGGGTGTATGTGTATATGCATACATGTGCATGTGCATGTGTGTGTCCTCACCCCAGGTCTCTAGTGTCAGACTCAGGCTAGTTCCACATATAGCTTTCTTTCTCTCTCTCTCTCTCTCTCTTTCTCTCTCTCTCTCTCTCTCTCTCTCTCTCTCTCTCTCTCACTGCCTTTGCTAATAGTGACTGGTCTATTACAGTATCCAGAACATCTTCCACTTCAGATAATGGGTTGAATGTTGTTTGAATTGTAATATGGAAGCACAAACCTTCAATCATTTTATGCTGCCAAAGCATTATTAACCATTGCCTATAACTGTCTCTGATCTTTTTGTATAAAGTCACAGCATTTAGGATAACGTACTAGGCTATTGATCTGTGTGTATTTTTACAAGCGTAGCCTGTGTGTATTTTTACAAGCGTAGCCTTAGATTCCCATGGTGTCTTTTAGCCCTTTTATTTGGCATGCAAATAACCTAGAGATAGGACCAACAAGGATATGTTGGGACAGTTACATGTATCCCCAATTCATCAAGGATGGGGGTACTAAACCAGAGATGATTTTATGGTTACCTATCCATTCATCCAAATTATATTTGAATTGAGTAAGAGAAGTACTTTGCTTTATGTGGCATGAAAGATGGTTCCATAAAAGCTGTATTCTCTGTGATACAAACATATGTCTCCAATATGTTTTATTTATTTTGCAAAAGAGACTGAAATCCCTTGAGCAGATGTTTATGATACTGCTGGACTTGCAAATGTAATAGGTCTGACAAAGCAGGGTTTGAGACCCCTGTAGTACATGTGACTAATTACCAGTTCCCAAAAGTTGCTAGTTGTTTTCTAAACCTAAATCAGGTCCGCACATCTTCTGTAATACATTGTGCAATGTAATGGATCTGACACCTTCGGATTTGTTATGCCAGATTTGCTTAATGCCAAATTTGTAAGAGCCGTCACTACACTCTGGGGCCTGTCTCTATCAAATCATTACTATACCAGTAATGTAGATCTCCTGCCCTCTAATAGCATTGCACTATTCAGTTCTATTCTCCTTGCCACCATCCCCGTGGAAGTTGGGACGGCTGCTATACCGAACACTTGCATTAAATCTCTTCCTAGTAAATGTACTGGGCAGATTTTTGAAATTATTACTCGGAACCGTATGGTTTGGTTCGCTCTGGGTCGGTAAACCACAGAGGTTTGGACAATGGCTCTTTGTAAATACGACCATTTGCTGCTTTTACAGCACATATTCATCCGAGGTAACATCGATGATATGGCAGTACTTCTGACTAACGCTCGAGAAGCCCCTGAGTCACAAAGAAATTCTATGTCTCGGCCCTCAACTTGCAATGTGATCACTGGTTGGGATTCCAATTGCATAGTTGATGCTAGTGCTGTTAGATTTACCATTTGATATTTCTCATTTTCTGCCATTTGCTGTCCCCACCCATCGACTTCACTTGTACCTACTTCCCCATTCTCACTTTCTTCTTCTTCCTCATACCCTCCATCTACATCTTTTGACCGTCATATAGTCATGCGGTACCACGGAAGCAACTATCGGTTTCTCCGGTCCTCTGCAATCTCTGGCAAAATGTCCTTTCTTACCGCACTTAAAACACTCCCCCCTCTTTTGCCTACCCTCGAAATCCTCAGAATGACTTATGCCTCCCCGTCCTCGCCCTCTTCCCCTGCCACGCCTCTTCCATGATTTGTGGAACCTTGAACTAACATTAAAGTTCCATCTTCACTAACTGTAAAAGTCTGGGCTTTTTTATCTTTTTTTTCCTTCAGGTATTTCTCAGCATGTCTAGCATAATCCATAAGGGGCTGTAGATGCGTTGTCCTGTGTGTGATCATATGCTTTTGTATAAAGTTACCAATGGCTGTCTTGCAGCCCTTTAGGAATGCATTTTTCAGTTGCTGTTCATAGGGCGAGTCATTTTCCTGATTTTCTGCCTTAATCAACCCACTATGAGCATCAAAACATTGTGTGAGACGATGTAGATAATTGTCTACGGTTTCGTCATCTGATTGAACGCATTGATTAATGCAAGTCCAATCTGCTTTGGGCTTCCAATGTTCTTCTATTTTATCTAGGAGAGTCTTTATTCTGGTTCTACACACTTCGAGTTAAACGGCAAGGCTCCCCTTCCTCTGGTAGCAGGGGTCCCAAGTTCCGCAAATAAGGTGCCAATCAGGTCCTAGGATTTGCCTTATTACTTGTTCAAATTCTACAGTGTTTAATCTATAACTCATTCTCATGCCCCTACGCCTGTAATGGAATTTACGCATATCTACTTTTGGATGGGGAATCCCTCTACCGCTGGATATCATCACGGGTCCATGGTCGGTAGACCAATATGGTAGGACCCTCGCCTTCTGTGCCTGCTTGAGGATTTGCCACTTCTATCAGTGGGTATTCCTCTCCTTCCTGATCTACCTTCTCCTTAATTTTCCAGTGCCCTTCTCTCCTAATACTTCCGCCATGTAAGTCAAGAGTGTTGGCAGGCTCTCTCTGTAATATAATACTTGGCGTGGGGCCACCCACGAAGCCTGGTATTGCAGTGGGTCCTGGTCGGGGCACCTCAATAACCTGTGCAGGGTCTGGATACTGGATGGGAGGGGCTGAGGGATTCTGGTGACTACGACTGACTATGGAAGTTTCATTATCTTCCTTTTGAACAAAGTACACATCTTTTCACTTGAATTACCACACCCTTTTTCAAATTTTGTTCCTTATGTCTTTATTTGCTTCCTCCAGCCATTTCTGTGCCGGGGAATCCTACCTTCTTTGCTTCCTTGTCTTATTTCCTGCCTGTTTCGCAGTAATCTTACTAGATTTTGACATTCTGACTTATTTAAACATCCACTAAACCCATGTTCCTTTTTCCATTTATCTAAATACTTTACATTCTTTGGGTGTAAATCAAACATAAACTTTTCATCTTCAGTTTTGTCGCCTTTGGCAACTGGTTCCTGTTCCCATTTCTCTTAGAAACTATTCCTGTTCCTGAGATCTCTTGTATATGGAATCTATTCACATATACTCCTTATACTTTGAGAAAATTAAATTTCTCCCTTGACTAGTCCCTTAAAATTTAGACAAAAATTCCAATCAGAAACAACAAAAAAATAGCTTTTCTTTTTGCTTACCTTTGTGATTCCTCCGCCCTGTTTCGCTGCCACCTCACGGATTGAATCTGGAAAGAGTGACTGGCCTCTAATTTCAACCTGTTTCAGTTGGAGGTCTTTCATTCGAGGAGAGCCTGATGTCTCTCCACCTGCGCAGGTTTTCAGCCTCTCTTTGTTCGATTTGCGCTGCAGGCCGCCCCTAATGTTGGGCGCCAGTTATGTCGAAGATTTTACTCTTCTAACATATTCTGGAAGAATCACACCAAGTTCTTGTAAGCAAGTAAAACAGCTTTATTTTACATGCATGGAGACCTGCTACATGATAGTAATATGCCAGCAGTCTGGCTACTTGTACTTTAAGTTCTCCTTATATAGACCCTCCTGCACGTACATACACGTAGCACAGAAGACTTTCATTAAAATTGATAGTTTGATTACTTGTTTTTACCAGCCAGTACCACAGTTATTCTTGCACCATTAACTTTCTTATCAGCAGTTTAAGATTAACTTCTGCATTCCTCAGTGATCAACATTTTCCAGAACATTTCAGTTTGCACGCAGTGAACATTTTTCTGCTTAACCCTTTAAATACAGAATACAAAATATGTTGACTTCAGTATTTTTCCACAGTATCATAGCTCAAAAAATCATTTCCCTCATCTATCACTCCAACTTGCTCACCCTCCATGTCTGACAGTGCAGTCTGCCATCTGAATCTTTAAAGTCTGCCAGCTCATTACATCCCAGAAAAATGTTCCCAGTTATCTCTTTCTTCCTGCTCACACCTCCAATATTTGCCTTCTACCTGAGGAAAACTTCTCAGGAGTCTACATGGGGAATAAAAATATCCAGGTAAACACTTTCAAGCAAAAATCCTAAATCTTATAGATTTTGTTGTAGTGCCTACATTAAAACTGAACAAGGAGAAAGAGAGATGAAGAGAGGAAAAAACAGGAGCACCTGTTTACATTAGTACCCACATTACACTTAAAAAGTAACTGAGAAAACTTTACTTTATAGCTTGAAAAAAAATCATGCACTATAAAAGTATTACTATTAAGAAAAAAAAACTGTTTACTTACAGTAAACTTTCTCCCTGTTCTTCCCCTTTCCTAAGTATTTTGCAAACACTAATGACATGAAGTAGGGATATGCTTTGGAGTTCCCTACAAGTTTAACAAAGTCCAAAAACATCCAATATTTCCAGATTTTCTTGTTCTGTCATGTTTGACAAATATAAGTGTTGTTTTGCAGTCCCACATTTGTCAATTTTCAAGGTACTGGTTTGATTCCTGTTCATTTCCATCTTACATATCCTGTCAGTGCTTTGTTTCCAATGTACTTTCAATTCTTCAAGTCAACTCTTGTGCTTTTTTCCTTTTCTCAAGCATTTTCCATTGAAACATTGGAAAAGGTTTAACTGGCACATTCTCTTTGTGGTCTTTATTACCAGAAGAACAAGAAGCAGAACCTCCTTCTGTTTCACAGCTTATTTTTTGTTTGACAAACTTTTGTATTTCTTTCTTAGCATGTACTGCATCAAGTAATGATTTTGACCCTACAGGAAAGAATATCTTGAAGATAGCTGGGTTCAGCAGTTTGAATATCATGTCTGCTTCTCAACATTCCCTAAATAGCGGAATAAATGTATTCCTCTTCTGCCTGTGAGTAATCATTCTCCACAAACACTCTGCTGTCTCCCACTTTTAGTACTTTGTCCTTCTGCTAGTTTTGTCAAAATCAACTCCTTCTGCTGGTAGGATTGCATCTCTACTATTAAAGACTTAAGTTGCTTTGTCATAGCCAGGTTTGGAGCATACACACAATGTGTCCTTTCAGTTAACAACTCCTGCTATGGAATACCACTCCAGTTGCTTATTTGTGCTTTCATAAAATTAATAGTCTTTTCCTTCCAGCTTCTCTGATACATCAGAAAATGTTAGGTTTTTCCCTACGTGCTCTGTCCTGTAATTCTATTTTTTTTAAAACATCTCTTCTTGAGCAGTCTCATATTCAGCCAGCCTTTTCTTCATTTCTTCATTTTGACTTCTGAGTCATCTGAATATCTGTATAAATCTTCTTCCATTTTTCCAGCCTTTTGTTATTTGAGTTGATATGTTCCATCGGTGTTTTGTCTATTTTAATCAGGTCTGTGTGCAGTTGTCTTATACTTTACTAGGTTACTGTTAGTCATGTCTGGAGCTTGCACTGCTTTTTGCTGAATAGCTGCAGTACTCTTCCCAGTCCGTGTTTTTTCCTAATCTTTTGTAGGTACAGTTCTTTCAGGTCCTCTGTATTTCCTTTTTCCGGGCATCCAGGCAGTGTATTTACAAGCCAGCTACTGAAATTTACCCAGAAATGTAAGTCCATTGGCTTTCTCTATTTTCACACTAAGAAAGCTAGAATTAAGCTGTTATTTAATGTGCAGCCATCTTGGAACTCCCATTAACCACGTATTATTAATGTATTATAAAGACATAGCTAATTGTTTTATATTTAACAGTAACTTCTTATCAAACAACAATGCCTCATAAGACTTGCTTGCTGCACTGACCCTTCAGTAAGTGTCACTCAAAAAAAGGTTACTACAAAAGTTAAAACCTACTTTACCAACTTCAGACCTTCTTCCATCTGAATACTTACAAATGGTAGCTGATATGATAGCTTATCTTATTGCAATACTCATGACTACATTCATAAGTGAATGTTATGTTCCAGTCCTATGTTACTTAGTACGTCTTCATAAATTATGAACAAGCCACTCCCTTACTATCTCCATCTATAAAATACTTGATTAATGTATACAAAGCAGCTGTTGCATCACCTTATAAATCATTTATCACTTACACAACATGGTTTTCAACCTGGATTCAGCACTAAAACTGCTCCTTTATCTTTTTAAATACTATTAACTGTGGCAAAATAAGTATTGTTCCACCACTTCTGTTCTTTTAGGCTTATGTAGGTGGTGTAGTACTGCCTCTCAGACTCTAATTTTACAAAGGCTTGCTAATACGTATCTGGCATACAACACATTGGAATAGTCCAAAAATAGTCTCTCTAATAAAAAGTGAGCAGTAAAATGGTTCCAAGCAGTTTTTGCTTTTCTACCCAGTAATACAGGTGTTTCACCAGGCTCAGTACTTGGATGTATTCTGTTCACTATCTTTGTAAATGACTTGTATCCCAACAGTCCTAATCCCACATTAGTACATTTGGCTGATAACTCCACTGTTATTGTACTTCTAACTCCCTCAATCTGTTGCAGCACTCCATATAGAGTAACTTTCAAAGCTTAGAAGATTGGCTTAAAGACCCAAATCTTTTATTAAATCCCAATAAAACTAAACTTCCTGTGTTTGACTTTGGTGAAATCTCAATTACTTTAGAAAATAACACACCCATTGAGCAAGTCTCCCATACCAAGCGTTTTGGCATAACCTTAGATCATAAATAATTCTTCAAGCAACATAGTGATGATATAACCTCAAAGACTCACAAAAGTTGGGTATGTTATACAAACACAAACCCAATGTAACAGAAACAGTACAACTAATTACATCCCAAACACTTTTACTACCTACATTTCTGTATGCATCCTCTGTCCTTAATAATGTTCCAGAAACTCAGCTACATAAATTGGAACAAACGTACAATAAAATTGCAAAATACACTGCTAGTGGCCTTAACAAACTCCACCATTATAAAGTAATTCATAACATTAATTTGCTGGGGCCAAAACACTTTTCAGCATTCATCCAGTTAAAACCACATATAAAATTATATATTAACCCATCAGATGCCACCCATCTGTAAGATCTCAGACCCAAACCTAATTTGTTGTTTCTTTATACATTGTTCATGTAACCAAGCTGCATCATACCTTAGACATGACAGTAATCATAAAACATTTCTGTGCAAAAGCCTATCTAACTTCCAGCTGTATATTTCTTGTACCTGAATTTCATGTCCATCCACCGTATCTCCAACCCCTATCCATTTTAATTTCTCACTGTCTTCCTCTACCTCCCTTAAACACTAAACTGTCTAACTTTTTAACCTTTTAATTAACTACTGCCATGTACTATTGATGCATTTATTTGAAACCTTTATTACTGATGTGTTATCTTCTTGTACATATATATTTTGTAATTATTTTGCATAATCATTGAAGAACGTCCATATTGAGTTTATTTTTCAGTACCTCTATTGTATAACTGAGAAGATTTTCTTCTGGGGCCTCTTATGAAAATGGTCTTTTAGCACAGTCTGATTATACACAGTCAACAAATAGAAACAAATAAATTAAAAAATATGTATGTATGCATGTACTGTATATGCAACAGTGACCTTTTTCTAGCATTACTTAAAAAAGTTTCTGAAGACTTCCTGCAATGATCTTTGCCTCTTCATTCACATCATTATAGGTTATTAACTGATTAAAACCCAAGAGCTGTACAAACGTTTTAGTACTGCTATGAATTAGTTCATTATATAATAGTGCCATTATCTAGTGAGTTTTGATTTACGGAAGATGTAGTACTCACAAATTGTAAAATTCTGTCTTAACATCCTTCATACGTCTTTGTTACTGCATTTAGAGTATAGGCAAACAGTACTACCTTGTGCTGTGGTTTACCTGTGGGATTTTGAGACAGATTTTTTGGCTTACTGTTTATCAGAAATTAAGTACTGACAAATGGTAAGGTGGAAAACCTAAAAAACACACAAAATGTCTTTCTTGTAAGATGGCAAGTGGCTCATAGGTTCATAGATTCATAGGTAGGTACTAGGCTATCGGCCCTAGGGCCTATTGTTCATAGGTAGGTACTAGGCTATTGGCCCTAGGGCTATATAAGCCTAGCCAAAAAGGTACCCTGGCTTTCGCCACCCAAGAAAATTATTTTCCTGTGTCCCTGTCGAGCAGAGCCACAGAGGTGATCCCCAAGGTGAATTTCCTATCTCTCATCCAATTATCAAGATTTTTCTTGACGAGTGCTAATGAGGAGCTTTGTTTGATATAGATAGGTAGTTTGTTCCAGAGTATAAGAAGTCTCTGGGACAGGAATCTATCCCTCCAGCATGTTCTGTTTATCGTGGTGACAAGGTTTAGGTTCCTAGAGTGTGTAGCTCAGAGGGATTGGGATTTCTTTAAGTGGAGCATGTCCAACAGCTCTGGGTTTGACATAGCTTTGTATGCTAGGCAGAGATTGTCTCTGAATGGCGATATGCAACGGAATAAAGCTGGAGTTTTTTGAGGCAGTCTGCGTAGGGCATCTGTTTGAGGCCGGTAATCCTCTTTGTGAGGTATTTCTGCGGCTTTTCCAGTTGTTGTAGATATCGTGTGAGGTACATACCAAAAGGGGTGTTGTACTCTATAATGGGTCTAATGAGTGATGAGTAGAGGGGAACAATGACCTCTTTTTTCCTGGATGAGAAACCTTTTGTGATGAGGTGTGCAATGTAGAAGGGTTTCCTGACTACTGTGGTGATGTGATTATCAAAGGAGAGACTACTGTCCACCTGTGTCCCAAGGTCCCTTATCACACTTTCAGTATTAAGTAAACTACCGCCTATGTGATAGTTCATGGCTAAAGAGTTTTTACCAAAAGGGATGACAATGCACTTTTTGGCATTGAGTTTGAGGTCATGGCTTTGACACCAGGCATCTGTTTCAGTGAGGCCCTTTTGTAGGTTGTCCACATCGTTAGGAGTTTCAGTTATGGCTTCTAGTTTGCAGTCATCTGTGAACTTTGTTAGCCAAATACCTTTTGTGTTAGCCTGTGTTTCAGAGAAGTAGATACCAAACAGGAGAGGACTCAGGAATGAACCCTGTGGTACTCCACTTGTCACTGGTCTGAAGTTGGATTCTGAGTCTGCTACTTTCACAGTGTGGGTTCTGTCAGTGAGCCATTTGGCAACCCATCTTGTGACATAGGGCTTTATACCTAGTTTACTGAGTTTATCTATAATTCCAGAGTGGGGGATGGTGTTGAAAGCCTTGGCAAGATCTAGATAGGCTGTGTGAACCACCTCACCCTTGTCTATGGCTTTGATGACTGCTTCAAAGAAGTCTATCAGGTTTAGGAGACTTGATCTGCCTTTTACAAACCCGAACTGGGTGGGGTTCTGAGTTTGGAGATTACCAATGTCTTTATTTATAAGTTCCATGATGATACGTTCCATGGCCTTGCAGACCAGGCTCATCAGGCTAATGGGGCAGTAGTTCCTGGGGTCCTTGGTGGGCACAAAGCCTGAGGTGAGGCTATGATTGAACATGGTACTTAGGTGGGGTGTCAGTTTGTTCTGTAGTTCGTGTAGAATGCAGCCTGGTCATGTCCCATGGATGCTGTGTTCTTGACTTTGGAGAGTGTGTTTTTTACCTGTGCAACCATGATTACAGGAACTTTCCATTCTTCCGGTATAGAGATGGACCTTTTATTGGGTGAGAGGGGTGTAAAGTTGGTACTGAATCTATCTGCCAGGATGTTGGCAATATCAGTTGGTTCTGTATATTTAGTGTCATTATGCTGTAACTCAGAGCAGATCTGAGTGTTGCCATTGATTCTTGACATAGCTATAGAATGCTTTGTGGTTGTCTTTAGAATCAGTGGTGATTTTGTTTTGTAAACTATCTTTGGAGGATTTTATGAGGGATCTCAGCTTCTTACTGAGGCTGACCAGGGAGTTCCTCCAATCATGGGATTTTACTTTTTTTGCAACAGTTTCTTTCTTCTGTTTGAGTTTATTTATGGCAGGGGACCACCAGATTAGCTTCCTTTTTTTGGAGGATAGCATCTTGGTTCTGTTAGGGAAAGCACAATCCATGCACACATGTAAGTGCTTATAAAGTGCATTTGTGTAGGATTCAGCAATCGTACCTCTATTGTCCGTCTGCATGGTTGTCGTGAAGTTTGCCACTTCTGTCTTAACTCATTACAGCCGAATGGCATCTCCAGGCATTTCCGCAGTTACCTCCTACTGCAC
Source organism: Protopterus annectens (assembly GCF_019279795.1). NCBI lineage: Eukaryota > Metazoa > Chordata > Ceratodontiformes > Protopteridae > Protopterus > Protopterus annectens. The sequence continues at coordinate 648,772,990 of NC_056751.1, read as the reverse complement.
CTCTGGGCATCAGATATTGCCTGTTCATATTTATATTAATAATTCCAAAACCATGTTACATACAAGGTATCAGAACATGTTATCTTGAAGCATACATGATGGCAAATACAATTGTATTGATATATCACTTCTGTCTATGGGTATTTGTTAAAAATATAAGGTGATAACGTCATTTTTTAAATGCTGAAGCCATGCCCACTCGGAGTTAAAGGTACACACTTAAAAGAGCTTTACTGGAGGGAATGAGTTAAGAAGCATGAAATTGGCTTTGGAGAATTTTTTTATGGTGGTTTCCCTAATGCGGGGTGGGGGCTGGATGTGGATGTTTAGGGTGATTCGCTTGTGGTCAGATCTGACCAAAGAGGAATTGACCTCCGGTGTGGAACACTGGTCACCCATGTTGATAATGACCAGATCTAGGATATTGCTGTCCCTGGTGGGGGTGTGGATAAGTTGATCCAAGGTATTGGAATTTATGAATTCCAGAAAATGTTGAGCAAAAGAGTTGGTACACAAGTAGTTTTCCCAGTTAATGGTGGGGTAGTTGAAATTGCCCATTATTAGGGTATTTTCCAGCATATCAAGAAATGAGGAGTGGGAGTCCTGGGGCATGGTGGGGGATTTCTAGCAAGCTATAATTTGGACTGCGGTCTTGCCCAGAGTTAGTTCCACTTGGATAATCTAGGATGCATTGTGCTGAGCAACTAGCCTGGAGGTGTGGGTATCCTTAATGAATATGGACATGCCTCTGCCTTAAGCGTTTCAGTCCAGGTTAGGTGGCCGAAAGGTATGGTATGAATTATAGCCTGGTAATGCAGGGGTGCTCTCTGGAGCCTTGAACCAGGTCTCTGTCACTGCACAGATGTCGATGTTCTCCATTTTAAGAGTGCCTCGAGTGAGTGCATTTTGAGGTTTAGACTTCTAGCATTGAATAGCATTACCCTCAAATTTTGCTTGCTTGTACCTGTTATGGTGGTGAATTTGTCATTTCAACCTTGCCTATAAAAGGCACTATAGGGGTGGAAAGAGCCTAGCCAGTATCCGGAATCCCAAGGGCGACAGTTGCAGGCCATCTCTGGCAAAGCATCGTGGTCTGTCGATCATGTCATCCCTGGCAGACAGAAACTGGATCCCCTTAGAATGACACCAGAAGCTTAGCCAATTATTGAAGTGGCCCGTTGCAACTCCAATGTGAGGGGCAAGCCCCCACTACCACCCTCAAACTGAAATTATATAACTAACTCCACAGTCACAACACAGTGAAGAACAGAGGAAAACCCAAGGAAAGCACACCTGCAGCACGTACTGTACAATACAATATGATGAAACTCCCATGATGTTAAATTCTCAAACTTCACCAATGAATCAGTCATCTGTGACGTAGCCTTGTGCTACATGTAAGGTCTCCTCTAGCATGACTTTGCAACTCAGATTAACACAGAAGCTATTATTAGCAGTTTAAAGAATTAGCCAATCAGAATATGAAAAAAATGCTGTTTTACACAATTTCATCAGCCTGAAATCTTGGCCTGAGAATGCTGTTCTGTTCCTGTCTCTTCAGCTTGCTGATTTATGCTTTGTTTTATGCTTTGTTTAACCTTTGTTAAAATGTTGTAAACTTGTTTTTTATTGTTCAGGTCTGCTATCTTGTTGGTGTCAAAATGCTAAGAAGCTCTTTGGTAGTATTTTTCTTGAAGTATATTCTGTGCTTTTATTCTTTGCATAGAGACACTCTGTGTTCTGTGGATCAACGTACCCAAAGCTTAATAGATGAGTAAAAATGTGTCACTTTTGCTTTTTTTGCTTTTTATATGACCATTTTTACAGCAAACAGAGGTCAAATTAGGTTGCCTTGTATGCTTTATTTATGGCCATCAGGGCTTGAGTGCCTCAAAAAGCTGGAGATCACATTCCGAGACCACCATGAATTGAATGGCATTTCTTTGTCCTTACATAGGCTGCTTTTGAATACAAAAAAATGTATAACAGGAACAAAATGAGTATAATTCTAATGATGTCATGAAGTCTAGTTGAAAAGTATTGTTCAGAGGTTGCATTTACAGGAATATGACCAGGCACTAAAGCCTATGTTGTTTAACAGCATACTATTACCATAGCTTTGTCTTGTTTTGAAGGCCTTTTTGATCTTGAATTCAAGTTTATATAATTGTTTACTGAAACACTTAAAACAGCTCTGATTTTAATTTACTTCATCAGCTGTTCTGCTTCCCCTTCCATCTGCCTCTGCAACAACCACATCCCAGCTCCTCAGGAGGCACCAAATGATTTGCATTATTCCACATGCTGTGTTTTTGTACAACATACGATTATACTCCTAGTGCATACATGCTAGAAGCCTGAGTTATGAATCATGTGTCCTTTACTTATTATTTGCATGAACAGCGTAACACTCTCTACCAGGACAAATATGCTCACATGCTGATTTACCATTGCTACATATATGTCACACCTCCTCCCTCCTCTTTTCAGATGAGAAAACAAAAACAATCATTACTATGAGTTGCATTACTTAAAACAGTATGTTTCATTACAGATTTACCACATGCTCATATTAACTGCTTTGGAATGAAATTATTGTTTTTGACTCAATGCTCAAATATCATCATATTGAAGTATGCAGTACACAACTCTAGAATATAGATATTTTATTCTGAAGAGTTTCATTGTACTGTCAAAAGCAATTTCTGACATCTCTGTCTTTCATATATAACACACATTCTCCCTTCATAAATGTAATCTTTGAAGAGGTCTCTTCAGGTGTGTACTGCAGCACTTCTGTGGCTCTGCTAGGTTAGTAAAGTGGCCTAGGAGTGCCCTTCATGGTCATCCTTAAAACCGAATATTGTGCCACCATCATCCCAGTCACTTGATCACATGGAAGGAATTTGATTATCTGTTTCCTTCTGGTAGCCTTCATCTGTGGCACAGAGGGATAAAGCCATGACTATGACACAGACAAACTAAGCACCGAGGACCAGGCAAGGGAGGTTGGGACTGTAAAGCTGATACTGGCTTGCCCATCCTGGGGGATCAGAGAGAGAAAGAGTGAGTTGGTTCTGCTTGGCTGCTCATCATAATGCAAGTGAAGACATGCTTGGCACTGAAATGGCCAGAATCAGTGATGTGGGCTTAGTGCTTTAAAGCTGGTGAAGGCAGCTTTTATAGCATGTTGGTAGAAGCATGCACAGGAGCAGCATAGGATACCTCAAGGTGATGCAGGTGCTCCTGTCAGACATAAGCAGAAAGGTTTTAGCTTCATAGAAGTGTACTCATTGCCAGGATACTAGCATGGCACTAAACAGCTCCATGGCTATCTGGATGATAGTCCATCTTGTTGATTCATCCCCTTGTACTGTGAACTTCCCAATAGCAGGGAAACAAACTGGCTTAAGCTAATAGAAGACAATTTGATAGTTATTAGGCACTGAGGTCAAAAGGATATAGAAAAAAATGTTTCTTTCTGGTCAAAGAGATGGCCTGCCATCCCTTTTGTGATGCAGCTCAAGTCAGTCAGTCAGTCAGTCAGTCAGTCAGTCATTTGCCTCAGATGGTTATTTTGATATTCAGTCTTCCACAGGCAAAGGACTGGTCAGAAATCTTTCCTGTCTTACTGTTTTGGTTATTTGCTACCCCCATCTATGGATTGGTGGCATGTAGTTATCACTTCTATGGTATGATAGCACTGTTTAGGTAGATCTTCAGAATTTAGTTGTCTAGCAACTGGCTGTCAATCCCCTGGTTGTCAAGCCTTTCTTAATTGTTGAGTGTGTCTTCTTCAAATAACATAATCCTTTTCAGTAGAATAGATCTGACACGCATTCCTGGTGACAGTTTTGCCCAATTGCCATTCATCAGTTCTCTGTTCTCTGGCTAACACTTGCTGTCCTTTGTGAAAGCTTCTTAGAGCTCTTGCATTCCTGGTTAACTAGCCTATGCACATCTGGCTTCACTGATCAGTCTGGAAATCACAGTCCTCTATAAGAAAAGAAAACATTACTGGTCAGGTATTTTAGGTTGTGACTGTGGTATTTTAATAGGTACAAAGAAAAAAGTCTGTTTTGTGCTGTGGGACTTAATTTTCGTAGCCTTCTTAAATGCTTTCTCATGTTTCCCAAGTCTCTATGCTAGGGCTGTCTTCCTACTATTCTAATCTCGTCCATCAAATATCATACTGCAGTCTAATTATCTAAACTAGAACTAAACTATAAAAAACTTAGAAATGCCACAAAAAACATCATAACTGATAAGAAAACCTTCTGTTCCTCTAAACACTCCTCCCAAAATACAAACACTGAAAAATTCTGGAAATTTGTATCCTCCCTTCTGAATCCAGGTAAAATTCAAAATCCATTACCAACTCCTGACAGAAACCCTCTCCAGGTAGGCCATGTATTCAGTAACCACTTTATTGACACCATCCAAAAACTAATCAAGGACTCACCCTCTAAAATAAATCCTATCTCTAGCATTACCCTCACAGACCCCCTATCCCCCATAAATAATTCACTAGTTAATTCCAATTTCTCACTCAAACCCGTGCCTACATCCCTAGTTCAAAAATTACTAACCAAATTAAAACCCTGCTCACTGTCTGCTGATAACTTACCACCAGAATACTTGCAACTAGCAGCCAAGGCTATAGCCTACCCAGTCAGCATTTTAACTGCTCTATCACTGAATCATATGTCCCCTTACTATGAAAAAATCCATTATTATACCATGACCCCCCATTAATATTCCAAAACGTGCACGCTGATTGGTCAGCGTGCACGTTGTAAATCGACTTTTTCCATTAGTATAAGTCTTTTTTAAAACACTGTCTCGCTATGTTAAAGGAGTTTAACATAGTGAGACAGGTTTAAAAAAAGCAACGGAGATCTCTGTTGCTTTTTTTAAAGCTGTCTCGCTATGTTAAACTCCTTTAACATAGCGAGACAGTGTGTAAAAAGCAATGGAGATCTTGCTTTCTCCGTTGCTTTTTTCAAAACTGTCTAGCTATGTTATATGGTTTTAACATAGCGAGACAGCTTTAAAATAAGCAACAGAGATTCTACGTTGCTTTTTTAAAGCTGTCTCGCTATGTTAAACCCATTTAACATAGTGAAACAGTAAAAAGCAACAGAGATCTTGCTTTCTCCATTGCTTTTGCCCACAGCTCTGATGTACTGCACAGGCATACGCATGCGCCGTACATCAGAACTGCTGCAGAATACCAGACAGTCTGCTGTGGAAGGGCAGCAAGGAGGCATTATACAATGCCATTATTTAAGAAAAGTAATTATTTTTTTTCTTAAATAATGTCATTGTATAATAGCAATAACCCACTTCTGGGTGTGGGTAGTGCTGGATTTACCCACGGTTGGCTTTGTTTGGCCACTCGGGCTTCACCCTCGTGACCAAACCATGCCAACCATGGGTAAATCCAGCATTACCTACACCCGGGCATGGGTTATTGCTATATTACCCCACTTCACAAAGGAGTTAATGCCCATAACCTCTCATACTACTGACCCATCTCCATTCTCACCCCACTATCAAAAATCCTAGAAAAATGTATTCAGGCCCAACTACTCAATCGCCTCATCAGTAATAACCTCTTATCTCCCAGACAACATGGCTTCCACCCAGGCCAGAGTACTACCCCAGCTTTACTCTCCTTTACTGATATTGTGAATAAAGCTCTTGGTGCTGGTCTTCTCACTTCTGTACTCCTGCTAGACCTCTCAAAAGCTTTTGACACAGTATCTTACCCTAAGCTTTTCCAACAGCTAGACAAACTCGATTGCTCTCAAAGGGTAACAAACTGGTTTTCCTCTTACCTAAACAACAGACAGCAATCAGTTAAATGGCAAAACCAGCAATCTGATTACCTTGCGAATAACACAGGTGTCCCACAAGGATCCATTTTAGGAACACTACTCCTCAATATATTCATTAATGATCTAAATAAAGCCTTGCATCAAAGCATACTAATTCAATATGCAGATGATTCAACTATCATCTCATCCTCCAATAATTTCTCTAACCTCCAAAAAATCACCCAAGATGCCTTCTCCTCTATAGAGACTTGACTGAATGATTCTCAACTAATGCATAACCCCCAAAAAACTAAGCTATTTTTCTCATTAAAACCCCCAACTACAGAATTCAAAATTTTCTCACATAAAATTGAAATAGAACAGGCATAATCTGCAAAACTTCTAGTTATTACAGTTGACAATAAACTCTCTTTTGAACAACACATTCCCAACACAGTAAAGAAAACCCACTTCAAACTGGGCAAATTATACTGACACAAACTTTACCTTGATAAACAAACTAGGATCAAATTAGCTAAAACTCTGCTCATTCCATCCCTTACATATGAGAGCCCCATTTTCACCAATCTCCATACATCACTCAGTAATAAACTACAACAATGCTACTATAAGATTGCAAAACTCGCATCTAACTTGTCAAACTCTTCACACCACTACAACGCTCTCTCAGTCCTATCCTGGTTAGAATTTCACCACTATCTCCAGTTTACTCAACTAACTACTGCCCATAAATTACTTTTCCAACCTGGTAAATGCCCAGCTCTCCAATCCATCTTGCATACATACACCCCCACTAGATTCCTCCACTCTTCACAGAAAACCCTTCTAAGTGGAGCTAAACCCAACAAGAGAGCAGCAGGACAGTGCCTGTATTTGTACAGCATAGCCAAACTTTGGAATACCCTCCGCTATTCCATTACCCAACTAGACTCCCTGAAGTCTTTTAAAGCTGCACTAAAAACCTACTTTTTACATAATTCTAGCTGTACATGTGAAATAGAGTGCAAGGCCTTTAATCCCATAATTTATTTCAGCTATAATCCTGCCATTCTAACACCTCTGATTTTCAATCTACTCCATTGAATTAAAATACCCTATTATTTGTCCACTACTATTTACTTTTCTCTGTGATATAGTTTACCTGTGATATGGTGCTTGTATAATAATTTGTATAACATGTTTTGCAATTTTGTTGTTCTGTAATATTAGTTTGTCTTAACTGTGGAGCCTTCTCCCCAGATCTGTACTTTTATACTGTAAAATATTTGCTTTTGCTGTTTGTATAAATGTGGAGCTTTTCTCCCCACGCCTCCACTGAAAATGGGTCTCTTTTCTGCTCAGTGGACTTTCCCGGTCAACAAATGCCAATGACTAAATAAATAAATGTTACTATTTGCTTTTATTTGTTTTTCATCTTGTGCTTTAAAAGAATGCATGTTGGCTCAGTATTTATCAACAATCACTCTGTTACTGTTATTGCTTTCCCATTATATAATTTCATCGACAAAACTCTGTTACACTTCCCTTTTATTTTATACAGATGTTCCCTTCTAGCTTTTCATGCCTATGCTCGACCACTTGTATCTCTCTCACTACCTTTCAATACCCTAGACAAGATAAAAGTTAGCAGGAAATGTAGTAATTAAAGCACTGAAAGCAGAACTATTGCTTCCACTTGTTGTATTTCAGGTCTATATTAAACTGTTGACAGCTCACAATGTCGACTCTGAAATGTACAACACCAAAATGTCAAACTATGAAAATATCAAACAGCCATATAACTGATTTCTTTCCAACGGAAAGAAATCGGTTGGCCAAACAACAACGGCACACATAAACAACTATATTTAAGTGGGGGCTTTGCCCCCTCCCCTCAACTAAATATTCTAACTCCGAGACTGCACTACACTCAGGGAAAGGGCAGGTGTCAGAGAACGGCCAACCGATTTCTTTCCGTTGAAAAGAAATTGATTATATGGCTGTTAGCTATTTTCGTAGTTTGACATTTTGGTGTTGAACATTTCAGAGTCGACATTATGAGCTGTCGACAATTTAATATAGACCCTGTATTTCATACGTTCTCCTTTTCCCTTAATTTTCTTTCCTTTTAATACTGATGTCCTTTCAAAGTAAAACATGTCAAACTGCCACACCTTTTATTCATTGCTTCCACTTCCTATCTAAGAGGCTTCGTAATTAATATCCTTTCTCATCAGCATTACTAAAGTATCCCTAATCCTCCAGATTTATACTCCTCTGTAAAAGCCTAATCATCACACCCTCCACCCCAGACTGCTGCTGTCCCCCCATTGTATCCAACTTTTGCTTTTATCTTAACAAATATGTTCAGCAGTCATGCACAGCTGTAAATACATCATATTAGCATCACCAAGCACCCTATTGCACATATGATTGCCATGACAGAAAATGAGGATTTAAATGTCTGATTCCAAAATAATAATTTTGAAAAATCTTTCTTAGTTGTTCAACTTATTCAGTCTGAAGTATAATTGCTAGCCTAATCAATACTGTGTACACGTGTTATTTCATCACCATCATCATCAACCCTCTTTTTTTCTGTTTCTATGTGGAGTGGGGAGGGTCATGCCAGCTGATGTAATTTCTCAATTCCGTGACATTCTCCTACCTTCTTCAACTGCTATGCTTGACTGTTGCAGATCTTCTGTCACACAATACATCCATTTGTTTTCTGGATGTCCTTGTTTCCTCCTGCCTTCTTCCTGTCTCTCCCAAACAGTTTTCACCAAATCAACTTATAATTTCCAGCAAGTCTGAACCACTGTAGTATGTTCTCCTTGACCTTTTCTGCAAACAGAGCTCCTTTGGCTTCTGCTCTACAGTGATCATTTCTTCAGCTGTCCCACAATGTGCAACCTACCAGCTGTCTCAGGCACTTCATCTTCATAACCTATAACTTCTGCCTTCACTGCCTAGGTTTCTGTAACATACAGAAGTACTTCTCAGACCACTATTTCTTACTCCTTACTTTAAAGCTTCTCTGGCATTTTTCTCTCATATGCTATCCTTGGCACTCTGAGCCAGTTGACTGCAGCCCATCTGATTCTAGCTTTGCCTTATTCAAGATTCCCTTCTCCTCAAGTACCCCACCCAGATACTTGAAGCTGTTGACCTGTTCCACTATTTTCCCTTGCATCTCAGTTTTCGGCTTCTTCTCTTTTCCTTCATTTGCTGCCATAACAACTGTCCTGTCTTTACTCAATTTCATCCCATGTGCCTTCGGTTTTGCATTCCATTCCCTTATCATTTGCTGAAGTTCCTCTTTAGAGTCTGGTTGTAATACCACACTGTCTGCATACAGTGGATTTGGTAATCTGTCCAGTCTGACCTGTTTGCTAATGTAGTCCATCACCAATATGAATAGTAGTGGGCTCAGAGCTGAACCATGACACACACACACACACACACACACACACACACACACACACACACACACACACACACACACACACACACACACACACAGCCCCATTACTTGTGTAAGTCCAAACACTGTCCGTTCTTGTGTCATTGGGTCGTTAGTAAATAGCCTGTACTAATTCTACAAACATTTCCAGGATTTTTAACAGTATTTTAAGAGGAGGAGAATCTCCAACATCCTGGAAGAAAGCGGTTCATAGGTTTCATAGGTTCATAGGTGGGTAATAGGCTATCGGCCCAAGGGCCTACGTAAGCCTAACCAACAAGATTCTCTGACTAACGCCACCCAAGAAAGTTAATTTCCTGTGCCACTGTCGAGCAGAGACACAGAAGTGATCCCCGGGGTGTATTTCCTATTTGCCATCTACTCATCAAGATTTTTCTTGAAAAGTGGTAATGAAGAACTTTACTTGACATAGATGGGTAGCCGGTTCCAGAGTATGGGAAGTCTCTGGGACAGGAATCTATCCCTCCAGCATGTCCTGTTTATTGTGGTGACAAGGTTTAAGTCCCCAGAGCATGTAGCTCAGAGGGATTGGGATTTCATTAGGTGTAGCATGTCCAACAGCTCTAGGTGTGATGTAGCTTTATATGTTAGGCAGAGATCACATTGGAGTAGGTGATATGCTACAGAGTTATGTAGGGCATTTGTTTGAGGCCAGTAATCCTCTGTGTGAGGTACGTCTGTGGCCTTTCCAGCTGCTGCAGATGTTTTGTGAGGTGCATTCCAAAAGGGGCGTTGTACTCTATAATGGGTCTAATGAGTGTTGAGTAGAGGGGAACAATGACCTCTTTTTTCCTGGATGAGAACCCTTTTATGATGAGGTGTGCCATGTAGAAGGACTTCCTGACTACTGTGGTGATGTGACTATCAAAGGAGAGACTACTGTCCACCTGGGTCCCAAGGTCTCTTATCACATATTCGGTGTTAAGTAGATTGCTGCCTATGTGGTAGTTCATGGGTACAGAGATTTTACCAAAGGGGATGACACTGCACTTTTTGGCATTGAGCTTGAGGCCATGGCTCTGACACCAGGCATCTGTCTTAGCGAGGCTCTTCTGTAGGATGTCCACATCATTTGGGGACTTGACTATGGCTCCTAGTTTGCAGTCATCTGCAAACTTCATTAGCCAGAGGCCTTCTGTGTTAGCTTGTACTTCAGAGAAGTAGATATCAAACAGTAGAGGTCCCAGGACGGAACCCTGCGGTACTCCACTTGTCACTGCTTTGAGGTCAGATTTGGAGTCTGCAACTTTTACAGTGCGGGTTCTGTCAGTGAGCCAGTTGGCAATCCATCTTGCGACATAGGGATTTATACCTAGTTTAGTGAGTTTAGCTATAATTCCAGAATGGGCGATGGTGTTGAAAGCCTTGGCGAGGTCAAGGTAGGCTGTGTGAACCACCTTATCCTCATCTACAGCTTTGGTGACTGCCTCAAAGAAGTTGATCAGGTTCAGGAGGCATGATCTGCCTTTGACAAACCTGAACTGGGTGGGATCCAGAGTTTGGAGGTTACCAATGTCTTTGTTTTATGAGTTCCATGATGATACGTTCCATGGCCTTGCAGTCCAGCCTTGTCAGGCTAATAGGTCGATAGTTCCTGGGATCAGTGGTGGCTCCCCCTTTGTTGAGTGGGATAACTGTTGCTGTGCACCATTCAATGGGCACAAAGCCTGATGCAAGGCTATTATTGAACATGGTGCTTAAGTGGGGAGCCAGTTCATTCTGAAGTTTGTGTAAAACGCAGCCTGGGATGTTATCAAATCCCATGGATGCTGTGTTTTTGGCTTTAGAGAGTGCAGCTTTTACCTGCATAGTTGTGATTACAGGGACTCTGCATTCTTCCTGTATAGATATGGGCCCTTTAGGGGGTGAGGGGGTGAGTAAAGTTAGCATTGAACCTATCTGCCAGGATGTTGGCAATATCAGTTAGTTCTATATTTTTCGTGCCATTGTGCTGTAACTCAGAGCAGATCTGCGTGTTGCCATCGAGATTCTTGACATAGTTATAGAATGCTTTGTGGTGGTCCTTAGAATTAGTGGTGATTTTGTTTTCCTAGCTAGCTTTGAATGATCTTATAAGGGATCTCAGCTTCTTACTGAGGCTGACCAGGGAGCTCCTCCACTAATGGGATTTTACTCTGTTTTGCAACAGTTTCTTCCTTCTGTTGTACAGTTTGTTTATGGCAGGTGGTGGGTGTAATACCTAAAGAGGGTAAAGATGCATTGGATCCAGCTTCATACTGGCCCATTTCTTTACTAAACCATGATTATAAAGTGTTTATGTCTGTAATTGCTAAAAGAATGGCAAGGGTGATGAAAAAATGACAGATGTGGATCAGTGTGATTTTATGGAGAGGAGGCAAACATCTGACAACATTAACAGAACATTGATGATCCAGAGAGAAGCAGAATGTAAGAAAATACCACTGCTGTTGGTCTTAATGAGAGAAAGCACTTGACAGAGTAAGCTAGGAGTTTATGAGCAGGGCAATGGAAGCATTTGTTTTCCCTGATAAAATTATAAGGTTGATTAGGAGGATGTATGGAGGATTAGAGGTGAAAATTAAAGTTGGTGGGTTTCTCTCTGATAATTTCACTTTGAACAGAGAAACCAGAAAGTGGTGTCTTCTTTTCCCTTTGTTAATTGCACTATAGTTAGGACCATTGGCTAAGAAAATAAGAGACTCAGAAATTCAAGGATATAATTGGTATATTAATCAAGAAAAGCTGGCTGTATTTGCAGATGATATTATTTTATACGTGATAATACCTGAAAAGGACAGTTCAGTGTTCCTAGGTTCATAGGTAGGTACTAAGCTGTCGGCCCCAGGGCCTAAGTAAGCCTAGCCAACAAGGTTCCCTGGCTTACGCCACCCAAGTAAGTTAATTTCCTGTGCCCCTGTCCGGCAGAGCCAGAGAAGTGATCCCCTGGGTGTATTTCCCATTTCCCATCCACTTATCCAGATTTTTCTTAAAGAGTGCTAATGAGGAACTTTGCTTGACATAGATGGGTAGCTTGTTCCAGAGTATAGGAAGTCTCTGGGACAGAAATCTTATCTTTCCAGCATGTCCTGTTTACTGTGGTGACAAGGTTTAGGTCCCTAGAGTATGTAGCTTAGAGAGATTGGGATTTCTTTAGGTGTAGCATGTCCAACAGCTCTGGGTTTAACATAGCTTTATGTGTTAGGCAGAGATCTCCTCGGAGTAGGCGATATGCTACAGAATAAAGCTGGAGTTTTTCAAGACGGTCAGTGTAGGGCATATGTTTGAGGCCAGTAATCCTCTTTATGAGGTACTTCTGTGGCTTTTCCAGCTGCTGCAGCTGTCTTGTGAGGTACATTCCAAAAGGAATGTTGTACTCTATAATGGTTCTAATGAGTGTCGAGTAGAGGGGAACAATGACCTCTTTTTTCCTGGATGAGAACCCTTTTGTGATGAGGTGTGCCACATAGAAGGATTTCCTGACTACTGTGGCGATGTGAGTTTCAAAGGAGAGACTACTGTCCACCTGGGACCCAAGGTCTCTTATCACACATTCGGCATTAAGTAGACTGCCGTTCATGTGGTAGTTCATGGGTATCGAGTTTTTACCAAAGGGGATGACAATGCACTTTTTGGCTTTGAGCTTGAGGCCATGCCTCTGACACCAGGCATCTGTCTCAGTGAGGCCCTTCTGTAGGATGTCCACATCATTTGGGGACTCGGCTATGGCTCCTAGTTTGCAGTCATCTGTGAACTTCATTAGCCAGAGGCCTTCTGTGTTAGCCTGTACTTCAGAGAAGTAAATACCAAACAGGAGAGGTCCCAGAACTAAACCATGTGGTACTCCACTTGTCATTGGTTTGAAGTCAGATTTGGATTCTGCAACTTTTACAGTGTGGGTCCTGTCAGTGAGCCAGTTGGCAACCCATCTTGTGACATAGGGATTTATATCTAGTTTAGTGAGTTTAGCTATAATTACAGAATGGGGGATGGTGTTGAAAGCCTTGACGAGGTCAAGATAGGCTGTGTGAACCACCTTACCCTCGTCTACAGCTTTGTTGACTGCCTCAAAGAAGTCAATCAGGTTCAGAAGGCATGATCTGCCTTTCACAAACCCGAACTGGGTGGGGTGGAGAGTTTGGAGGTTACCAATGTCTTTGTTTATGAGTTCCATGATGATACGTTCCATGGCCTTGCAGACCAGGCTCATCAGGCTAATAGGGTGGTAGTTCCCAGGATCAGTGGTGGCTTCCCCTTTGTGGAGTGGGATAACAGTTGCTGTGCGCCATTCAGTGGGCACAAAGCCTGACATGAGACTATGATGGAACATGGTGCTTAGGTGGGGAGCCAGTTCATTTTGTCAAACATTTTGAGGCAGTTTCAAATCTTTTCGGGATACAAAATTAATGAAGCTAAAACAAAGAGAATAGCTGTAAATTGTGTACCCACACACAAATTGGTGCAGCAATATCTATATTTATGGGGGCATGATAAAATGAAGTACTTAGGAGTATGGATTAAAAAGGATTCTAGTGTGGCAGCTAAGGACGTGTGAAGAGACTAAACAAAAGGTGATACAAAAACTTGAAAAATTGGAAGCTCTGTTATATTGATAATGGATAGCAAGATACAAGCAATTAAAATAATTTTGTCCCTTTAGTTATATATACAAATCATGCATATTTTTATCCACCAGAGGAGAAGTTGTGGATAGCAATTTATTAAGAGCTGAAGGGCTTTATCGGGGAGGGGAAGAAGCAAGTGGGATAAACTGATACTTCCAATTGAACAAAGCGTTTTGGGATTACAAAATTGTTTGCAACTATAATTATGTCAATGTGGTTTGCGATGTATAATGTTTGCAAATAAAATTATGTCAAAATTGTTTTAATTTGCATAAATGCAAGATTGTCTATGTCATATATGGTAATTTAATGACGATGTTTCTTGTTTAACAAAAATCTCATTTCCATGAAAAAAAAAATACAGGTTTTTTTAACTATCTCAGGATCACACAAATCAGCTTTCTTGGGACCTTGTCATATACTTTCTCCAGGTTTTGGAATGCCGACTTGGACTCTTTCCTCATCTCTAGCTACTTCTGCACAATCTTTCTCCCTACAAACATCAGTTGGTTGTGCTGCGTACTGATCTGAATCTGAACTGCTCATCTTCCATCTTACTTTCTACTGGTTTGCCCATTCATTTATCAGTCATTTTGTCAAGCACTTTCATGCAGTGTGACAGGGGTTTGCTACCTCTCTGCTGCCCACAGTTGTGAATATCCTCTTTTTTCATGTACACCAGCACTAGAGTGCTAACTGTCTGGTCATCTGTGATATTCCATCCTCTCAATTCTGCTTTGAGTACACTCAGATGCAGTTTCTCCCGTAACTCGCCCAACACCTTGATCATATCTGCTGGGACCACATCTGAGTCTGCTGCTTTCTCTAACTTCATTTTTCTTAGTGTTGTTCTAGGGTAGGCTCTTCTTCTTCTCTTCTTCCGCATCCTCTTTGATTATATTCTTTTTATGGGGCAGTATAGCTCCTGTGGTATCTTTCTTCATTCAGAAGCTGTTGGAAGTATTCCTTCCATCTGCATGTGATATCCTGTGGACAAGTGAGCGGGTTGTCGGTGGCATCTTTTATGAATGATGTCTGATGACTATCCTCTTTATCTTCCTGTCTTTGACATACAACATGATAGAATTTCTTTGTGCCACATGCTGAGTCACTTTCCATAAGCTGGTAGAGTACCCACCTTGTTCTTTGCGATCATGACTGCTGTCTTAGCTTCTTTCTTAGCCAACTAGAATTTCTTCTTAGCCTGCCCTTTGTTTTTTATCTCCAACTTTTTCTTGTATTCCTTTTTTTTTAATGACTTCCTGGACTTCTGCATTCCACTACCAGCTTATTTCCACACTTAGCTTGTCTGCATATCTGTTCTATAGTCCTCACACATGCCGTTTTCAGACACTGCCAGTATTCTTCAGCTCCACTTATTTCCTCTTCTTCCTGAGGTACCAGAGCCATGACTATTTTTTTACTCCGTTCTGCTATCACTAGGTTTTCAGCCTATTCTTTGTTGACCTTAGTGCTTCCTCTGACCATGTCTTGCAGATGATTGTGACCACTAGTGGGTTATGCTGTGGGCTGAATGTTTCAACAAGATGACTGCAATATCTGATTCTACCTCAATACCCTTTCCTTACTAGGAGAAAGTCTAACTGAGTTGCATGTTTGACACTCTTTTATTTGTTATGCATATGAATGTATGAATTCACTTCAGAAGCTCGAAATACTGAAATCTAGAATTTCAGTATCTTGAGCCCAAGAAGTTGAATCCACAAAACAACGAAAACTAAAAACCGTGAAATTTAAAACCTCAAATACCGGACGTTTTGAATTTTGTGGTTTTACTACACACAAGTGCTGCGGTAGCATTGTCGCCTCACAGCAAGACGTTGTCACGTTTGGTTCTCAGCTAGAGCGTCTTCTGTGTGGAGGATGCGTGAGTGGGCATGCCTTCATTGAAGGTTGTGCATCAGGGCTGGTAACTCGTCGCATAAAAATCCACTACCAAACATTAGCAGACCGGAGTTCCACTGTGGCGACCCCTAACCGGGAAAAGCCGAAAGACATAACAACAACAACAACAACACACACACACACACACACACACACACACACACACACACACACACACACACACACACACAATCACTCTATTACATGAAAGCTGGGGGGCAAGTCACCATGCACCCCCATGTGGGGGGCAGTGCCCCCCACACCCCCTAATTAAATATTCTCACTCCGAGGTTGCATTACATACTAGAGAGGTCCTCAGGTGGGGAGGCAGCAGAAATGGGGTCCTCAGCATCTGAATCCTCAAATGCTGCAAAGGTCTACTCTTCAGTGACCGACTCTTCTAGGTCCGACCTTTCTGACTCCTGGTCAGAAAGAGCCTCAGGAGAAGTGTCCCTCTTCCTTTTGGCTGGGGTGGCTTGGGTGGGCTGGCTTCCTCTTATCAGGATGATTAGATCTTCTGCCATTCTGAGCATCTGCTGCGACTGTGGGGCAGGCTGGGTTGAAGGAAGTCAGTGGATGTGTCCCTGGGATGAGATATTTTTAGGGATAGTCTTGGTTTTGGGCCTCGTGGATTCTGTGGCCTTATACAAGGTTAGCTTAAACAGTGGCATGGTCATCAGTCTCTACCTGGCGTTGGTCACTGGAATAGTCTCTATGGAAGAAAGTGCCTGCGAAGTGTCTCCGGACCCAACCGCATGACTGAAGGCCAACATACCGGCAGGAGAAGATGGACCCAGCGGCGTACCCAACTCGAAACAGGTCTTGGTAGAGGCCTGCAACAGATCCTCAGCTGTCATCAGGGGCTGCAAAGGCATCTCACTGAGTTCAGCAACTGTACTGGGTGGAAGACTAGCTGACGTCAGATCAGAGTTGTCAGAAGGCCTAACTTTCTGAGGCCTATCCTTTTCCTTATCTTTTTTTTCCTGGGAAAATCAACAACAGCCTGACCAACCAACACCATTTTGCAATGAGGAATAGACTCGTTAAACTGTCTAGCTACAATTTCAGCTCTCCTTCTAATAGTCCTAGCATTAAACACAGCACAGAACCAACAACTGGGGATGTCGTGGTCTGGGCCTAGGCAAGTGATGCACCAGGTATGGAAGTCTCCGTGTGTGATCTGTTTTCCACATCAGAGACAATTATTGACTTTCTCTGACATCTGTTAAAAGCAAGAAAAGATTACCCAATGGGGTACTTAGCTTTAGATGGTTGCTCCTTCACTCTGGCAATGGGCGACCAATGCACTTGCATTCTGCTTCTGCTTTGGGCTCCACACCAAGGAAGACTGATGTAATGGTGTCGGCTGCCGCATTTTATAGCCCTGATGACCTGACGTCAACCTCACACTACAGACAGCCGATGCAGGAGGGAAATCCTTTACTCTGGTATTCCAGCCTGCTGAGGGCTACCCAGCAGGGATAACCCACAAGTGATGACTGCAGCAGTGAAACATGAAGAACATCTGTTCTAAAGCAAACTACATTCTATTAAGCAACACTTTGTCAAAATTCACAGCTCACCCAGACCCCAAGAACACAGCTACCTATGCAGAATTATTTACAGAAACCCTGTACAAACATGTAAATGACTGCATTCCGGCTGCAGTACCTACCATAAGTAAGCCCAGATCTAACACCAAAAACAAACCCCATTGGTGGAATCCATACCTTAACAGGATATACAACAAAAGAAAAACAGTCATTATCAAAAAAATGAAAAAGCAACTCTCACAGATACAAGAGCTGTCTGATTCAACTAAACAAGAAAATAAGAAGGCTAATAAAGTCCAACAAGGACAGTTATGAGGTCAGAATAGCCTCACAGGCTAAGGACAATCACAAGGTTTTCTTCAGCTATGTCAGGAGCCTAAAGGTCACACTCAGTAGTGTGCAGAACTGGTGATAAATGGCACAACCTATACTGACCAGTGTGACATAGTGACTCTACTGGCTGATAAATTTAGGTCTAACTCCACCCCCTCTCCCCAAGTACCCCCTGTGAAATCCCTTCTAGCATATTCCCACCCAAATATCAACAGGAAGCAGGTTCTGGTGGAGCTTGCCTAGGCCAAAAATACTGCTTGAGTGGGCCCCGGCAATATCCCCAATTGCTTCCTTAACAGTCTAAAGCAAGACCTAGCCTCAAAACTGGCTATTTGCCAGGTAAATGGAAGGCCACAATGGTCATCCTTTTTCATATGGGTGGCACATCAACCAATCCAGGGAACTGCAGACCCACCAGTCTGACAAGTCTGATATGCAAAGCCATGGAACAAATTATCATGGAAATGAACAAGAAGGACATTGCCAAAATACAAACACTGGATCCATCTCAGTTTGGCATTATTAATGGAAGGTCTTGCTTACTCACTTCTTTGAGGTGGTCACCAAGGCAATGGATGAGGGGAAAATGGTCCATACTGCCTACCTTGACCTGGCAAAGGTGGTTGAAACAATAACCCACTCAGGTATTCTTAAAAAGCTCTCAGAACTAGCCATACATTTCTGCATAACTCACTGAATACCTGGCTGGCTCAAAGGTAGGACCCAAGAAATCAGAGTCAATGAGACCACATCCATCAAGAGACTGGTCACTAGCAAAGTACCCTGGGGCTCCATGTTGGGCCTACTGCTGTTTGGCATCTACTTCATGGGAGTAAAGGCTAATGTCAAAGGCCTCTGGCTCACCAAGTTCACAGATGACTGTAAATTGGGAGATATCACAGATTCTCCCCACAACAGCAACATCCTACAAAAGGGTCCACCACAAACAAATCACTGCTTTCAAAGCCACAGATTAAAAAAACAATGCAAAAAAATGCATTATAGTGTCCTTTGGGAAATCATCCACCCAAGCTAATTACTTCATCAATAAAACACCCCTAAGAGTTGACCCAATAATTTTGGATCTGGGGACATATGTAGGCAGTAATCTGGCCTTCAACTAACATGTTGCCAAGATTGTAACAAAATCATTCTATGTTGCCCAACTCATAAGCGAGGGTATGGATCCAGGTCCAAGGAAGATATAATACCACTCTACTCATCCCTTGTCAGACCCATCATTGAGTACAATGTCCCCTTTGGCATGTCCCTAACCAGGCACTTGGAATAGCTGGAACACCCTCAAAGTTTCCTCACCAGGAGAATCCAGTGTATGAATACCCTGTGCTATACATATCACCATAAGGCCTACAAATTACTCAGAAGTGGTCAATATCTAGCAATTCACTCAGAGAACATTTTCACTGGGAGGTACAGGACTACCCTCAGTCAAAGAAGAGACTGATAGAGTTCCTTTGTCTGCCACAGCATAAACCTCTAGCCACTTCCCCAATCCTGGATGAGGTGGAGGATGTCTTTCTGGAATCTGCACTCAGCCCAGACTCTCTTCCACCTGCCCCCAGGAAGCCAGACAGATATTACAGGGTACAAGACACCCACAAGTATCTTTTTAGAAACCCTACAGCTGACCCAGAGGTCAATACTCAGGGTCCCAAGGCTCCTCTAAGAACCCCATTCCAACTGATAAAGAGAGCAAAGCCTTAGACAGACTAGGAAAGATAGTCTACACTTCAGCTACCCTAGCGATTAGAGCTCTGAACTGTCAATTTCATATGCTTAAGTACCAGCAAAATGTGCTGGAGTTATTAAAACAAAAAAATGTCCACCCTACCAGACAGCAGTACAAACAGGGAACTAGCAGACCTTATACAGTCCAGCTCCCAGGTAGCCAAGCATTCCCTGCATTGTGGGTTTGATGCCTTGGAAGCTTCCAGCAGGGCTGCAGTAACTGGCTCAGGGAATAACCTTTGCCTGACCAGGTAAAGTCCAAACTATTAGACACCCCTCTGGACAAGGACCAGCTATTTGGACCTAAGACTGGGGAGGTTATTAAAAAAATGAAAGACAAGGCCAAGTCTATGTAGACTGTGAAGGATTTTTTGCAGGTTCAGCCTCCCAGGTTCAGTAGGAACTTTCCCACAAAGCATTGATTGTTTCCTACCTAAACAAAACTGGTCCAGAGGAAGGGGTGCAGGAGCCCCAAACCCAGCAGAGATCCAGACAGTGGACCACTGCCATGCCTAGGCAAGGGAGTTCTAAGCCCATTCCCTTCTCCAAGGACTCACAATGACTCTCCCCCTCCCCTCTGCCCCCCCCCCCTCGAGAGACTAGGAGGAAAACTTTCCCTCTTCCTACAGAATTGGCAGGCCAGCACCTCAGATCTCTGGGTCCTAAAAATTATTACCAGCGGGTGCAGATTATCTTTCAGAGAAAGCCCCAAAAATTCAAGCTTCCCAGATATACCAGTAAATCATAGAGCAGAGGCAATCTGCCAGATCCAAAAGTTGTATGCCCAAGGTGCTGTGGAACCTGTACCAAAGGAGCAGGCTGGAAAAGTTTTTTTTTCCAGACTGTTCCTGGTACCCAGAAAGGAGGGCACCTGGCACCCTATTCTCGACCTATCCACTCTGAATCTGTCCCTCTTGGTTCCAAAATTCAAAATGCTGACCCTACAAAAACTTTTGCCAATGCTGATGTCTCATGCTTGGCTAGTGAACCTGGATATGAAGGATGCCTCCCTCAATATCCCCATAAGGAAGTCCTGCAGGGGATTCCTGCATTTCAGAGCAGAGTCACTACACTTTCAATTCTCTGCTCTGCCCTTTGGTTTATCTACTGCTCCAAGAGTCTTTACCAAGTGCCTGGATCCTTTCATTCCCTACTGCAGACAAAAGGGCATACAGATTTACCCCTACTTGGATGACTGTTTCATCCAGGAAGACACCAAGGAAAGTCTCCTGTAGGATCTCACTTTTGTTCAACCTATCCTTTCCTCCCTGGAATTCACTATCAACCGAGAAAAGTCCCAGTTTCACCCCACAAGAAGGTTAACCTTCCTGGGAACTCTGCTGAACACAGCAACACAAATGCCTCCCTCCGTCCAGAGAAGTGGACCTTCCTCCACTCTTACTTTTGTCAGCTGGCCCGCAGGACCCACCTCACAGCAAGGAAATTCCTGCAAGCACTGGAATACATGGTCTCTTGCATCCTGCTGATTCCCATAGCCAGACTGCACATGAGGAAACTACAGTGGTACCTCAAGAACCTTTGGTGCCAACACTCACACTCACTGGAGTACCAGCTGCCCCTGATTCCCTGCTTAAAGAAGGAACTCTTATGGTGGGCAGAGGTGTGTACCCAGAACAAAGTTCTACCCTTTGTCGCTCTTCCACAGGGACAAATCATCACCATGGATGCTTCAGACACAGCCTGGGGGGCATACCAGGGAAATATGTGCACCCATGGCATTTGGGAACAAGAGGTTCAGGGCCTACATATCAACCTAAAAGAAATGGTGGCAGTTCACAGGGCAATCCAAGCTTTCAAGGATCACCTGAGACCAGGAATGCTCTTAATCAAGACAGACAACCCAACAGTAATGTGTTACATCAACAAGCAGGGGGGGTACTCATTCCTACCCTCTGTGTCGCTTAACTATGCAAATCTAGCAATCAACCTCAAATCTGGGACTGCATCTGATTGCTCAGTATATCCCAGGGAAACAGAACACCCTGGCAGACCAGTTAAGCAGAAGCCTCCCAGATCCCCATGAGTGGCAGCTGCACAGGGGGACCTTTCTCAACATCAGAAAAACCTGGAGGAACCCGGACATAGACCTCTTCGCAACCTTCATACAACCAGCAGCTAACCAAGTTCTGCTCCAGAGAGTTCCATCCAGAAGCCTTGAGGTTGGATGCCCTCACCTTGCCCTGGGGCATCATGTTTGTGTACCTATCCCCCCTTGCCTCGGATTCCAAGGTGCTTCTCATGATCAGGGAGGAAGGCCCAAAGGCTATTCTCATTGTTCCAGACTGGCCCAGACAACACTGGTACTCCTTGATCCTCAATCTGGCCAAAGAGCCTCCCATGAACCTGCCTCTAACAACAAACCTTCTAACTCCGGAGAAAGGGAAGGTATTGCAGCCAAACCTCCCCACACTCAAGCTGCCCACATGGCTGATTCCACAAAGGCAGATGATGCCACAACCTTCAGCAGGCAGGTTTTAAACATTATTAAGAAGGCCAGAAGGCCCAGCACCAGAAAGTTCTACTCTGCCGAATGGAAAAGATTTACCATCTAGTGCCACAGCAAAGACATCAACAGCACCCAGGCCAGTCTGGCATTGATTCTGGACTACCTGGCAGAGCTCTCTGAAAGGGGATTGTCATACTCTTCCATCAAAATACATGCCTCAGCTATCTCTGCCTGTATACAGTCGGATCAGCCCATTTTTCCCAACATGTGTTAAAACAGTTCCTTAGAGGGGTGGCCCACATCAGACCATGTAGAAGGCCACATGCTCTTGCATGGGATCTAACCTTTCTCCTGGAAAAACTGACTTTGCCTCCCTTTGAGCCAGCTGCTTCAGCAGACCTGAAGTGCCTTTCTTGGAAAACTGCCTTCCTGTTGGCTATCACCTCAGTCAGGAGAGTTTCAGAGCTTCAGGCCCTTATGGCCACTGAGCCCTTCATCATTTTCCATGCTAACTGGGTGTTTCTTACGACCAACCCCTCCTTTATGCCTAAGATGTTACCCTCAACCAGGCTATCCATCTACCTACCTTCTTTCCCAACCCCCATAATAAAGGGGAAAGAATTTTGCATACCCTAGATGTGCACAGACAGTTGAGATATTACCTGGGTAGGACCAAGTCAGTCAGAAAAACTGACCAGCTACTGGTCTCTTTCACTCTTGGGGCAGAGGGGAAACCCATATCCAAATAGACCATTTCTAAATGGATTTCATATTGTATCCATTTCTGCTATTCATATCATTGAAAGAGTCCTCCCAAATCCATCAGGCTGCATTCCCCAAGGGCATCCTCTACTTCCACAGCCTTCCTGAGAGGGGTTGCAACCAAGGATATTTTGGACGCTGCTACATGGACATCAATCCACACCTTCACCAAACACTACCAGCTGGCTACCGTCTCCAAATCCAGGGCAGGCTTTGCATCTGCAATCCTGCAGGGCATGCTGGCATCCCCTTGAATGGGTTCTTGCTTTAAGCTCCTATCATCCTTCCTCCACCTGATTTCTCAGCTTTGGGAATCTTCCCACAAGTGATGAGTGCAAAAGTGAAACATGAAGAACATAGTACAGTTGTGTACACTTACCATAAATGTAGATGTTTGAGAGTATTCACTGCTGCAGTCCTGTTTCCCTCCCACCTTCCCCTTTTTTTCTCTTCTTGGAAGCTCATACCTATTGGTGACAAAAAACAATTTATGTAATTGCGTCGGCTGGCTCATTTTATAGCCATGATGACCTGATGTCAGCTTCATACTACAGACAGCCAACGCAGGAGGGAAATCTTTTATTCTGGTATTCAGGCCGGCCGAGATCTACCCAGCAGGGATAACACACAAGTGATGACTGTAACAGTAAATACACTCGAACATCTATATTTATCGTAAGTGTACACAACTGTACTTTCCTAACTGTTACAGGTTTAGTTGGGTTTTCTGGGTTGACTTTTATTTCAGGGGGAGACAGCTTTGTGGTCCAACCTCACCAATAAGGACATAACATGGGGTGTGCAGTGTTCTCTCAAGTTGGCGAGTACTAGGTCCAAAATGTTTGATCCTCTGTTTGGAGTGCTCACTACCTGATCCAGGGCCTTGTGCTGATAAAGTGCAGAAAACTTTGTACCTGTGAGTTACAAGCAGAAGATGTCTCCCAGTCTGTAGGGGGTAATTAGAGTCTGCAATGAAAAGGGTATTGGGTTGGATAGTGAACACCTCTAGTAGGTCTAGGTAATAGTTGTGAGCTTTGTGGGTCATAGACTGTGACCCATAGGTGGCCAGGACATGGTAAGGATCCCTTTCTGTGGAGACTTGGATGTGGATGAACTCCAAGGCATCATCCTGTTTAACCAACCTGGAGTTATACTTGTTACTAATGTAGATCAAGACAACTCCAACTTTAGTCCCTGTCTGTGATGCTGTTAGTCTAAATGTGTGGAAGACACTGTAGTCTTCCACTGCCAGAGCACTTTCTGCAACTGTTAACCAAGTCTGGGTGACAACACAGATGTTTACATTCCCCAGAGTGAGACGGGTTTGTAGGGTTTGGAGTTTCTTGTTAAGGCTCTTAGCACTGAGCAATAAGGTTACTTTGAGTCTTTTGTTTTTTTTTTTTTGCTATGTTAGTTGTTTATTTTGTATTGCCTAAAAAAAAAAATCTCTAAGGGTGGATACATTGTTGGCCAATATCAGAAAACCTGGGGTGGGGGGTCAAGTGCAGACCATCTTTGGCTAAGCAACATAGTCTGTTAACCATGTCCTCCCTTGCTGATAGATATTAGAATCCCCTGGAATGCCACCAAAATCTAAGCCAGTTATTAAACTCAATCATTTTCTGTTCATACTATTGTATCCTCCTTGGTGAATGCCGCTCACTGGAAGGCACAAACTTGTCTGTGACACATATTCAGAGAGAGCCATAATGTCACTTTTTTAATTTCTCCAAATCTTTTGGGTTTGTAATGCATGATGGGAATGGACCCCATTTCTAAGTCAAAGTATGATTAAAGTTCATGAAATTAATATTGTTTCAATCTTTGATGTCAGCCAAAAGTGCTCTTCACAGCACTCGCAATGTGCCCAGTAATGACCCCTTCTGCAATTTGTATGGAGTTACATGTATTGGTAACATATCTAAATACGATTGTAGACTATTTTTTATGACCCCGTTACTCCTACTGTTATTAGGACTGTGTAGGTATCTTTCTTCCACATTGCTCTTGTTTCTGCCTGCAAATCCTGAGGTTTTATGACTTTGTTTCTCTGTGTACGCAAGAAGCCATAGTCACTAGGTGTGGTGATTTCAATGATCAATGCTACTTTTGTCTTCTTTTCATGGACCACTATATCCAGTTTTCTAGCATCTATCTTTTGAACTGTTGGTAATGGATGATCCCATGTGATGTAAACTTCATAATTTTCTATGATGCTTTGTGGCTCATGTTTCAGTGTTTTTCAGCTACTTCAGTACTATAGTGTTTGCACAATCCCCAGTGCAACAATCTTGCCACATTATTATGCCTTTCAGTATAGTCTTTCTACCATTGGTATGTCACAACCAGCAATGAGGTGTGCGACTGTTTCCAATTCGGTTTTACAAAACCTACATTTGTCTGTTTCTCCCACATGTTCAATGGACTTTGTAAACCAATGTGTATGCAGCCCACTATCTTGGGCTACCAGTATTACCCTTTCATCTCTTGGTTTGAATTTGCCTCTCCTTAACCATTCCAGCATTCGTTCCTGATCAACATGAGGTTCTACTAGTAGTTTTCTGTACTGCCAACTATATTTATGCTTTTTTTCACATTTCTTGCCTTCTCATGTGGTCCTTCACCTTATATTCTTTCTTTTGTATTTTGTCACATTCAGTTGCTGCCTGATTTTTATCTGCTTCTGGTTTCATTGACACTGATATGCTTCTGCTAGATTAAGCAGAGAAGTCATCTTAGACTTATTCTCCTCATATTTCAAAATTTTCACTACAGTTGGATCTTGTGAGATCAGCAGATATGTGTGGAGTCCCACAATTGCAGATCTATACATGTAATTAATTTCAAGGAGGCCCATCCCTCCTTCAGAACGGGGAATATATAGTCTTGCTATGCAATGAGTTTTATAAATCATTTGGTGAGCATGAAGCATCCATCTTGTTTTGCTGTCTAATCTATCCAACATATTTTGGGGCCAGTCAATCACTCCAAAACTAAGTTAGGACAGGAAGAGCAAATTGGTTTATTGCTTGGATTTTGTTCTTAGATGTCAATGATGTTTTCAGGATTAATCGGAGTCTTCTAAAGTATTCCTTACTAAGTTTTATTCACATTTGTTCATGTTTTATTGTTAATCCTTCATCAATTCCCAAATATTTATACATTCCTTTGTGTTCAAGTTCTTTTATTTCATATTCTTGTCCCAAACTGATGTTTTCTTGGTGCTGTGGTTTTCCTGCTTTAAAGGTTGCTTTTGCACATTTGTCAAGGTAAAATGGCATTCTTTATATCATCTGAAAAAGTTTTCACAACTTGCAGTTGTGCTTTCAGTTCATCATCTGATGAGCTGTACAGTTATAAATCATTGACAAAGAGAAGATGAGAAGTCTTTACACATTGTAGTTTTGTAGGAACCAAGTTATAGCCATGGCCTAAGTTGTTAAGTGGACAGCTTAATGGGATAAGGGCAAGACAGAATAGCAGCGGTGACAGAGAGTCACCCTGGAATATCCCCCATTGAATTTTTATCTCTGGAATAATAATTTGTCCTTTATCATGTCTTAATTGCAAAGTGGTCTGCCACTGTTTCATGGTCACTGTAATGTAGTCGATTAGTGTTGGGTGTATCTTATACATTTTTAAGCACTCTTTTATCCATGAATGTGGGATACTATCAAATGCTTTTTTGTAGTCAATCCATGCCATACTTAGATTCTTCCCCTTTTTACAGTTTCCACTATGACTATTTCACAACAAACAATCATTTGTTCCATATGACTTTCTTTTATTGCCCTTTTGTTCTACTGCCATAATTGAGTTTTCTTCTAAATGATTATAAACTCTGTCGGCATCAATTCCTGTGTGTAGTTTATATGTCATCAGAAGGCAAGGTGTTGGTCTATAATTTTTAGGTTAGCTTGCAGGTTCACTCTTATGTAGGAGCATTGTTTTTCCTGTTGTTTAGCCAGGTCAGTGTCTGTTCGGGGTGTGCATATAAATAGTTCTTACTCATGGCTAAATCTTTGTGCAAAGATATTAATACTTTTAGCCAAAATTAGGTACTGCATCTGGGCCTGGGGTTTTCCAGTTAGAGGATTTTCTTAACTTTGTTTCAATCTCTCTGGCTGTTACTTTATCCCATTTCATATCCTGCACCTTTAAACTTCTTATTCTTTCTTTTACTTCTGCTGTCCATTTAGCATGAGGGTCTAACATCTGTTATGATGGCACATTACACAAATGCTATCATTACTTTTATCTCTGTAGCAGCAGAAGTCCTTTATTTTTATGATGCAAATTTTAAGTTTGCAAAAATTTCTGTTAACACAGATTGCAGATTTTTCTGTTGCCAAGTTTATGCTTGAAAAAAAAATGGTTAATACCATGCAGATTTTTGCTGCTGCAATATCCTGTTTTAATATTGCAGATTTTATGCTTATAAAAAATTTCTGTTAATACCTTCCAGATTTGAGTTCCTATCACGTAGTCAAACTTTTATAAGTTCGAACCATATACGGTCGAGACCATACGTTCGAATTTGTAAAAGTTTGTGCATTTGAATGGAAATCTCCATAAGCGGAGGATTCCATTCACTTCAATGTGGTGCAGTAGCGGGGAGTGTGGGGGTGCAGGGGGCTTGCGCCACTGCTTACAAAACTTTATTATTTTGTCCGTTCTTTTTTTTTTTTTTTACGTAGTCTAATTTCTGTAACTTCAAACATAATGGTTCCACCATTAGGTGTTCGGAGTTACGGAACTTTGACTATCTGACATAGACCCGCAGATTTTTGCTGTTGCTAAGTTTATGCTTGAAAAAACTTCAGTTAATACCGTACAGAGTTTTGCTGTTGCAATATGCTGTCTTAGTTCTTGAATTTAATTATTGTTAATTCTTGCTGATCCTTGTTTTTGTATGTATGTACTTGTAGCTTTTCTCCCTGGGCCTCCATTGAAAAACAGCTCATCTCAGCCCAATGGACTATTCCGGTTAACAAACTACAAATAAATAAATAAATAAAATAGTTTAATCTCTTGTGCCATCAGTTTTAATTTCCCATCCCCTATTCCTTTGATGTTGTTCTTCCTCAGAAGCTGCTTGTAAGGCCACATCATCTGCATATAGCAACTTTGTTGATCTGTATCCTTTGACCTGTTTGCTAATGTAGTCCATCACCAGTATGAACAGAACTGGCCTCAGATGATGTACACCCACTTCCCCTAGGAAGCCTTCTGTGAGACTAAACACTGTTCATACTTGAGTCATTGGGTCCTTGTACATAGCCTGCACTAATAATACCAATGTTTATGGGACTTCAAACAACCACAGTACTTCCTAAATTGGATTTCTTGGGACCTTGTCATATGCTTTCTCTAAGTGTAAGACTGACCAGTTGGACTCTTTCCTCTTCTCTAGCTTCTTCTCAACTATCTGTCTCACTGCAAACATCAGGTCAGTTGTGCTGCATCCTAATCTGAATCTGAACTGCTCATCTCCCATCTTATTTTCTACTACTCTGAGTATGTGTTTATCAATCACCATCTCCAGACCTTTCATGCAATGTGACAGAAGTTTGATACCTCTGTACTGCCCACTACAACAAAAATTAGTACACAGATTTTGGATTTATTTAGTTTACTCTGAGAGCTGGTGCACCATACCAGAGTGGCAGTGGCAACTATAAAACTAAAGTAAAAAATCTGGGGGTTGTAGGGGTACAGCTTCCATGTGAGGCAGTGGAAGGAAATCCAAAACAAAATATTTGAAGTGTGTGTCATAAGCTCAGTGGTATGGGTTGTCAAAGTTCCAAGATTTTGATATGTTGTTTTTTTTTTTTTTTTTTTTTTGCACCCCCACAGGGACCTTGCCTGCTCTATCATCTGCCTTTACCCATTTGGCCCATTTTTTCCAAGTGAATGGAGCCCAGGTATTCCTGGGTGAGGCAAGAGCCTTATGATCCTGCCCAGGGACCCCCATCAGCCTTCCTTTCCCTAGAAAGTGTCAGCTGGTAGGGAGCAGGCTAGTTTGCTGGCCTTGGGTGGCTGTCCACATTCTTTCGCTGTGACCTCTCCCTTCCCTCTTCAGCAACAATTGTTATCTGCCAAGGGCAAGTGTAACTCCACAGGATAGTTTTTCATTTGGCTATATAATGGGAATGCATTACTGCAGTGCAACCTCAACTAACATGGAGATCCACTGGGTGAGGTTCCAGTCCTCCTGCTAGGTGTCGCCCATTTGGGTAACAAGAGCAAGTTCCCTCTTCCCTGGATGGGTGAGACAGCGACAACTGCTCACTCATGTCCTCCTCCATCATCTCCTACAGGTAACCAGAGCTGCAAATTGAACTCAAGTCACCTGCAGCGTGGTCAGGCCTTTATCCCTCTATACCACCTACCTACCACAGGATGTGGATGTGTTGTCTTTTTAAGCCATATTTTAAAATTCTGGGCTTCAGCATCATGAAGTATGTCCACGTTTTTGTGTGCATTTAAGCATATTTGCAGACATACATTCACACTCAGATACAAACACACAATCTGTGCATGTTTATTCATCTTAACAATGAACACTGACTTTGAAATCATCAAATGCCTTATATATGATTATATAAAAAAAGTTTACTACGATTTACAACAGAAGCATCAAAACAATCCACAAAAGTTTTGGGCAGGTGTAAATAAACCTATTCACTCAGGACAATGCACAACTCCTACCCCCTCGGCTGCCATCCAAAAACCTTCGGAAGACGTTGCCAATTCCTTTAATAGTTTCTTCACAGAAACTATCCAGTCACTAGCTAACCAACTATCTCCCAGTTGCCCAAGTCCTAACGCCGCCTCACCTAGTTCTCAACTCCCCTTTAACTTTCAACCAGTTTCCACATCACTTATCCTTACCCTAATCAAGAAACTAAAACCTACCACCCTTGCAGTGGATCTCCTCCAAGCAGAGTATCTACAAAAAGCTGCAGATGCCAAAGCATACCCGATCTCTATCCTGATCAATATAACTATATGAGAAGCCACTACCCCCTCCATCTGGAGGACATCCCATGTTATTCCACTCCACAAAGGGGGCAGTTCCACTGAACTGTCAAATTACAGACCTATAGCCATTTTGTCACCCCTGGCTAAAATTATGGAGAAGTGCATCCATAAACAACTCCTGAGCCATCTCATTCAGCACTATCTCCTGAGCCATCTCATTCAGCACCATCTCCTGAGCCATCTCATTCAGTACCATCTCCTGAGCCATCTCATTCAGCACCATCTCCTCAGCCATCTCATTCAGCACAATCTCCTGAGCCATCTCATTCAGCACCATTTCCTGAGCCATCTCATTCAGCACCATATCCTGAACCATCTCATTCAGCACCATCTCCTGAGCCATCTCATTCAGCACCATCTCCTGAGCCATCGCATTCAGCACCATCTCCTGAGCCATCTCATTCAGCACAATCTCCTGAGCCATCTCATTCAGCACGATCTCCTGAGCCATCTCATTCAGCACCGTCTCCTGAGCCATCTCATTCAGCACCGTCTCCTGAGCCATCTCATTCAGCACCGTCTCCTGAGCCATCTCATTCAGCACCATCTCCTGAGCCATCGCATTCAGCACCATCTCCTGAGCCATCGCATTCAGCACCATCTCCTGAGCCATCTCATTCAGCACCATCTCCTGAGCCATCTCATTCAGCACGATCTCCTGAGCCATCTCATTCAGCACCATCTCCTGAGCCATCTCATTCAGCACAGTCTCCTGAGCCATCTCATTCAGCACAGTCCCCAGAGCCATCTCATTCAGCACAGTCCCCTGAGCCATCTCATTCAGCACAATCTCCTGAGCCATCTCATTCAGCACAATCTCCTGAGCCATCTCATTCAGCACAGTCTCCTGAGCCATCTCATTCAGCACCATCTCCTGAGCCATCTCATTCAGCACCATCTCCTGAGCCATCTCATTCAGCACCATCTCCTGAGCCATCTCATTCAGCACAATCTCCTGAGCCATCTCATTCAGCACAATCTCCTGAGCCATCTCATTCAGCACAGTCTCCTGAGCCATCTCATTCAGCAAAGTCTCCTGAGCCATCTCATTCAGCACAATCCCCTGAGCCATCTCATTCAGCACAATCCCCTGAGCCATCTCATTCAGCACCATCTCCTGAGCCATCTCATTCAGCACAATCTCCTGAGCCATCTCATTCAGCACCATCTCCTGAGCCATCTCATTCAGCACCATCTCCTGAGCCATCTCATTCAGCACAGTCTCCTGAGCCATCTCATTCAGCACAGTCTCCTGAGCCATCTCATTCAGCACCATCTCCTGAGCCATCTCATTCAGCACCATCTCCTGAGCCATCTCATTCAGCACAGTCTCCTGAGCCATCTCATTCAACACAGTCTCCTGAGCCATCTCATTCAGCACAATCTCCTGAGCCATCTCATTCAGCACAATCTCCTGAGCCATCTCATTCAGCACAATCCCCTGAGCCATCTCATTCAGCACCATCTCCTGAGCCATCTCATTCAGCACCATCTACTGAGCCATCTCATTCTGCACAATCTCCTGAGCCATCTCATTCAGCACAATCTCCTGAGCCATCTCATTCAGCACAATCTCCTGAGCCATCTCATTCAGCACTATCTCCTGAGCTATCTCATTCAGCACCATCTCATGAGCCATCTCATTCAGCACCATCTCCTGAGCCATCTCATTCAGCACAATCTGCTGAGCCATCTCATTCAGCACAATCTCCTGAGCCATCTCATTCAGGACAATCTCCTGAGCCATCTCATTCAGCACAATCTCCTGAGCCATCTCTTTCAGCACAGTCTGCTGAGCCATCTCATTCAGCACCATCTCCCTGAGCCATCTCATTCAGCACCATCTCCTGAGCCATCTCATTCAGCACAATCTCCTGAGCCAGCTCATTCAGGACCATCTCCTGAGCCATCTCATTCAGTACAATCTCCTGAGCCATCTCATTCAGCACAATCTCCTGGCTAACTCCCAACATGGTTTCAGACTGTTTCATAGTACAATCACAGTCCTTCTCTCCTTCTCCAATGTTATTAATCAAAACCAAAACAGCCAGCTTTCTTCTGCCCTCTTTCTTGATCTCTCCAAATCCTTTGACATGGTCAACCACCAACTACTCATACACATACTTCAAACTATTTCCCTAGATGTCCAGGCTATCCAAAGGTTCAAATCTTATCTGAATGGTAGACAACAGGCTGTACTGTGGCAGAACAAACTATCTTCCCTTCTACCTATCACCCTTGGGGTCCCTCAGGCTCTATATTAGGACCCCTATTATTTTCTGTCTTTATTAATGACCTGTACACAGTCATCCCAACAGCCACACACATTCAATATGCAGATGACTTCACTTTGATTTGCTTTGCCACCTCCCCTTAAAGTCTGCAGACTCTATCCCAAAATGTTTTTAATACTATCGAAAATTGGATCTGTAATCGATGTCTCCTATTAAATCCTAAAAAAATGAAGCTACTGCTTTTCTCCACCACTTGTCAAGCCTCCTCTCCAACCTTTATTATAAAATTTAACAATGGCACTATCATTGTCCCAGATCCCTGTACCAAACTCTTAGGTGTAACAGTTGATAATAACCTCAAGTTTGATATACATCTTTATCAAACTATTAAAAAAGTTAATAAAAACTTGGCTCATTATACAAGATCAAACCTTTCCTCACTCCACTAGTTAGGGCTGTAATTGCCCATACGCATCTACTTTCCCCTCCTTTATGCATCCCCTGTCTTTACGAACTTGAGTAAGTCTGACCTTAATAAACTCTCTAGCTGCCTTAATCATATTGCTAGATTTGTCACTGGAGCAGCATACAGAACACACCACTGTCTGAACCTAAAGAATCAAGGGTGGCTAGAATTGCCTATCCATCTTCAGTACAATCAGCTAATAGTAGCACATAAAATTCTCTACCAACCTGAAAACACACCCGTACTTACAAAAATTATCACCCCTTACAGCAACCTCAAGACACTTCGCTCATCCAACAAATTATTTGTCCAAACCCTCAAAAGCAACAACTCATCTGGAGACTCTCTATATGCTAACTCTGTTGGCAAAATATGGAACTCACTTTCTGCTGAGCTTACTTTATTAGAACCTGTTGTCCCGATCGCCTTCAGTAACACACATCACACCAAATGACATTTGACGACCTTTATTAAATTTCCATAACATAGCTTTGACCACCAACTTTATTAATTACAACTATTCATAATTGATTCTAAATACAGCATAACATCCTTGTAATGTTAATCAGAGCAGAGTATCTATTCACCCTGCCCAACAAGCAGGGTCCATACTTCTGCTCGCTTACTTTAGTTATGAAGCAGCTTCCCAACTCACTTCATACACCATCCATTGAGTTACCTTCCACCAAATAAGCACCATCCTTTACTCAGCTTGCTTATCTGTTCAGCAAGCTTCCTCCAACTACTCATTTCCTTTCCCCAGATCCTTAAAATGAACCTCCAGACATCAGAGGGGGAGCAGAAGAGGGCAAGCTTATCCCTCTTCTCTGCCAACCAGCCTGACCAGGCTGTTCCCCCTCCCTTCTACCCAAATTTGTTCAATCCACTTCCCATAAAGGGAAGGGTCAAGCCAAACATCATTTGGTGTACCCATCATCGGTAAAGCACCTTAGAATCCTGTCATAAACCCCTTTGCCATGCCATCACTGAAGCACACCCTAATGAAACTAAACAAAGTAGGATTACCATGACCTCGTTTTAACACCGGAACATCCACACCAAAGGAACACATACCCTTTTAGCCCGCTGCCTTCAAAGCTGAAATTATGGCTCAACCTGAATGTATTGACAGCCTATAACCACAACAAAACCACAAACTATAGCCTCGTGAACTCAAGACGGCACCCAGTCAAATAACTAGTAGCAAGTCTCACACCCCAGTGCTAACCGTAGCATATCACCTTAGCCTCCCACTACCCATTTCCATATGTGCAACAACTCCATTACTGTAGGGAATAGTCTAACTCCAAAACTTTAATGTTGTTCTAGTTCCTGAAAACTCACATATGCTCATCAATGAATTACTCTACGTGCCAAGCCATAAACACCCCCAATTCACTCATTACCGAGCCATTCTTAACCCCTGTTGTCCCTGTTTTTTCCCCTAAAAAGCTCTTTCCTTATGTTACCTATACCACTAGTATCCTACGGCTGCCTTATCCTGCAACCAGGATTCCTTATACATTCTAACCCCCCTGTAACAATGCACCCAGTTTCTAAAACTACCCCAACACAGCCACCTACCTACCATGCTTCCTAAAATCTTATCTACAAAATTCACCCAAACCCCAAGTGAAATGATCCTTGTGCTATTCTGTAAAACCTTAACCTGGTATGTAACATTAACACTACCTACTCAAGAGACAAATTTGTCACCCCAAGATGCCACCTATTAGGAATAAACTCCAACATCATGTCAAACACCTCCTTGGCCCTTCCCCCACATACGGTTCGAACAACTGGATGAGTGAATACAACCACCCAAGCTTCCAAGAAAGCAAGGATTGAACTTCACTGTCTTGCAGGAGCCGTAGATCTGTAGCCTAATAAGTTCCTCTGCTCCTATGAACATCATGACCCTACGCATCCCGTGGGATCCCCACACTCCCCGTAAACCATCCCCAACAGTTTTCCCCCTTTGGCCCCCTTACCTAACTCTTCCTTACTTGCCTCCTATAGCACTGCAATAATTAGCTCCCAGTAATTAAACACAGTGCTCAAACGTACCTTACTAAGATGATTACTTAGACCCTCCTTGTACCCTGTTCAAGTGGCAAGAATGTGCATCCTATCAAGAACATCTCCTTTTAAATCCCCTTTTCAAGCCACTGCATGATGCTTTCTCCACTTCAGCAATCTGCAAAGAAAGAAACATTGATAAATTCTATGTGCACACATACTATGATTACTTAACATGGAGGCACTGACCAGGACCCCTGCCACCCCATCAAACCCTTACCTATGGCCAATGGCCATGCTCCCTTTTACTATTGAACGCAAATGCCCAAAAACAGGAACAACTTTCAACGTTAATCTAGCATACTAACGATTAATAGAACAAATTGTACAACCCATTAACCCTGATATAAAAACTCAAAATGCCTGTCCTTCTCTGACTAGCAGAGTAAAATCCTCCACCAAAACTCAACAACTTTGAAATCCACTTACTTCCATCAGTAACTGTTGCCCAATTGTGTTCCCCTTGTGTAACCTCCTCACTCGCCACTGCTTCCATCATTTGTGAATTCACTGCATCGCCGCAACTGGTAATTGGCACACCACCATCTACAAAGAAAAGGACAAAATTAAACCCTCTAATAGAAACGAGCAGGCTCCACCTTATACCCACCTATTCCAAATTACAGCCGCAGCGTCCCAAGACCCCATCTGCAATTTAAAACTTTATATACTAATTTCAAGGCTTTGTCATGTGTTTACTGCATTCATAATACCAACCTTCAGCACTGCAGGCATTCAATTATACCATATGGCACGAACTTCCATGGTAATCAAATAATTCTGA
This sequence comes from Protopterus annectens, assembly GCF_019279795.1. NCBI lineage: Eukaryota > Metazoa > Chordata > Ceratodontiformes > Protopteridae > Protopterus > Protopterus annectens. The sequence goes on along the minus strand of NC_056751.1, from coordinate 648,737,704 downwards.
ATCAACCAGTGCAAACCTTTCTAGCTTCAATGGGAGAGAATGTCATAATATATTTATTTTATTGCTGTACTGCATGTACATTTTATAATGACACTATCAATTACCCAGTATAAATGTAACAACCAGTGAAGTATGTTAAAACTAAACCCCCACGTGACGGGACCTATCAATCACAACTATCTGCCTACCTCTTAACTTTTCATCTCCAGTTGAGGCACACTAACCAACATATCCGATTTTGGACTTCTTGATGCTCCATAGTCAATGTTTTTATCTCCCTGGTGCAACTCCATAGCAAACTATGAGATGAAAATCAAATCTATCCACAAACCCAAAAGTACTTTGATTCTGACCCCTTGGTGGCCCATGGCAAGAGCACTCTGCTTGCCCCTTGCAACGACATCCCCCGATTCTCTGGTGGCCACATCAAGCCGGATGCAGCAACCCACCCCATACTTTCAATAGAAAGCAAGCCCTCCCACTCCCAGCCGCAGTGGGCAGACAGTCACAAATTAAATACCAAGTGACTTACCACAATCAGAACTCAGTTATAGGCCTGTCTAATGCTCCTGTAGCTACCGTCCGACTCAATCCCACTAATTCACTTTCCCCAGTTGGCGAACTCAAAGCAACTTACCACAGTCAGAACCCAGTTTCAAGGATGCTTATTGCTCCTGCCGCTACTATGTAGCCATTGTGTGGGCTCTCTCACTACCGAATGACAGCTGAGCTTTCCAGTCATCAATGTCCCTGATGACTTCTAGTCATGACAACTGCTGGCACTTTTCCTGGACTAAGTAGCATTCGCACTGTATTAGGATTTCATTCTGTATGGTATTCTCCAGAAAAACTTCCGAATTCTGTAAATAAATCAGAATAGTCGCACAGTATCATACCTCTCGACTTCTTAGTGCAAAAAATTTGGACAAAGCCAAAATAGGGGCACATTTTAAATATTGCTCTTAGAAATTTATAAAGTTGCTAAAATGTCCGGTCTTGTCATGCATTTTCTGAAGGATATAAGTCTGAATCTCCTATGCTTGTCTATTTATTGACTTCAGTCCACAGTTGTTTCACAGAAAACCACTAATTTTATGATGAACAGACCAAAAATATGAGGCATAAATCTGGCCACGCTGAATACACAAACTTCCAAATTGCATCAATGAAACCACACACTCCTTAAATACAAAGCTCCTGGTCACAAACTACCACACCAATGCGCTTCAAGCATCATGTTGGAGCTCCAAGATTAGGCCTTTAATGTTGAGCAATATAACCCAATCGACATGAAGTGATCACCTGCCTCTCAACCTTTACAGCATGAAATCTGGACAAAGCCTTAAATAAACATGGGTAAAGGCCCAAATCCAGCGACAATTCTACACACTACTCACACAAACTTAGTGAGCTGATAAAACAAATCTCGCATCAGTCTGAATTTCCTGAAGGATATGAAGCCCTAAACTCGAATGCCTGCCATTCTACTTTAATCTTTAATGATTTGTTCCCATTGTTAAAACTTTTTATTTTTTTATAAATGGCCAGAAGCATGAGAAAACTACTGGACAGTCAACAAAATTCCGTACAGGTGGACGGTATGAGCGGTCAAGCTGCATGAGCAATCAACCCCTTCCAGCTTGACAACCACTAACTGGGTCCTTAACCTGGTCATAATTCACTATATTTATATATAGAATATCCCCCACCTCAAAAGTTACCTTTATAAGTGTATTTATTAAATTCCGACCCCTTGACTGCATGAATGTAGTTGCCACGATCACACATGCCCTTCACTCACACAACACCACCTCTACACAACCTCTTTGCCTTTTAAATAAATCTTCTGCTGCAGCGTACAATCTCAACATACCTGCGTGAAGCCATCCTTACTTCACAGATGTTACAGCCCGCGAAAAGCAAATGGTACAGGCCTGGAAACCCCTGCAACACCAACCTCCATAAAAGAAATCCATGTAATTTTTTTTTTTAAATGTTTGCCACGAACACGCATCCTTTGCTACTCGACCGCCAGCCGCCAACCACCATGCTGCACAACCAAAACCCGCAAAATGCCAACCAGGAAGACCCTCATTATTATTTAAAGTTCCCTATAATCTCTGCGTGTGCTTCAGGGAGTGGCCGGTACTGACAGGCAATGCATTGCCCGGGGAAAATGCTTATTTTGAAGTCGCAAAGGAAATACTGCATTCGGGATGTATATGTGAAGCAACACTGTGATCTTCTGGGACCATTTGCACATGCCGCCCTGCCACTTTAAGAGATAACACTGCTCCGGGCATGCCTGCAAGCCACTTCCAGTCACCACGCAAATTTTTAACTGAACCTGCTGCTCGGCTGACTCACTAAACCTACCACAATTAAGTATGCCAGTACTGAATCTCTCCCTTTAACCACTAACTAGGACATCAGTGGAGATCAATGACACAGCCTGCCCCTATCCCATCGTTATTAGCCAGTGCTCTGCTATCTGCAAGAAATCTGTACCGCGACATGAGAGTAACAGCGGGGCAACCGGGGGCCATTTTAACTATTCTCTAACCATAATGTAGCATTCCAGGTCTGCATTTATTTGTAACTGCAATCTAAGAATTCCACTACTGCACCAGCAAGCCAGAGATTTACCTCCTAGCACCCAGCCTCACAACAGTATACCCACAGTTAGATATTATACACCCAACTATTCTGACCACCAATCTAATAAGCTGAAAGTCACTACCAATTTATAGACTACAAAGCCTAAATGACCATGACGAAAACAGTAGCACCTCTTCAGCATACATAACATAATTCCCAGCAAACCAATCAAAACATCCAACCTGCCCACAGCCTGCATCTTCACCCCCACCTGAGAACCCCCCCCAAAAATAACCATCATACATATGACCATACCCTATACCCTAGATACTCACCTCCTCAAACCCACCACCAAACCAAGGCCTACCTGACCAAAGAACACACCGGTCATCAGGACATGAACCTGCAGCATAGCAAGTTCACGCCAAAATGTGATTGCTTAACCCAACTACACTAGACTAAACCTCTTAAGCCCCTCCCCATCATTATCTCATTTCCTCCCAACCATCCCTGCCTCCACTTAACCCTTTCACCTCCCCAACCCACTTAAATTCCCCTAATATTAACTTAAACCCCCCCCCCCCCCATGAAGATGTCCCGGGACAACTTAGTTTGTTGCCAGACTTCATTTCTAACCCAATTCAAAAAAATCTAAAACAGTACTTTAAAAGGCAATGGCTATGTCCTTGCTCTAATCCTGACTAACTCTGGCAATATAAACATATGCTAAAGAGGTCTTTTGGCCACCCCTACATTGCTTCCTAATTGCTATTCTATAACAAATCAGATTTATATGTGACAGAATGAATGAGTTTTATCCTATGTATTGCATCTGTAACAGTACTTTAACTTGATTAATGTAACAGTTTTTCTGTATGTATGTATGGAGCTTTTCTCTCCGGGGCTCTGCTGAAAATGGACAAGTATCCAGTCGGACCATCCCGGTCAACAAATGTAAAATAAAATATAAATAAATAAATATGTGTGGATAGTTAGTTCCCAGTAGCACACGAGCTTTAAAAGTGATCATGGGATTGTGTTGAACAGATGGTGTTTGGTGTGCAGTACAAACTATACAAACTCAACATTAACATTCAACAAACTGGTATGGGTTTTGCAGGTATAATCATGTCACACAGGGAAGGAAGGAAGGCATTCAATGATGGCTTGATCTAATGGAAAAATCAGCAATTTACAGAACTTGTAAAAATCTGAAGTTAAAGCGTTGTTGAGGCACATACACATTTACCTATAGTCACCAAATTGTGCTACTGTTATTTATGTATTTATTCTGCTTTATTGACTAAGAGGGTTATAAAGTTCTAATTACATTAGAACATTTACACTTTGCTTAGATTTGTAACCATGACCCGACAGTGTTGGCTGAAAATGAAATGAATGATCTTATCCTATGCAAACCAGGTCATTCAGACAATTCCTGATAATATATATAAATATATATATATATATATAAATATATATATATATATATATATATATATATATATATATATATATATATATATATATATATATATAGAGATATAGAGTGGTGCTGCGGTAGCATTGTCGCCTCACAGTAAAACGTTGTCCTGTTCGATTCTCAGCTAGAGTGTCTTCAGTGTGGAGAAATGCGTGAATGGGCGTACCTTCGTTGAAGGTTGTGCGTCATGGCCGGCAACTCGGCATGGAAAAATCTACTGCCAATCATTAGCGGACCGGAGTTCCGCTGTGGCGACCCCTCACCGGGAAAAGCCGATATATATATATATATATATATATATATATATATATATATATATATATATATATATATATATATGTTCATCGTGCTATGCTGCTGCAGTCATCACACTTGGGTTATCCTGCCATCAGGCGGTCCCGCAGCCGGCCTGAATTCCAAACCCTTGGTCTGGCGTCGGTTGTCGTCGCTTCTTCCCTGATGTCAGAGCGGCAGGGGTATAAAAGAGGCAGCCAACGCCATTTTATTTAGTATTTCTTGCCGCACGGTGCCCGAAGCAGAAGCAGTTCGCAAGTGCCGGTCAGCCAGCTCCTGAGATTTTCAAACAGAATTTCAGCCGAAGTCTTCTATAAAGCTAAGTACCCCGTTGGGGAAACTTTTCTTGCCTCAGACCGATGTCAGATAAAGTTAATAATTGTATTTCTTGTGGGAAGCAAATACCTCATAAGGATTTTCATTCTTATTGTATTCCTTGCCTAGGCCCAGACCACGATGTTTCTGGTTGTCGGCTTTGCACTAGGTTCAATAAACGCACTATTAAGCATCGGGCTGATACCGCCCGACATTATTTTGGCAGAAAATTCAACTACATTATGTCGTTGGAACCTCTGACTACTGCTATGTTTAAAAAACGCAAGGACAAAGACTGGCAACCTAGACCAAGACCAGATACCGAGGTCTCGGTTAAGCCTGCCGCTGGATCTTCGGTATTCAGTGAGGCGCCTACGCAGCCCCTGACTACCGCAGATTTAGAAATACAACTACCTCTCAGTCAGAATCTACTGGGCCACTGGAGCGGGTTCCTCCTCAACTCGCGGACGCCAGCCCTGGTGGCGATCTGGAGACTATGAACAGGCCTTCGGTTTCAGAAGGAGTCTTTAAACTGACGACTCTTTCTGTTAAGTCATACGCTAAGCTTCCAAAGGTTAAGAAACCGGGTCCACAGACTCCCATGCAGGCCCCTATGCCTAAAAACAGATGCTCAAAATGGCGGAGGACCTGATTACCCTTATCAAAGGTTCCCAGCCCCCTCCTGACAAAAGGCCTAGACTGGAGGAAGATTTACCTCCTCTGATCAGGAATCCATTTCCTCATCAGACTCTGAGGAACAGGATTACCACTTCCCTCTCTATGAAGACTCAGATGCTGAGGAGTCTATTCCCTCTGTTTCCCCCCCTGAAGACTTCTCTTTTGGGGAAACCCTGCACACCATGAGAGAGCATTTCCACTGGGAAGGACAAGATTACTCTGACTCCAAGAAAAGACTTCGTGAGTTTCTTCTTTTGCCTCAGCATAGACCCCTAGCCATTCCTCCTGTTTTGGACATTTTGGATGATGTCTACACTGAATCCAGTCTAAATCCAGATTCCTTACCTCCAGCACCACCTAAACCAGACAGATACTATCGAGTCCCTGACTCTCACAAGTTTTTATATAAAAGCCCTGCTGCAGACCCAGAAACCATTTCCCAGGGTCCCAAAGGGGTTAAGACCTCTACTGCTAAGAATCCACTACCTGCGGAAAGAGATTCCAGGGCATTGGAAAGATGGGGGAAAAAAGTGTATACCTCTGCCACTTTGGCCATGAGGGCATTAAACTGCCAATTTCACATGATTAAATACCAGCAGTACTTGCTTACTCAGTTAAAACAGAAAATGATCCCTCAAACAGATCTACTAGATTTCAAAGGGATGCAAGATTTGTTGCATGCAGCAGAACAAGTGGGAAAACATACCTTGCAGTGTGGTTTTGATTCTTTGGAGGCCTCGTGTAGGGCAGCAGTCACAGGGTCTGTAATACGTAGACATGCTTGGCTAAAAGAGCAGACCTTACCAGAACATGTCAAAGCAAAGTTACTGGATGCTCCACTGCAAAAGGATGCGTTATTTGGTGTCAAAGCAGAGGAAGTCTTAAAGAAGATGGAAGAAAAGGCAAAATCAATGTAAACAGTTAAAGATTTTTTACAGGTACAACCTCCTCGCTTCAGCAGAAACTGGCCATCAAAAAACTGGTCCTTTCCTGCTTCAGACAGACCCCAAAGGGGCAGGTACAGACGCCCTAGGGGCAGAGGCCAGACACAGGGTACCTTCAGGCCTAGACAATGGCAAACAACAACTCAAAGAGGGGGAGACGACAGATCACAACCCTTCAGAAAACAAACTCAATGACTTTCCTCTTCGCCTGCCAAGCAAAATTGCCCAGGCAGCACCTCTAGGAGGAAAACTGGCTCTTTTCCCACAAAATTGGCACAACATAACAAAGGACAAATGAGTTCTGGATGTTATTACCCGAGGCTACAGATTTCATTTTCACACTTTACCATGGATGAGAGGCATGCCAAATCTGCCAACAAACAAATGGGCAGAGGCACAAAAGCAAATTTCAGCTCTCATGAACATGAAAGCAATTCAAAAGGTACCTGCAAAAGAGCAAGGTCAAGGATTTTACTCAAGACTGTTTCTAGTACCAAGAAAGGACAGAGCCTGGAGACCCATCTTAGACCTTTCAATTCTAAACACGTACCTGGACATTCCCAAATTCAAAATGCTCACACTACAGCGGCTTCTTCCCATGCTGGGCAAGGAGTCTTGGCTGGTAACGTTGGACCTCCATGAGGCATACCTGCATGTCCCTATCAGACAAGATTGCAGAAGATACTTCAGATTTTTGGCAGGCACAACGCATTATCAATTCTCTGCATTGCCCTTTGGCTTATCTACTGCACCCAGAGTATTCACGAAATGCCTGGCATCAGTAATTGCATACTGCAGACAATGAGGAATACAAATTTACCCATATCTGGATGACTGCCTGATCCAAGCAGACAGCAAAGACATTCTACTACAGCATCTGGCATTTGTAAGAAAGTTGCTAAGTTGCCTAGGGTACACAGTAAACAAAAAGAAGTCAAAACTAATACCCTCACAAGAAATAATTTTCCCTGGGTGCCAGCTTGAATACAACGGCCCAGATGGCTTACCTCACGCCAGACAAGCAAAAACAACTGGCTCAGTACTCCAAAAAGATGACAACTTCTACCCAGCTCACTGCAAGGAAATTCCTGCAGGCATTGGGGTACATGGCATCCTGCATTCAACTAATTGCATATGCAAGGCTACACATGAGAAAACTGCAGTGGTACCTAAAAAGTGTATGGGCCCAACACAGACACAACCTCGAAGCAACTATAACTCTCATTCCCTGCCTTCAAAAAGAGTTTCTATGGTGGGCTCAAGCATGCCAAGCAAACAAGGGCCTTCCTTTTGTCTCACCCCCACCAAACCAAACCTTGACAACAGATTCATCAGACTACGCCTGGGGTGCACACATGGCAGGACAATGCATACAGGGCAAATGGTCTGCAAACCAAAGGCAACTACACATCAATCGAAAGTAGATGCTAGCTGGAAAAAATGCACTAACAGCCTTCAAGGACCTTTTGCATCCAGGACAAATTCTAATAAGGACGGACAACACCACAGTTATGTGGTACATAAACAAACAAGGAGGGACGCACTCCTACCCACTATGCAGACAGGCAATGGACTTGTGGAACACAGCATTAACTTACCAAGTACAACTGCAAGCACAATTCCTGCCAGGAAAAGAAAACATTTTGGCAGACAAATTAAGCAGAAATTTGACAGACCCTCATGAGTGGAGACTACACCCACAAGTATTCTCAATGATAACTCAAAGGTGGGGAACACCAGACATAGATCTGCTTGCCTCAACCAACAATTGCCAGCAACAAAAATTTTGCACAAGGACTTACCATCACCTGGCCTGGAAAGTGGATGCCCTATCATTCAGTTGGACAGCACTGTCAGTCTACGCCTTCCCACCTCTGCCTCTACTCACCCAGGTATTACTGAAAACCAAATCAGAGAGACCACAGATGATCCTCATTGCCCCGGACTGGCCATGTCAACACTGGTACTCACTACTACAAAACTTGACTCACAGCCCTCCATGGATCTTACCTCAATTCCCTCTGCTGTTAACCCAACAAAACTCTCAGATCCTTCACAGTCAGCTAAGGACCTTAAATCTAGCTGCATGGAAAATACCTTAAATTATCAAACAACACTTCTCTCAAAGGACATCCAGAATGTCATTTTGGAGGCCAGGAGGCCCAGCACCAGAAAAACTTACTCAGACAAATGGAAAAGATTTTGTGTATGGAGCCAGGCCAGATGCCTAAATCCTGGCATTCCAAATATTCCGCACATACTCCAATATCTAACTGAGATGCTACACAAAGGCCTTTCTTTCTCATCCATAAAGATCCATGCTTCAGCCATTTCAGCTCAATATGATACGGTTCCTCCCATTTTCTCTCATCCTTTGCTAAGGCAGTTTCTCAGAGGGGCAAAAAATATAAGACCCCCCAGAAAACCACCTACTCCAACTTGGGATCTAAATTTTGTTCTGGAAAAGTTAACACTTCCTCCTTTCCAACCAGCCTTTTCAGCAGAGCTTCAATACTTGTCATGGAAGACAGCCCTGCTGCTGGCTATCACCTCAGCACGCTGAGTCTCAGAACTACAGGCACTTATGGCAGTGGAACCTTTCATCATTTTCCATCAGGACAGAGTATCTTTACGCACCAACCCTTCCTTCATGCCAAATCTAGTATTCAGTGTGGCTCTCAATCAGACCATACACTTGCCCACCTTTTATCCAAACCCACAGAATAAAGGAGAAAGACTCCTTCACTCTTTGGACATTCACAGACAGTTACTATTTGGACAGGACAAAGGCCTTCAGAAAATCTGACCAACTCCTTGTATCCTATGCACCAGGATCAGAAGGAAAGGCTATTTCAAAACAGACCATCTCCAAATGGATAGCACATTGCATCCGCTTTTGCTACTCACACTATGGGAAAGCAGTGCCTGCTAGTATTAGGTCTCACTCCACCAGGGCTACAGCAACCTTAGCAGCCTTCCTCCGAGGAGTCCCAACAAAGGACATTCTGGAGGCAGCTACCTGGAGTTCAGTGCACACCTTCACCAGGCATTAGCACCTTCCTCTGTACTCAAAAACCAGAGCTGGGTTTGCCACTGCAGTTCTGCAGGGCATCTTAGCTGCACCTAACCCAGTTTAGCTCCTACCACCCAACCATAGTGTGGGACTCTACCCAAGTGTGATGACTGCAGCAGCATAGCACGATGAACATAGTACAGTTTTTCGAGTGGTTATGCTGCTGCAGTCCAGGTTACCCTCCCTCCATCCCCTCTACCTAACAAGGCTTTTCTTATACCTCCATGTACTTCAACCTTTGGGATGCATGTCTATATGGTGTATTTGCTTACAACTAGTACAACTGCTTTGCACTAAAGTATGTTTTGCAAGCTTCTTATTTTGCCTTCTTAGTTTGGGGCACCTGACATCTGGGGCAAGAAAAACTGAAGAAAATGGTGTCGGCTGCCCCTTTTATACCCCTGCCACTCTGACGTCAGAGAAGAAGCGACGACAACCGACACCGGACCAAGGCTTTGGAATTCAGGCTGACTGCAGGACCGCCTGATGGCAGGATAACCCAAGTGTGATGACTGCAGCAGCATAACCACTCGAACATCTACATTTATGGTAGGTAAGAAACTGTACTATATATATATATATATATATATATATATATATATATATATATATATATATATATATATATATATATATATATATATATATATATATATATATATATATATATATATATATATGGGTTCCATACACTAGATCGAATTTTCACTAATTTGAAATAGTGTATGGAATGCTCACTGCAGTGAAAGTGCACTTAATCGAAAGTGCACTTACTCGAAGTTCAATACAACAAACGGGTGTTGCACTGAACTTCTGTGCAGTACTCAAGGACCTTAGGGTTAGGGCACTGGTCATAGTAAGGGGATAGCCCATACGGCTATCCCCTTACCATGACCTGTGCCCTAACCCTAACTTCCATGACAACTGCAGCGCAGTGGAGGACATAGCAATGTCCTCCACTATGGTGCGATAGTCACGAAACTTAGTTTTAGGGCATGGGTTAGGGTAAGGGGATAGCTTTGCTAACTATCCCCTTACCCTAACCCGTGCCCTAACCCTAAGGTCCGTGACTATCGCACCATAGTGGAGGACATAGCTTGTTTTTTATGTCCTCCACTATGCTGCGGTGTTATCAGTGAAGTGCACTTACGCAAAAGTTCATTTTCATTAAAGTGAACTTTCGCAGAAGTGAGGCTTCCTATTACAAGTTCGAAGTAGTGAACTTTCGTTCTTGTAATAGGAATCCATATATATATATATATATATATATATATATATATATATATACACACACACACACATATATATATATATATATATATATATATATATATATATATATATATATATATATATATATGGGTCTACTATATAAGTTCGAAAATGCACTTCTTTGAACTCACACAGTAGACCCTGGGTTACGCAAAAGTGCATTTAATCAAAAGTGCACTTTCACGAAATTCGCTTCAGCGTATGGGCTACTACTGACTTTAGTGCAGTAGTTACGGACCTTAGGGTTAGGGCGCGGGTCATGGTAAGGGGATAGCTAGTAGGGCTATCCCCTTACCATGACCTGCGCCCTAACTCTAAGGTCCGTGACTACTGCACCACAGTGGAGTACAGGCTATCCTCCACTGTGGTGCGGTAGTCACGGACCTTAGGGTTAGTGTGCTGGTCATGGTAAGGGGATGGCCCTACAAGCTATCCCCTTACCATGACCCGCGCCCTAACCCTAAGGTCCATAACTACCACACCACAGTGGAGGACATAGCATGTTTTCCTGCTGTCCTCCACTGTGGTGTGATCCGTTCGTTGAAGCTGAAGTCGTGAAAGTCACTTTCGAATAAGTGCACCTTCGCGTAACTGAGCGGTCTACTACTCTGTTTCGAATATGTGGTATTTGATGAAAAGCAGTAGACCCCTTATATATATATGTTTTTATATATATATATATATATATATATATATATATATATAAGACAAATATATATATATATATATATATATATATATATATACACACATTATTGTGAGATGCATTTATTTAACCCAGAAGACATTTTTACAGTGTCCTTAAACAGTACAAAATGAAAATCCCAGTGAGGAAAACTTCTTTCTTTTTTTTTTTTGTGTGTGTTCTAGCAGGAATGTAAAATTATACCACTTTGATAAGATTAGAAGGATGTGCAACTTTAAATGAACAGTGGGCGGGGCAAAGGCAAATATTCTCAGAAAGAAACCTGTTTGTCAGGTTAACCATATAAACAAAAGTCAAGGAAGCTGTGGAGGTTTGGTGCTTTACCTAAAATTAATACATGCTTCTGTTTTACTCACTCAATACTTGAGTTCATGTCTGCTTGTTGGTGTCAGGCCAGGGTATGAAAAAAAAAAACTTGGCTGTGAAGTTGGCTCAAAAAGTGTAGATTAAGAAATATTACTCGAATATTTAGAAGGGAGTAACACAAACTTGCTGGCACAACAGAAAGTTTCTACCAGTGGTGTAATTTTCTGAGCTAGCAGAGAATAGTTTTCTGATACCAGGTATGTATAATTTGAGTTGTTATCTGATAAGTAATGATTTTACATGTGCTTTTTTACAGCTAATAGTGTGGCAGTGACTTTAATTTGTATATGCTGCTTAAAGGTTCTTACTACTTAACTAAAATATAGTGAAGTATGTTGTTCAGTCACTTCCTTGATTATAAAATATAAAAGTTTGGGGTTCTACTTTACTGCAGGAACATTAGAGTTAAATACTAGTATAGGCAACAGAATGTACTGCACTATTAGTGTGGGTGCTGCATTCTAGTTACCTTTGGGAGGCATGCCAAACCACAGATGTCTCTGTTTTTCATGCACGGTCATGTGGCTCTTTTAGATCGTATCTCATTTTTCAGACACTGCTGTAAAAACTTCCTCTCTGTCCTAGTCATATTTCTCCAGTTCGTTTCAAATGTTGACTGCTAACTTGTTTGTATTTGGGTCAGTCAGAATGAGCTCAAAGAAATGTTACTTGAAGGAACCATGAAAATAGTAGGTAACAGAAGCAAAACTGCTCGTGTAGCAGCTACATATGAACATTTATTTATGCTGTGAACTGTGTCAAGGTACAAAGCTTGCTCACTGTTATGACTATGTCTTACTGCTTTTGTCATTTAGAGCATTTAACATTTTCACTCGATAGTGAAGTTGACGGTTGTATTGAGAGTGATGATGCTTGTTAAGGGATGGGGAGATTGCTCCATTATTTTTGTTTTTGTATGCAGTAGTAGTAAATGTTTTGCTGGTTATTAGCAGGGCTGGCTGAATAACTCTTCCCACAACTACAAACTGGAATGTCACCAGAGGGATTAGGGTTGTCTTCAATGTTGTACTTATTTCATATTCCTTTTTATTTTTGTTCATGCATTTTATGATTCTGCCTATTCATAGATCATGTGTGACATGCTGAGTCAGAAGTTATTTTGCAATGGCACCCTTATTAAGTGTTTTGGTCCAAAGGTTGCATTAACACCAAATTATATGCAATCTATTTCCTCCTCTGTATTAAGGCCACAGTCCACCAAAAGGATTGTTACAGGTAATTGGTTTTCTCTGAATTTATGCTTGACAATTCAGCTGAGATCCATACGTGCATGGCTTTCATTTAATTTATTTCTTGATTAAGTCCAGTTTTGTAACTAGGAGATTTAGAAAATACACACAGATGATATAACCAAGCGTAAAATGTAAGCCTTTTGAAAAATGTGTTAACTTTGTCATTACAAAGCCAGTTGAGTTAACCAGTAGAAAACTGAGGAGTCTAGATGTCTAAGTGCATCAGCTGAAAAAATGCACTTAACAAAAGTATAGCTGCTCTTTTGGCATGAGTCACATTATTCTGTTAACAAAGAAAAAGCTCACAGTAGATTAAAGTACTTTAATTCTAGTAGTACTGAAAACTGTGTACTTCATGTAGCAAAGGACATGTTAAACAAATGTCAGTTGTGTTTAACAGGCAGATGTGACCAGTAAATGTTTGCAGTGCACTTGCAATAAAATTTCATTTTAATAATAATTTGATTGCAACAAGAAATATACTTTACAGGCTTTCACTGAAAGAGGATGACGAAATCACTCCACAGAATTGTAGTAATCCTGTCAAAGTTACCCTAACTTAAAGTAGGACTTTGATTTGCCCCATTATCTGTGATTCTTGCAGGTGATACTTGCTGCTTTAGGTCTGCTAACTTTCTGCTTTCTGTGCCATATTTTTGGCACGCATCTGGATATGAACATACTGCCGCTGGAATATATCCTAAGATTGGGTCATCTTGCCACGTCACCTTTTGGGTTAAATGGCACACAGCTCCCTGTCCAGTGATTCGATGCTAGCACTAACCACACTACACCAGCATGCAGCCCTTTGCAGCTGCATAATCAGACCACTGCTTGTGTCTTCTGTTCCAAGTTGCCAGTATACATGCATTGGGATTGTCACTCTGCAAATGAATGCACTTTTCTCTTGCATTAAAACATAACAGTTGTATGGTAACACCTATGCATTTTTGTAATGGATATCCTCACTTTGTGTGACCAGCTTTGCTGAGGCCATGCAGGGGAAGATCACATTGCCCACAGCCAAGTCGTCACACTGTCCATATTTCTTTGCTGCTTCCATTGCTAAGACCACTAGCAATGTCAGAGGGGACTAATCTGCCTTTTTTTTTTTTTTTTTTTTATACAGGTGAGATTATGGTTAGGCAGAACACCTTGTTCTGGTAGAAAAAGCAGATTATGCACAATAAATCTGAAAAGCTGTGTTTATGGCTGTCAATCTTATATTTATGCTGAACGTTGGCTTTCTCCAGGATGTCTGGAAGATCATCTTTTATCTTCAGTCATTGCATTCTGAGTTTTATTTGTACTGTGAACTTACAAATAACTTTTTAAGTGTGAAAACCTTAACTAGTACTATGGAAGTTTAAACATCAGTTGTCTCTGTGGTACAGAGTGTTCCTGATTGCAGCCTGGGATTAGTTAGCGAGTGTGGCACTTGAGAAACCAACTGGAGGAAAAGTGGGGGTGACTGTAGTAATTTACTGGGGGAAGGGATTATAAATAGGGATGTCAGCCCTCATGGTGATACCAGAAAATGCATCCCATGCTTAGAGATTCCTGAGGTACTGATTGACAGATGTCCTTGATGGGAGAAGTTTGGATTAAGTTGCAGGGGGCTGGAGTGACTCCTGGCATCCAAGCTCTAGCTTTAGCTCCTGTGGAGGTTGTGTGTGTGTGTGTGTGTGTGTGTGTGTGTGTGTGTGTGTTTTGCATAAAATAGCAGAATTATTATACACAAGTTCCGAATCCTAGGGGAATCATTCATGAACTCTTTAAATCACAGTTAATTTTAATTTCATAACTTTTTTCAGCAACTTGCATAAACAAATGTTCAAGCTGCACATATGTCAGCAGCACTTTTGTTTATCGAAGTGTAAGCTGTGATAAGGCCAGACAATGATCTCTGTGTTTGCTTGAGATAGTTGCAGAAATGAAATGTGTGACAAGTTGCATAATTTATGTATGTGAAAATTACTTTTTAGCCATTCTACACAGAGTTGAGTATCTTTGGCATTTTGTGTTGCTCATCTTATAAACTTCAAGTTGATGTCTTCTATGTAACCTGGTTTTACTGGCTCTTAATATAAACTGTAAACCATCAAAAAACAGAAACACTTTGTCAGCTGATCCTAATAAAATGTTCCATTGAGAGCAGTGCACTGTCCCAGTAAACAAATGTTTATAAATAAAATAAAAAATAATCCTAAAAAAAAAATGCTTGTAGGGATCACTAGGATAGGATTTAATGAGTTAAAAAATGAAGGTTCATTTTTTTCCCTGTTGTGGGGGTAAAAATTCACTTTGTTAGGTACAGAAGTTGGCATAAAATAGTTCATGTCTAAGCTGACTTCAGCCTTTTGTGGACACTGCGTAGTCTGTATTTCCAAGCACCGTATGTCCTACTTTTGGAATAGTATTGCATCTCATTTTCATATGCTTGTTGCTGCTACCCACTTACAGCAATGGAATGTCTATGTCTCCATCCTGCAAATTTAATATGCTCAAAGAAATAAAAATTAAAGGCTAGGAAACTGTGATCCAGGCTTTGCTGTAATCAAATTGATGGAAAAATGTTACTGCTTAGGGGAGGTGTAAAAATAGTCATTAAAATGTATCTATTGGTCAAGTAACTGGCAAAACATACTATCCTATATATGAACCAAAAGTGTGACATTGTACATTTACCAGTGGGAGTCAGTACGTTTGGTGGTAAATCTCTCTGTGTAACTCTGCTAATAGCAAAGAATTTTACGAGGAATCATAAAAAGCTGACCTTGAGTACTACTGCCCCCATGTTTTATGCCATGATTACTAGAGTAACAACTAACTGAATGAGTGATCCCTGTGACTGTTTTATTGTGTACTGTCACATGTTACGCTGAGCCCCCCTCCCCCGAGTCTCCCCTATAAAGGGGTGCTTGACCCATTGAGGCTAACCCAGTTACAGTTCATAAAACTGCATAAATAAATATCTAAAGTTTAAACAAATGGGGACCTTCACACATGTTAGCACTGGATGACTATGCATGTGTGTATGCATTTCTAATTTTGTAGATGGACATAGGTTACGCTGATAAAAAAAAAATCTAATTAATCAAGTGCAAACATATCAGACGTACTAATTTTTATGAAGAGGGAAGATTTGTATACTAATTTAAAGTAATACAAACAGTGCAAAGCTTGATGGCTGTGCTTGCTGTATCTGGATTAAAAGTGTTTTGTATCTGGATTAAAAAGTGTTTTAAATCATTAGCAATGCTAACACACCCTTCAGTACTGCATCCCACTATCTCACTTACTTTGATGTTGCACTTTCAGGGAACACCATACTTTCTTTCATTGATGTGGTCCTGTTTGAAGTGTTTCTCAGATGTTACTCCTTCCTTCTTCCTCTGAGGCCTACTGTGGGGGACGTTGTTCTCTTCCCTTCACTTTGTATGCAATAATAAAAAACTTGACCGGTTACTAGAATAGTTGGTTGAATAGCTTTCACCAAGCTACAGTGTTACATTTGTCTTCACTGCTCTGCTCATTTTATTTTAATTCAGGCATTTTTATGAGCTAGTATCTGTTCCATTTCACTGCTTTGTCATGTGTTTCGAATTTTTCTTTTTTAATTTCCCATAGAATTTTTGCAATAACCCCTATCACATTCCTGATATAACTGTCTGCATTACTTTATCAAATCAAATGCATTCCTAAGAGCATAGTCTTGGTTTGGACATAGGCCTCTTTTTCATGTGAGGCATTAATTAGGCAATTATTTGAGAAGGGCAGTACACTGATGTCTTAGAGAAGCTACTTTGTCTGTGCCTACATGAAAATGGTTTAATACATTTCTGCATTGTCTAATGTTTGTTTGATGTAGTATTTATCTTACTGACTTATCATACTCTGCTGTCTTAGGCTATAGGTTCCTGTTTGCAAAATGCACAATTTCAGCTTCTGTTGGTATGTTGCTCAATACTGCCTGAGGCTGGAAGGTATTTATTTCTGTTTATCTACACTGTTGTGTCGCCACACTATTGACATTCAAATGATGTGCCAAATGCATACATTCTGACAGTTGCCATCACTGTGGCTGAAATTTTGGTAGGCTGGTAATGAAAGACATAGTCAATTGCCAGGAGATGGGATTTGTTTTTTCCTTGACCAAAAAAAAAAAAAGGATTGAGAAAATGTACTGGAATGCAACCAAACATGTGGGCTAATGTCCATAACTGACCAATCAATTAAAGACTTCTATGACTTGTTTGTCAGAGAGAGAGCCTTGAAATGACATAAGAAAAATTCAGCTTTCACAGATGTCTGCTTATACAGGACTTTGAGGGAAAGTGGACCACTGACATAAAACAAGGCAGTTAAAATGCACAACTCTGTTAAAGCAGAAGTAGCCCATTGTTTTTCCTTTTCTTCTATTGTTTGCATCAGCCACTTGTATGACATTCCAGGCTGTTCCCTGGACACAAGTTGCAGGCAAGTTTTGTAAATATTCTTTAGACAGCATGAAAATCCAGCTTTACAAATCTTCCCTTCCACACTGTTGTGTTCTGAACACCAGTTTGTTTATCAGCACCGTGATTTTGCTGTTAAACCTATAGGTGAAATTGTTTGTGCGTAAAACAATGACATAAGAAAGGTTCCATGGTGTAGCCCTTTCAGATGTGTACATCTGTTAACTAGCTACATCCCAAGAACTCTTCAACTCACTACATTACCAGAACTCTTCAACTCACCAGCCTTACAGTCACAGAAAGGAGCATTCTCTGTAGTGTGGCAAGAGAGCATTATTGTCTCCAGTCCACAGTGGGAGACCATTTGATTTTGTGGTAACTGAATGGCTACACTTCTGATCCTGTGGATTAAAACACCTAAAAATGTAGTAAAAGGTTAAGTACCCAGCTGTCCATATCTGTGTTGCATCCTGTCTGATGCCCAGTACAGGTCTGGAGCAACACATCATTTGGACATTTCTGAAAATCACCAATATATAATTAAGTTGGAAAAAAAGAAAACTGTTGCAGCACTGTGCATTTATCACAACTACTTGAGAAAAATACCCCCCCCCCCCGACCCCAACAATGTTATCCAGCCATTGTTAAACACTTTACCTTTCTTGTGTTGTCTTCAGGCTGCAGAGATTTTATTTTTTGCTTTAATAAGAGTTTTCAAGACTTTATACTACAGATGACAGGAGATGTGGGACTGCTGAGTCATCTCAAGCTCACAGTAGTAAAAACTACATATGCATCACTCCTAACCAATCTTCCTATGCACATACACACTCACAACATATGTAAGCGAAGCTTGATTCACAACATATGTAAGTGAAGCTTGTATCAAGTCTGCTAACTCATTTTTATTTTGGTTTGCATGCGACTCCTCAGTCTACACCTCTTGCTTTAGCATTCTTCAAACACTTACCAGAGCGACAGTGGATGACTTGCCATTTCCAGGTCTGCAGTTTTTCTTTTGAGAAATAAATTCTTGCAGACAAGTCTGGGCTCTGGAGTATTGCCCAAACATAGAAAGCATTAAAATGGGTTTAAATTAAATCTCTGGGATGCACCACTGACAATGTCCGAGTCTACTAACTATGCGATTTGTAATTGGCAGGTTAAGCAAAAAGTGTGTGCTGTTCCAAAGTCACAGGAAATACCTCACCACATCTGATACTTGCTGGTATAATCTTGCCTCATGCTCCAGACAGCATCAATCAATTATGAAAACGATATCTGTACATAAATAATGGATGGAAAAAGGCCACAAAAGTGGGACAATTTTTAAATATTGTTCTTACAAACTTTGAAGTTAATAGGATAACAGGTTCTGCTTTAGCATGAATTTTCTGAAGGGTATAAAGTCTGAAACTTAAACATCTGTCATTATTTCATGACTTATTTGCCAATGATTTGTCAGAAAATTAAAGTTCTGAGACTCGGACCAAAAATGCAAGAAAAACATGACAGGTGAAAGCTATGATAAATGTTGTAGGATTGTATAATTTCACTTGTTATGCTTTAAAGCTCATCAGTGTGGTGCTTCAGTTAAAGTGGAGGTGCGCACACTCCTAGGTAGCCATTTCAGTTATATCCGGGCAATGTTTATGCACAGACTGCTACTACAAGAGTGCTATAATCGTGTAAAAGCAGTTCCTGTCATGCTAGATTTCTGAAGCAGAGCCAAGGTCTTCCATTAAGTAATCAATAAATTAGTTTTTTTTTAAAGTTAGTGAGATGGTCTTTAACTGTAGTATCAACCCATTTACTCAATTTCTTATTGTATAAATTATTTCAGCTGGGTCGAAAGGACATTTTTTAGCCATGACATTGTTACAGTATTAAAAATATATCATAGAATAATGTGCACATAATTTTGCATAAAGAGAGTATAACTGTATTATGGCCATGCATTATGCATGTAAATTGTACAGTTAGTTACTTGGGATACATTGTAGTGTACAACCTGAGAGCTAGATGCCTTCTGTAATTACATTAGCAATGTACGATATACATCACTAATGATACGTGTATGCACATTGTGTTTGCTGTGAAATAGTCACATTGTGTTTGCTGTGAAATAGTCTGTAAAGTGAGATATAGAAGTAATACAATTTTCAGTAGGAATGATGCAAGGTACGTTTCTTAGAGGGGAAAGAATCTAAAGGGTCCACAGGTTATATGAACTGCTCCACAAATATTTTGGAAATTGTGACATGATTAGAAATCATACGGCCGGTGTGCACTGTTTCAAAATTTTGTGCATGTTGAGTTTCTCGTTGGATATTCATCTCATTCCAAAAACCCTTAGAATTGTCTAGCAGTTTAATCTCTAATGAATTGGGGAAGTATATTGTGGCCTTTAGTAATGTTTTTAGAGACATTTTTGCTGGTGCAAAAGCAAACCAGCTTGAATATAAACATTTTTTGACTGTTTTCCAGGCGTTTTCTTAGTTTGACTTCTTTGATGTTTGTATTAAACCATGTTGCAGGATTGTATTTAGCACCTCAAGTAACCAGGGGAAAAGTTTATCCTGTAATGTCAGTTCAAGTTGCAGAAACGGTTCACTGCTGTGCTTCTGAATGTTATATGTGATAGTGTACCCCATATTTTTGGGTCATTCATTGAGATCCATCTACACTCTCTTTTGCCATTTGTTGCACATGGGGTTAGGGTGTCACTTAAAGTGACGACCATCTAGAGCCAAGGTTTACACTGCCAGGTGGCTAGCCCTTCCTTAGTAGTTCTTCCAAATCACACACTTGCATGCACACTCAACACCTATGACCAGTTTAGTAGCCAACCTGCCTACTACATGTCTTTGGAATGTTGAAGGAAACTGGAATACCCAGAGGAAATTCGCGCAGATACAGGGAAGACATGCAGACTCCACACGGAAGACACCCCAATCTTGAATTGAACTGGGGAACCTCCTTGTCATACAAAAGTACACAATTCATTTGCTTGTGTCATTACCAACTTATTTAAATGGATCCCTGTCAGATGACAGAGTTTCAGAAAACACAAAGGTTTTGAATGGAGAACGTGGTACAGTGCAGAATGGGAAATTTATGCTTTTCCTCACTGTAGTGCGATCTTGGAATAGGTATATTTAATTTGCAGGGGATGTTGGTTTTCAGAAACTCAATCATATGGTCCCGACTATATGAATATCGAGTTTCTGAAAACTCTGTCATCTGATAGGGAGCCATTTAAATTAGATTTGTTAACTGTGAAGGCATACTGGTCCAGTGAGCCTTTTCTATCACAAACAAGGCACCAAAGAATAAGATTGCACATGATACAAGTTTTCAGTTTTATAAATTGTTAAAAACACTGTGTACTGTATTACACATCCAGTTTGTATGTTGCCAACAGTATTTGCAATGAGGTTCTTGTCTGTTTGCTGGATATACCCAGTCCTGGGGATTGAATGATCTTGAGATAGATTAGCTTAGGCTTAGTTGTTGGAAAGCATGGAGGTAAAATATAGAGAAAATATATACTCACTTGGCTCATTTTACCATATCCAGATCTCTTAACTGTCCAGATTTTTGCCTCATATCTTTTGTCTGTTCCTCTTAAAATATGTGGTTTTCTGGCAAATCAATGTGAATTGAAATAACTTGAGTAATGACATACATTTAAGTTGTAGACTTCATATCCTGCAGAAAATCCATGCTAACAAATTCCTGTTATTCTAGCAACTTTTTAAGTTGATAAGAGCACTATTTAAAATCTGTCCCTATTTTTGGGCCTTTGTCCCACAGTTATTTTAGGCTTAGTCCTGATTTTATTGCCATAAGAAGTTGAGAAGTATGACTATATTACATTAGGGGGAAGTCTAGCAACTTTTTAAGTTGATAAGAGCACTATTTAAAATCTGTCCCTATTTTTGGGCCTTTGTCCCACAGTTATTTTAGGCTTAGTCCCGATTTTATTGCCATAAGAAGTTGAGAGGTATGACTATATTACATTAGGGGGAAGTAAGTATGCAGAAACCTATGTGGTGTATTTTACAAATGACATTAAAATAGGTTAGAATGATTGGGGATGTTCACTGTCAAAATGCTTACCCACTATCATCTTTTCTATTTACATATTCACAAACCTTGTTGTCTTTAGGAAGAATTATCTAGGGCAACAAGCTTTAACTGTTCAGTTATTGTCAGAAAGGCAGATAACTTGTCTCAATTCAGACATGTACAGTGTGCTATGTCTTTCTTTTGAAGGAAAAGAGAAATGCTTGTAGGCATATTCCTGGTGCTTCATCAATGCCCCCCCTTGTCCCCAGTTTTTAGATGAGGTCAGGGTGTCAGTCGGCTGTCGGCACCTTTCTTCAATGTCTACCTTTCTTTTGACAGTTTTATACTGGACTGTTGTTCTTTCATGTCCTCCTCTCTTCTTGCTAGCTTCCTGTGTCTCCAAAGTCTGCTTTACCAAATCTTGTGTTTTCTGCACATTTCACCAAACCACTCCTTTCTGTTCTTTGACCTTCTCTGCAGCTGTGTCTACTTTCAGCTTTGAATTTTTTTTTTTGTTTTTTAGTCTCACAGTATGCATCCTACCACCCATCTTGGATACTCCATTGCTTTATGCTTTCTCAGTTGTTCTGCTTTCTCAGTTGTTCTGGCTTCACTGCCCAGGTGCCTATGCCATTCTGAACCACTGATCACACCACTTCTTTCCACCTTAATTTTCAACTTCTCTGGCATTCTTGTGTTGCACACTTTCCCCAATAATTTGAAATTCTTGTTCAGAGTCTGCCTGTAATGCCACATCATCTACATACTACAGCTTTGTCGATGTGTCCTCTCCGACATGTTTGCTAATGTAGTCCAACGTATGAACAAAAGTGGGCTCAGAGCTGAACCCTGATACATACTCCCACTAAGAATCCCTCCTGTGGATCTAAATACCGTTTGTATGATCTCAGAGAAATGTCTCTGTAGCCCCATATCTGCTTTAAACACATTGCAATGAAGTAGTGTAGTATATATATGTCAACTTTCTGATTTTGATAAAATATAGGGAAAATTGTTTATAGAGCGTCTTCTGTGTGGAGGCATACGTGAATGGGGCGTGCCTTCGTTGAAGGTTGTGTGTCAGGGCTGGTAACCCGGTACGTAAAAATCCACTACCAATCATTAGTGGACCGGAGTTCCGCTGTGGCGACTCCTAACCGGGAAAAAGCCAAAAGACACAAACAAATAGGGAAAATTGTTTAATATGTACAATGTGTACCTTCCATAAAATGCACAAACTGAAAAAGAGAAAGGAATTCAGAACTGGCATTTTAAAATATAATGAACGAAAAACGAAGTAATACTTGAATGTCATAAATAATCCTTTTCTGCAGATACGTTTGATATTTTTGTGACTTGGTTGTTGAGACCGTTATCAAAATGCATTGTTTAGGACCCTCACTCTTCTTCCTGCAAGGAAGTTCAAATCAAATACACATAATATTCTGATAATCTGACCAGGTAAATATTAGACTCTGCAATGGATTTTCTACCATTTTGCAAGTGTTGATGATACCTTAGAGCTCTGCAATGTTGCTACAGTGTTGTGTATTGGTAGAGTATGGGTTACTATACTGTCTTACCCAAAATGCCTCCAGGCGGTGATGTGCTGTCCTCTAACTGATCATAATTAAAGCACAATTTACAAGTTTCAGTTGACTGAAAATTCAGCTATAGAAGTTTAAAGTGCACTTTTACAACTGGTTTAAAAACAAAATTACAGTTAATTGTGTAACTTGGGAAGTGAATTTGTGGAGCAGTTGCTGTCTACATACAGCCTGCACTTCTGGAAAGTTAGCTTCTATGTTTAAATGTGGAGATTCAGGGTGTATCATAGCCATTTGGAACATACTAGAAATGTGTAGAGTAGACTGCTCTACAGCCCCCCCCCCCAAAAAAAAAAAAAAAAAAATCTACGTATCCCTAGCTCTGGAGTATATGAAATATGTCTGAAGTGTATTGCTAATGGCTATGGCAGTGAGTGTTTCTTGTAATTGTTCAGGTCTTACATTGACTAGGGAAATGCTTCACACCTAATTCCCATGAACAATGGAGCGATCAAGGTAAATTAAGCACAGACTAGAAGGTGTACTGTAGAGAGCATTGGCTGAATTAAAGTAAAGCATCATTGTACTGAATCACATGGCTCATGTCAGAAGTAGATGCTTTGTGCTAAGTTTCCAAATATCAGATGGTGTCTTGCCCTTTTAAAAATGTTGTGCCTATGTAAAAGGAAGAAAGGAGGGAAGATTATTCTTTATAAAATGGGGTAATTTTTCTTTTATCACATTATAGTCAAAAAGCGGAGAGTAAATAATTTCTGTTTGGTTCGAAATGTTCAAAGGTGCAAAGTAAAATGAGTATCTACTTATAGTTTAGAGATGAGGAAAACCAGAAATGTGCATGAACCACTGTTTGCAGGTTAACTGAGAAGAAATATTCACTGGGATAATGAGAAATATAAAGATGACTTCCCTTACAATAACCTTATTACTACACTTACACTGTCTGGTCAGATATAGGCTGATGGTTGGCAGGCAGTGTGAAAGAAAGGGGTGATGTTTGGCAGGCAGCAGTGAGAATAAAGCAATACAAATAGGAAAGGTTGTTAACTTAACCTTAAAATGACTGCGTGAAAACAATGGTGAACCTCTGGCTGGATGGAGATTTTAGTTTCTAATCTGTGATGGGAAGGTAGCTTCTGTAGGTTTCATAACCTAATCAGTATCATATTCAGTTTTGCTCACTAACTGACAACAAAGAGAACTAAGCAAAACAGTTGCTCCAAGTATATGAATGAGAGTATATCGCTTTTGTTTATTTTAATATTTCGGAACAGGGCACCTCAGATTCATTTGTATCCCTGTTTACAGTTTTAACATTACATAATAAAAATGCTGTTGATTAAAAATGTTCTGTTGTGGTTTATTAAACTGAGATGTCACTCGGATGTTTGTCGTACTTGGTCCCTGAGAAGTTTTTAAAATATCTGTCAATGAAAGACCGACTACTTGTATTTAAATATCACATTAACTGGAGGGTGGGGCAGTTAACAAAAGTGCTTTATCTTCTAGAGAAAAAAATGATGATAAAGCAGGTCTCTTGTCCCTTTTGTTATATCCTGAATATAGTTTTGATGCCACATGTGGCTCAGAAACTTTGTCATCTCCAGGCTTTACAAACCACACCAAAACTGAATGGCTATGCACAACTCTTAACACCATACTCCATACTGTAAGATATGAGGCTTGGTAAAAACTGAAACTCCCCACAACTGAAATATGTAATGTACCTACTTTATAACATTGTGTAACCTAGCTATGAAGTCCATCAGAAAGCAGAAAAGAAGTCTTCAAACAAAGAAACAAATTACCCTCTTATATTCCCTCAAGCACTTTTTTGGAAACAAGTTAATCTTTTTACAGAAGTAAAACTACCTCATGACAAGCTCTCCTCAAACAACTTTCATTGTGACGCAACAAAACTTTCTTAAGAAGATATCCTTAGCGTGCTCCTGCATATCGTGCGTTTCCCACCCCACTACCATTCATCCCTTCTTTCATTTCAAACTCCAGAGTCTCAAAGTCTCTATTCTACTTGAACATATTTCCACTGACAGCCCTCCTGAATCTGAAAACATAAAACTCTTGTTCATTTATCACGGCAGAGATCATTTATGTCTTCATCTCACCCACATTTTATAATCTATCTCGTCCAAAATGTCATGTCTCAGATTTGGAAAGCTGTTCTAATTAATCCCTTCATAAAGTAACCCCACCCAAAGGATACCTCTCACTTCTGTCCAATATCCATCCTCCCAATTCTGTTCAAACTTAATAATCCACACCAAATTCTCTATCACTATAGATATACATATACCTATACCTATACCTGTACATATAAAAAATGTGTACATGTCCAGAAGTACCACCTCCTGTCCTTCAAACAGCACTGATTCCGGCCTGGGTGAAGTAAAAGGTATCCATATTATTGCTTGGAGTAAGTAGATTAAGGCAAATGGAGTAAGCTTCCTAACAGTGCTGCTGAATACTGAGCCACCAAAATAATTTAAGAAATCAGTGTATTAAATTACTAGATCTCAGTACGGCTTTTGTTAGGTAAATGGTTATAGTCCTAATTTTGTCTGTAAGAGGTTGTCCAATATTAAATTCATCATGAAACAAAATATTTTTGTATGAGATTTTTGGGCTTTAGCAATTTACTTGTAGGTAGTTATGTTTTCACTTCTGGCTAACCAAGGTGTGTTTTTACATTAATAAGATTGCCCCTAGAACAGCAGTCCCAGGAATAGTTACCTGGTCAGCCCAAGTTGGGAAACACAGACAGACTTAAAGTGAGATTGTTTCTTCAGCCAGAGGGCTTTTTAGGGAATTATTTTGGTGTTAATCTGCTCAAGAGCTGCTTTTGCTGTGCTTTAACATTAAGAAATTCCAGGATCCTTCATTTTGTGGCAGAAATAGTTTGCCTGGTTTCTGAGTTGACAGGCAGTCCAGTGAGCTTAAAATGATGTTTGTTGGCCGGAGAACCGGGACGTTTTCAGCTTGTTCTGTCTGCTATAAATTAGACATGTTTTTATGAAGCTGTTCACTGTTCAGTGGTGGATGGCAGTACTCTGTTTATTAGCAAACCTATAAAGCTACTAGTTAGGACTTTAACCTGTAACACAGAAATGCTTTTCATGGAGCTAAGCTTAGGTCATCTAGCTAGTGCTATGATCTTAATACTGTATGACCCTATCTAACATCTAACCTTCACCCTAGACACCACTCGGGTGACCCCTGTTAAACCAAGAACCTAAACTATAATTGTCCAGCCTTTAATACAGGTCCTGACAACATGGCTTTTTGATTTCCTAATCTCTCTGTCCTCCTTACTAGATATTGGCATCATGAGACAATGTAGCAACTTTCTCATGTATGCAGAGAACTTTTTGTTCCTTAAAGAAACTACCACAGTATGCAAGAAAGGTACATTATAACTTCCTTGGAGACAAAAATCTCGCTTGCAAACAAGGTTGTCAAAAACACATACACTACATCCTTCACATATCGCTCACCACACATATAGACTTTGATATGCCGAAGCAGTTAAAAGAAACCTTGACAAACTTCAAAGACCACCTAAGCCAATCAAACAGCAATACCTACTCTCAGCAATCACTAAAAGTGACTCCAAACATTAGACATAAGCCTGCACCCAAGGATCGCCAACAACAAAGCCCATAAAGGAAGCAAACACGTTTTTACTGATTACAGTTTGTCAAAGGGGATTCTATTTTATGATGCGCAGATACTCTTTTCCCCAGGCTGAACAAAGAGAAGATACTGGTTAGTTAAACACACAAATCACTGCACAACCAGCACCAATATGATTCTGTCATAGACCATGTGGGTGAAAATTACCTGCTTTATACCTCACTGGACTTTATGAAAAGGGACATTCTACATCTGAATGTGTTTCATAGACAGGTGCATGCCTTGCACTGAGCAGCATTCTACCTTCAAAGGGGATGATTGATTTTAATCATTGGCTTAGGTTCTGGTGTCACTCCAGGGGAATCCAAAATCTGTCGGCAGAGGAGGACATGGTTAGCGGACCAGTTTGCTTTGCCATGGGTGGTCTGCACCTGTCCTCCCTGGGCTTTTGGATATTGGCTAAAACTTTATCTGTCCCCTTACAACTTTTTTGGCAATGTCAAAATGACAACTACCAGCAAAGAAAAAAAAACCCTCAAAGCACTGTTAAGGGGTTACTGCTCAAAACTAGGAGCACAAACAAGCAACTCTACACTGTTCAGGTTCCCCTCACTCTGGGGAATGTAGACCTCTGTGCTGTTACTCAGACTTTGTTTAAAGCCTCAGAAATTACTCCAGCAGTGGAAGGCTACAGTGCCTTCCACAAATTTAGACCAACAGCAGCACAGATGGGCTAAAGGTGGAGGTATCTCAATTTATATTTGCAGCAGATAAAACTTTAGCTTGGTTAAACAGGATGATGCCTTGGAGTTCATCCACATCCCAGTTACCATAGACAAGGTTCCGTACCATGTACCGGCCAGCTACAGGTTGCCCTGTGATGAAAAAAAGCTCACAATCCTTACCTAGAACTACTACAGGCACTCTCCAACCAACCAAATACCCTATTAATGGAAGACTAACTACCCCTCTATAGACTGGAAAATGTACACTGTCTGGTAACTTAGTTACAGCATTTCATGGATATCATCAATGCAAACACTCTGAACCAGGTAGTGCACTCTCCAACCACAGGATCAAACATGTTGGACCTAGTACTAACCAACATGGGAGAGTATTATAGCCCCCCCCCCAGCACATCTTCATTGGTAGTCAGACTACAAGTCTGTCTCCCTCAAAATAAAATAAACCCAGAAAACCCAGTTAAACCCTTAACAGTTAGGAGCTATACTAAAGCAAACTACATCTTCTTAACAGAACATCAAAATTCATGACTCCCCCAAACCCTGAGAACACCGCTACCTATGTAGAGTTATGTACAGACCCCTGTACAAACATGTAAATGGTTGCATTGAGGCTGCTGTACTTACCAAATAAGTATAGATCTAACACAAAACAGCCTGCACTGGTGGAATCTCTACCATAATGGTCTATATAACAAAATAAAAAAGTTGTGGCCCAAATCCAAAAAGATGAGCTTTCCGATTCAACTAAAAATGAAAGGGGTCTAATAAAGTCCAACAAGGCCAATTATGAAGTTTAGAATAACCTCCCAGGCTAAGGACAATCACAAGGTCTTCCACTATATCAGAAACTGACCCCTGGAACTACAGACCCATCAGTCTGTCAAGTTAATATGAAAAGTTATGGAACAAATAATTATAGAAATGATCAACAAGGGCATTGCAACCTACAGACACTGGACCCATACCAGTTTGGCTTTGGTAAGGGAGGGTGTTGCCTACTTAACCTGGTAGACTTCTTCAAGAGGAACACAGTGATTATGGATGAAGAGAAAACACTGCATATTTCCTATCTTGACCTGACCAGGTGTTTGATACAGTACCCCACTCTGGTATTGTAGACAAACTCTCAGAACTAGGCATAAATCCCTACATAATTGGTAGATTACCATCTGGCTCACAGATAGGGCCAAAGAAGTCAGGATCAGTGAGACCAAGTCCACCAAGAGTTTGGTCATCAGAGGAGTAGTACAGGGCCCATTACTGTTTGGCATCTACTTCTCAGAAGTCAAGGCTAATACCAATGACTTCTGGCTCACCAAGTTCACAGATGACTGCAAATTGTGAGCTATCCTAGATCCCCCCCACCCCCATGGCACCACAATCCTTTATAAGAAGGTCTAAAATGCAAACAAATGACTGGTGTGAATGCCATGGATTAAAACTCGATGCAAAGAAATGCCTTGTAGTGCCCTATGGGAAAGCATCCACCCAAGCTAATTGTGTCATTGATAAAACACCACTAACAGTTGACCTACTAGTTGAAGATCTGGGAACATATATAGACAGCAGTCTGGTATTTGACCAACATGTAGCCAAGATAGTAAGAAAATCATTCTATGTCACCCAAGCCTTAAGCAAGGATATGTCATCTAGGTCCATGGAAGCAATAGTACCACTCTATGCAGCCCTTATCAGACCCATCATTCAGTACGTTGCTCCACTTGAAATGTACTTTGCCAGGTTTTTGCAAAGTTTGGAATACCCTCAAAAGGTTTTTCAGCAGGAGAATCTAGCATGTGACATGTCCTGCATGGATTAAGGTCCTATCTCTGTCCTCAGTCTTCTACAGGTTACTGAGATGCAATCTATGCCTAGTATGTAAGCTGTCAGATCCAGTTCTGATGAATCTCTTGCAGATCTGCATGACAAACCCTAGAAACACATGATCCAAGGGTGTGAACTTTGTCGATTACAGAAATAGAACATGCTAGAGGGACTGATGCACTTCAAAGGCTTCCCATGCTATGGAATAAGCTCCTTGCCTATATGAAGCAGAGTTCATCCATGAACTTGTTCAAATGAAACCTTGATCCCTGGATGGTAATCTCAAATCCCCCCCCCCAGCCTGGCCCCCATGTCTCTGATGGACAAAGGCTGACAATAAGCAAATTAATCCCAACTAACCTACCTCTCCATAACCCTTTACTAGAATACCCCACCATGTAGGCTTCCACGGAACTCTGGGACATAATTGGATTGGGGTGCAAGCCTAGGCTTGTAAAGGCCCTGGTGGTCGTTAGCCTGATATGAACTTATGAAAAGACCTAATCGGCATAGATGACATATTGTTAGGAAATGTAATTTTCCTTGTAAGTACGACTAAATAAATTGTCTGTGTTCCAGTAACGAGTAAATGTTTTATTTTAAATCTCTCTTGTTTGTTGTAAAAATAAACTGCATATTTATGTAGCCAACTGCCAGAGCTGCAGGCCCTTTTGTATTCATAAAACTATGCATAAGTTGTATGAAAGGATATAGGAGCATTTTATTTGCTATAAGGAAACAATTAAGACGTGTATAAACATTCTTTGTCATGTTCCGAGTTTGTAGATTTTTATCTTTTATTTTTGACATTCTTGCTCTTGCTTTTAGAGGCGCTAATTTTCAATACTATGATTATTGCTGTGTAGACATTTGAGACGCTCTAATTAGTTGACGTTTGTTAGATTAGTATTTTAAAAAATGCCGTTTTTCTGGTGGTTCATTTAGTCTGAAGAATTACATTGTACAAAAGGACTTACTCTTTTTTTTTTTTTTTCTTAATTTATTCCATGCAGCCAAGGAATTTTACCATGTGTGTGTATGTATTCATGCACTACCAAGTCTTTTGACACCACTCTGGGAGGTATTGTGAAGCAGAAAAGTACATCTACTGTTCCTTTATTACTTGCTATTATTTTTATTTTTTTTGTAATGTAAGGAGTAATGTTAATGAACTACAACAAGCAATGTTATAGAATAAGTATCTGTGTTATCTACAGGTACATATATAAATTGCATGCGATTATAATTTGTAGTTGGAGTGATTTTAATTCAGAAGTGACCTATAAAAGTGGAGTTTGGAAATTAGGATGAACCATTATCTGTTTCATTATGTGTATACTTTCATATCAATCTAAAAATGTAATGCAGTAAACAGCAGTGAGTTAGATAGTAATGTGTTCAGTTAGACTTAACGGGGAAAAGTTTAGTCCGAATACAATGCAGAAAAGATGTGGATGTCAGAGCGAGAATACTTGTCGTGCAGAGTATATAAAGACTGAGGTGTGGTTATGGTAAGTGTTAATTATGGATTGTAATACAGTTTGCAAAATATGCTGTTGGTGAGATGGGTGTGGATTTTTATTTTAATATGCGAAAAGGAGAAGTGCATATTGAAATAGTCTTTTGACATTTTATTGATCAATTTCAGGAAGGAGAAAATTTGGAGAGACTACATTGCTTTAAAACTATGGTAGTTTTGTAATCGGGGTGCCATGAATAAGATAGATCAGTCAAGGAAATTACCTTTATGTTTATACATATCCGATAAAGAAATGTGATTTAGAAAAACTGAGGAAAGGTGAGAAGAGAATCCCTCAGTATTACAAAGAGTGTTATTTTTGTTTTGGAGGAATGTTGTCCACTGCAGTTGTGAAAAATATGTACAGTTGTTAGAACATACACTGAACCTCGACTTCCTCTAAAGCTATTCCCGTGTTCTTGCAAAGGAAGTTTATTCCAACCTCCTGATTTCAGGGGTCTTTGGCACCACAGCCTTGCTACTTGTGTATGCTAGGTCCAAGATCACTGTACCTCAAAGGAAGAAAAATCTTCCAAAGTGTTATTACTTGGGATCATGTATATATTCCCCATATTTTAAATGGGGTCCTCAGAGTTTCAAAGTGAGCTCTTGAAACTTCTCTGGATAAGGGCATTTGTCATTGTCATTTGTTTGACACCGTTCAAAACATGTCCAGGTGGTTAGGCCTGGTATTTAATTTAAATCGAGGATGGGATGCATCACCTTTTAATTGAAGAAAGGCTGCAGCACTAGACATTCTTTTATGCTCAAAGGAACAATGTAAGAGGATAAAGGATCATAGGAATGCTGAGGGACTGTCAAGCAAGCACCAGTAACCACCAGTTAGAGGTAGAGGTGACCACATAGTTGACCACATCCTTAAAATATTACCTCTGCTAACATTCCTCCTTGATTAAAAAAAATAAAAAATCTGACCACTAGTCTGTCTTCTCCCTCAAAATTAGTATGATCCTGCCCAGTTTCTACTGTATTCATAGATTATTCAAAAGATCACTTAATATTCAACTCTGACCTAATTCAGCTCAAGTGTAATGGGAATTCAAACCTAAATACGTGTGTGTGTGTGTGTGTGTGTGTGTGTGTGTGTGTGTGTGTGTGTGTGTGTGTGTGTGTGTGTGTGTGTGTGTGTGTGTGTGTGTGTGTGTGTGTGTGTGTGTATGTATATATATTCGAGAGTTAGAGAGATGTATAGTTGTATGTATGTCTAGCTGTGTGTGTGTGTTATATTTGTGTATATATATATATATATATATATATATATATATATATATATATATATATTTTTATAATCATTTTTATGCGCAACTTCTGAGAGACTTGCTTGGCTACAATCATCTGCATTAGAAGCTGAAGTTAAGTGAAACTTGCAGTAGTGTATTTTAGTCTTCTGTTAAGTATAAACATGCAGTTTTAAAAGTATCGCATTTCATGTTTTCTGTTTCCTAATTGAATAGTGTGCTGTGTGTCTCTCTGCAGTTAGTTTCCCACCCACCGTCCCTGTTCTTGTGTTGGTGGCTCTGGAATTGCCCACCCCTACTGTATGTCTGTATTAGAACACTCCTCCTGGGTCCATCTCATTTGCTCACTTAACCGAGTACAGTGAGATCATATTCTGAGTCTAGTGTTCACTCTACTTAATACAGAGAGAAGATTTGAGAAGGCCAACCCACATAGGTTCTCAAATTTGCACTTTATTCATCTGCTTTTACTGTATTTGTGTTTTCTCCTACTTTATTTTGCTTTTCTTAAAAGTAGTTCATTTTATTTATTCTGCTGCATGTATTACTGCTTGGTAGTAGCCAACTGTTATTTTAAGTCTTTTGGTTTAAGCACTTGGGCTTCATACAGGTTGTTTTACATTAAGAATATTTCAGGGTGGCCATGGTGGTGCAGCGGTTAGTGTTGCTGCCTCACAGCAAGAGCCTCTCCGGTTCGATTCTTGGCTGGGGTGCCTTCTGTGTGGAGTCTGCATGCCTACCCTGTGGACGTGTGGGTTTCCTCCGGGTGCTCCGGTTTCCTCCCACATCCCAAAGACATGCTGTAGGTGTATTGGACACTAAATTGGCCCTAGGCATGAGTCCGTGCATGTGTGTGCTATCTGTGGAAGGTTGGGTGCCAGGCTGGCAACTTCATACCATAAAAATCTACTGCCAATTATGAGCGAACAGGTGATCCGCTGTGGCGACCCCTAACCGGGAAAAGCCAAAAGAAGAAGAAGAGGTCTGCACTGTTGTGGCAGGACAGGTAGCTTACATCCTTCTAAGCTGGGAATTGCTGATTGAAGGCCCAGTGTCTGTTATTCTAAAAGTGTATTATTCTAAAATTGTATTAGTTCTGGCTTAAGCACTTGGGTTTCAGGCCAGTTATTCTGAGGGTTTGTGGTATGCACTGTTGTCGGAGGAGAGGGTGGATTCTGCCCTTCTGAGCTGGGAATTTCTGGTCACAGGCTTATTGTACCTGCTTATTTGAACTGTTTCTTTCTGAAAGTTGTGCGCCTTGTTGCTGTAGCATAGACCAGATCTAGCTTTGTTTGTATAACTTGAGCAGTGATCCAGGCCATCTTTTTTTTTTTTTTGGGAGAAGGTTCCCCTGCACCCTAGTAGCAGGAGTGTGCAGTTAGAACCTGTCTGAAGACTGCTGGAATAGGGCTCAGTTTTGAGCTTTTTTCTGGTTAATTGGGTAACTTGTTTAAATCAGTTTGTTCATTTTTCTATTGTTTTATATATAAAAAATTGCACTTTATTCATCTGCTTTTACTGTATTTGTGTTTCATCGTACTTTATTACTGGGGGCATTATTCATCTGCTTTTACTGTATTTGTGTTTCATCGTACTTTATTACTGGGGGCATAAGTTTTTTTTTTTTTTTTTTTTTTTTAATTCTGTCTGCTTTATTTTATGAAAAAAAATATATATATATATATATATATATATATATATATATATATATATATACTTGTTTCCTGCCTTTCTAAGCTAGTATAGTCCAGTTTTCAGGTTTGTGCTGAATTTAGGGTTGTGTTACAAATTGTTTGCCCATACCTTACTTGGGTCGAAGGAAGATCTCTGTTCACCTGTGAGAGAGGGGAAAGGGGAGCTTTGAGCAGCCTATCTGTCTCTGGAGGAGTGGCTTCAGCCCAGAAATTAGTAGTTTATTGGCCATTTTGGGCTAATTTCTATCTCTTTCATGTCCCTGTTATAAATACTGCATTTGCCCGGTTTTGCACACCAGGCAGATAGTAATCTCACCTTTGATAATATAAAATATATTGCCCACTTCCCACCATATGAAGGTATTTTAACAGAGCAACAAAGCCTTGACACCACTAGCCACTCACTTTAAAGAGAATCCTAAGACCATACTATGCTAGGTGAGTTAGAATCTAAACAAGTAAGGGTGTAGGACAGAGCCCTGTGTGACACCCTGACTATAACCAAAATTTTCACCTGTCCAGTATGACACTTGCCATGTCCTATTTTTAAGCCATCCATCTTATCAAGCATACAGCAATACCTAATTGTACTAATTTATTGATCAATGTTTTGTGTATGACCCTGTCAAATGCTGAAGTTAAATCTATATAAATTACATCACAGCACAATTGTTCATTCATAGCTGTTCTATTGTTATAGAACATCATGTTAAGGTGGTAATGGATCTGTTTTCAACATATGGTTTCATGTCCCAACCTATCCAGTTCTGACAATTTACCCAATATTACCATCTCTGTTATTTTTCCACAGCATGAAAGTAGACTTAAGGGTCTATATGACTGGGTTTGTCCTACTGCTCTTTCCCTTGAAGTCAGGTTTAATAAGCGCATGTCTCCAATCTTAAGGAATTTCCCCATATTTATATGACCTAGTGAATAATCGATATAATGGTACCATAACTTCTTGCTGAAGTGTTCACAGGTCCTTGTTACTAATTCTGTCTCCTGTGCTTTGTTTGGATCCAGTTTGCACAGTTCTTTTTCAATATAATGTAACTTGATACCAGTATCTGGAGCTTACCTGGGTGTCACTAGGGCAACTTATTACCCTTTTTGTGGAGCCAAATTGTTTTGCATAAGATCTTGTAAATATACATCTAAATCTGGTTCTGCCATCAGCAATCTCTCATTAGCTTCACAGCTATTCACTTAACTAGAAAGTGGCAAGTGCTCCATATTGCCCTAGATAAGCAGCTCTTTAACAAAAGGAATTCTGGGATCAAACGTGGCATTTTATAAATCCAGCAGATTTTGTGTACCCAGAACATCTGACAGAAATGCTTAAGAAATGTATTTAAGCAATCATTTGCAAAAACATCTGCTGTACCACTGTACATCATGAGTATGAACAGAAGAGAGTCATGGAGAAGGTCTCTGATATCTAGGACAGGAAAGCAGAAAGTGAATATTTTTTTATGGCTAATTAGTTGTTACAAGGCAATGACTGCCCAATCCTTGAGGAATATCCATCTGTAGTTATTTTTGGGAGGACACACATGCTGTGATTTGGATGTGAAAATTAGAAATTATGTCAAGAACAAGAATGTATAAAAATTAAGTATTGCTGACTTAAATCTTAACAGTAGAAGTTGCATTTTGCTGGATGTGAGTGATGGCACGCTTGTATCATTGTGTGTGTTCAAACCTCATACAGCTGCTAAGAACTATGAAATTGAGCATGTGGCCAGTGACCATATGGAATAATTCCGAGAACTTGTGCGCCACAGAATTAACCTCCATCTCCTTGACAAATCCAGTAGTGTGTTTACAAATCTGACATTTTAGCCATATCATCTTGTCTGAGCCTGCAAGCACACCCACTAATGAGGACTGAGTGCCTCTACTGTCTGGACACTGGCCAATTACATGGATCTCTTTCACAAAAGATGCTTTGTGTTTGAAAGGATTTACTTGAGTAAGGAAGGCAGCACTTTGATGCTTGTACAGTAAGTCACTTAACCAGATAGTGCGCTAAAACATTTGGGAACTTGGGCTAGGCTCCTCTGTGATTTACTAGACTACATGACTAATTGCTTAACTCATTAACACCTGTGAGATGTGGAATGTCACAACATATAACTGTACAAATACAGTGTTATCAGAAGGAGGTATTATTCATAATATTTTCATAAGTACTGCAATATATGCATGCAATCCCCAGATTATATTTTTTTGTAAACTTTCATGTCTTAAATTATACAACGTAGACCTATATTGTTAGAATTTTTTTTTTTGTTAATCAAACGTAAGCTTTCACATGACATGAAATTTCATTATAAGTACATGTTTACTGAGATATTTACAGACATACGAAAACTTGTTTTAATTGTATAATTAGCTGTACAAATAGTACTGTACATCTCATGATGGTAAACTTACAGTGCAAATATTAGACAGTGTTTTCCTCAACATCTTAAGATTTCACCTAATGTAATGCCACAGTCTGATGTCACTTGGTTTTTGAAGTATTAAGTTCCTATGGAAATATTGCTTATTTTTATAATTAACAAAAAACTAGCTATTTCTGGTATATTGTGATATAAACCAGCATTTTCACTGACTTGTCCTGTCTCCCACATTGGTGTTTACACTGCAGTAAAATGTAGGTGTCTTCATTAAGAATGAATAATAAGGGGCAAAAAATGTCTCCACTACACGGCATCCTAGACTAACAGTCATCGTGTAATTTTAGTAACTCTCTCCCTTTTTTTAGTACAGCCTGTTATTAGCTAGTAAGTCACTTAAAGACCAACCCTAAAGATGTTATGGACACCATAGGGCGGCATGGGTGTGAGCTGGAAGTATACAAAAAAGGCGATTTAAGCTTGAGTGAATTGCTACTGAATGCTGAAAGTTTAGCAGCACAACTGGGTTAAACTGTACCAATAGCAATTGGTCACTGAAGCCTCCCATAGTGTTCGAGGCAGAGTTACTGTCTAAAAATAATTTGCTGCTCGACTATCACTGCTGATGGCAGAGCTCCTTTATGTGATGTGAGGAAGTCTGGTAGATATCTTTGTTTTAAACAGCCCATTGCCCTTTGTTATTTTGGTATTTCATCTGTTACACGTTACTCTGAAGTTTGTCTTCCATTTTCCTGTGAAAATGATGGAAAAAAGATGGCAGTTTGTAATCTCAGAATTCCCTGAAGACATAGTAGTGATTGCCTTTGGAGATGCACTTTCTCTTCCCTCCTTATATAAAGTCAGATTTATGACAGAGACATTACTTTTAAGTCTATTTGACAAAGCATTGTTAAATGTTGTTGTATCAGATTTATTTGATTCCTAGCATTATTTATTATTTTTAGACTTATCGTAATTTTGCTATATTGCATATATTTGCTTGAGGTGAATGGATCGTAATAGTGTGGATTTCTATGCTTTCTGAAGACATTTTTATAATACTTTGTGAAAAAAATTGGGTTCAAATATTTACAGAATTTGTTTAAGCTTTCATTTTTGTGTGCCACTGTCAGTAAATGCAATTTTTTATATAAAAAAGCACTACCCATATTAGAATATGATTAATGAAACTGAATCATTCATACATTTGTATCCAGCAAAAGGCGGTGAGCAACTGAGAACTCTAGAAAATTAAACCTGCACTACCTCTCACAGGTTGTCAGGAGCCTATAGCAGTGTTTATAGTCGTTGCTAGGAGTGTCTTAAGAAAATTTTACATAGTTCTTTTGGTTTGCATGGAAAAAAAGAAACGGATTAACAGTATGATGAAATGCAGAGTCCAAACTGTACCTGACGGTGCTGTCTCTTACTTCACTCACTCATAACTTTGGCATTTACTAAGAAAATAGAACTGTAATAGCCCATATGTTAATCACTAAGAAATTTCAAAATTATATTTTCAGAAAGCCAGCACCTTCCACAATGCCTGGTAGTCAGGAAACACTGCAAAAGTGTTGTCATTTCTCTCTTGTAATCTTTATTTTGTAAAACGGGAGCAAGGCAGGGTCAGTTTTATAAACTGCCCGGAGAGAAAAATGTTCTGTATGAACCTTTCTGATGTGAAATTTCTTTCAGAGAACTTAGTTCTTGTAGCACTGTGGTAGGATATTTGTTTTCCTTTGTCAGTATATAGTATCCCATTTTTTTGCCATGTGCACTGCCAGCATTCCTGCATCTTCATACATGTTAAACATGTCAATTCATAACCCACAAATGATGGAAGTGTCATTTTTCAGTTTTCTGATTCACACCTCAAAATGTCATCATGTACATAGAATGCTCTACCTGTGAAGGCTAGCTATATTATTCTAGTCAAAAGATGTCCGTGAGTTTCTGGGATGCTGGTGACTTCAAAGCAAAAGTGGACTGTAGGAAGCATGTGAACATGCAGGGCTAAATGCATTGGGGTGGAGCTCTAGTTTAGCACGACTATGACCATTCTCTGTAATCAAATGGACGGGATAATGTTTTTTCATCTACAAACTGCCTTATAGGTTCATAGGTAGGTACTTGGCTATCTGCCCGAGGGCATTTATAAGCCTAGCCAGAGTGTGTCAGCTTTCATTGCCCCATTGATTAATTAACTGATCCTCTGTGAAGCAGAGCCAGTGAAGTGATCCCAGGGGTGTATTTTCTGTTACCCAGCCACTCGTCAAGGTTTCTCTTGAAGAGTGTTAGTGAGGGGCTCTGCCTGATGAATTTTGTTCCAAAGCATGGGGAGTCTCTGTGACAGGAATCTATATCCCTCCAGCATGTTCTATTTATTGTTGTGGCGAGGTATGTTCACAGTGATTATAGACAGTTTGCAGACAGACATCTAAGGTGTATAGAGTCTGCAATTAAAAAATCCAGCATTACATAAAATAGAGCCCTAGACAAAGGATTCCATGTGGCCCCGCTATTGCCCACTAGTACAACCTGCAGTTTCCAAATGCCCTCCCCAGTTTTTCCCTTCATCCCCTTCATCTTGGCCTCAAATCACCCAGATTTCTTCTTTCTCACTTTTAGCTTTGCTTTACTTTTGCTCTCTCACCATGCTTTTAAAGGAAAACTCAACCTTAGATATAAAAAAAAGTAAACCTGAGCTATTTTGATACCTCAAAATCACTCTTGTTGAATTATTGTAGAATTTTTGTCATCCACAAAATATGGCTATGAATGGAGCTTGACATATAAATGCAATGATCTTTTTTTTTTCTTTCAAACCTTTCTCTTTCCCATGATCCATTTCAAGTATAGTTTGAGTCATGCTAGACATAAGGAATTTGGTGTATTCCAGTGCCATTGACATATAATGGGATTGGTGTCAGTCAGTCATCTTGTATACCTTCTGTAACAGGACTATTTTTTTCTTGAATGTCCTCTTATTTGTGTGCATCTCCGAGCTTATTTTACAGTATACTATGAAGTTATACAGTTGCAACCAAATAAGCAGCTGAATTGCAAGCCTTTGTTCAGAGTATCTTTTTGTAGACCAGACAAGCAGTCCCTTCCCCCCACACTTTTGTAAATGTGTTGACACTTAAATGTTTTCTGAATTTTCTCTAAATGTCACAGACATCTTTGATACTACACTTAAGTCATATTAAAACGTAAAGCAGTGTAAACAAACATTTAAAGTTTAAAGCTTATTTCAGTACTGTAATGCTGTTTATGTAAACTTGTCAAACGAGGTTGACAACTGCTTTTGAACCACTGATTGCTCTAATTGCTCTGTTTTACTATGAAAAGTCTGGCCACTTCGGAAGTAGCTGTGATTCATTGTTAAGTTCTCTTCCTTTTTTGCAGTAAAGACAATGGAAATGTTTCACACCTGTCTGCCTTTTTTACAGCAGGTGCTGTGATCCTGACATCAGCAAGACTAATTACCTAAACAAGATTGTCAGTAGTATCGGACTACAAATGTCACTGTGTTTGTGGTATGTCATATAGGCATAGACAAATTCCTCTGCAAATTATGTGAGCAATTAATCTTAAACAAACAGAACAAAAATGGATGGTCTTTCCCTTCCTTTGATTCCAAGCCAAGGAAGTGAACATTTTATGAAGTACGAAGAGGTTTCTGGTACCTACACAATGCTGGAACCATATTGTAGGAGAAAAGCAACCCAAGAGTTCAGTTAAACTCCAACCTTCTCCTACAGTTTTCCTTTAACCCACCCTTACTTGCCAAGATTCTACTGTACTTAAGTCTGAAGAAAATAATTAAGCCAAAGGTATGGGGGCTAAATTAAGACAAGTTCTAGATACTTTGATCTGCCTCTTAGATTTTTTCTACAACCTTTTGACTTGACGATGGCCTGAACAAAAATCATTTTTCTTTCAATGAAAAATAAATTGTGCCTAAAGCTTAATGTTGAAAGCTAAGAAAATAGTAGTTCCCAATAAACTGAGAAAATATGCAAGGATATGTAATTCTTTGCAAAAAGGGCCTGCCTTCCTATTGGTCTAGAAATATAGTTATGTTCTGTGTACCAGTCAGGTGCTTATATTTGGATGAAAGCTAAAATACAAATAACAAGAGTCCTGTATTATACTATGCATCTGAGAGAAGAAACTAAAGCACATGGATAAAATCCACACAGAGATAAGGAATGCATGCAGACTCCACAGCCAAAAACGCAATATGAAAGCCAAGCGCTATTAAATGGCAACAATACTCGATGCAATACTGAAAATAAGTTGCCGTCATACACCCGCTGATGTTCAGCCATGTTGGAAAATGAAGGAAAAATGTGCATACTGCTTATGTGAAACCAGAGTAACAACTGCTTATCTTGGACAGTTGCCAACACTCAATTAATTGTACCCTCAGTATCCAGAGATCAAAGCAACTATATGCCTCCAATGTCAGAAAGTAATGAAATAAAAATAACAATAGGCCACAGTAATTAATCAGT
Source organism: Protopterus annectens (assembly GCF_019279795.1). NCBI lineage: Eukaryota > Metazoa > Chordata > Ceratodontiformes > Protopteridae > Protopterus > Protopterus annectens. Next base: position 648,697,011 of record NC_056751.1, on the reverse strand, counting down.
TGCAGACACTTGTATAACTGCTATTGTACACCTCAGTTGTTTCATTGCAATCTAATGAATGAGTAAATATGTAAATAAATTCCTGTGTGGTAGTTCTCATCTCTGTTCACTACTATCAGATTGCAGTGCAACCCAAAGAAAACTCCCCCATCTTATTCAAGGTTACTGCTAAAACAAATGGTAGGCAAAGTATCAAAATCAGCAACAGCGTCTGTATGTTTAGAAACTAGTAACCTAAATAATAATTTATTTATTATTTTTTTTGCTTCAGAAGAAGCACAAACTTTACAAGGGAACAGATCAGGTATGACACACAAAATCAGCAAATTAGAAGCATTTCTATAAAATCTGGAACAGCTGAGAGCATCTACGTCTCCACACACACGACTTTTAATTACAGCCATTTGTATGACGCTGGATATACACATCAGATGACTAATTGCATCAAATGAATGAATATTCTCCTTCTTTCGGCTACTCCCGTCAGGGGTCGCCACAGCAGATCAACTTTTTCCATTTCTTCCTGTCCTCTGCATCTTGCTCTGTCACACCAACCACCTGCATGTCCTCTCTCACCACATCCATAAACTTCATCTTAGGCCTTCCTCTTTTCTTGTTACCTGGCAGCGTCATCCTTAGCATCTTTTTCCCAATATACACTGCATCCCTCCTCAGCACATGTCCAAACCAACATAATCTTGCCTCTCTGGCTTTGTCTCCAAACCTTCCAACCTGGCTGACCCTCTAATATACTTATTCCTAATCCTGTCCATCCTCATCACACCCAGTGCAAATCTTAACATCTTCAACTCCTCCACGTCAAGCTCTGACTCCTGCCTTTTTGTCAATGCCACCGTCTCCAACCCATATAACATAGCTGGTCTCACTACCCTCTTGTAGACCTCTTTCACTCTTACTGGTACTAGTCTGTCACAAATCACTCTTGACACTCTTCTCCACCCACTCCATCCTGCCTGTACTCTCTTCTTCACCTCTCTTTCACACTCACCATTACTCTGAACTGTTGCTCCCAAATATTTAAACTCCTCCACCTTTGCCACCTCTACTCCCTGCATCCTCACCATTCCTCTATCCTCCCTCTCATTCACACACATATATTTTGTCTTAGTCCTGCTGACCTTCATTTCTCTTGTCTCTAGAGCATGTCTCCACCCCTCCAGGGTCTCCTCCACCTGTTCCCTACTCTCACTACAGATCACAATGTCATCTGCAAACATCGTAGTCCACGGGGACTCCTGTCTGATCTCGTCTGTCAACCTGTCCATCACCATTACAAATAAGAAAGGGCTCAGAGCTGAACCTTGATGTAATCCCACCTCCACCTTAAACGCATCTGTCACTCCCAGCAGACCTCACCGCTGTCACACTACCCTCGTACATATCCTGCACCATTCTTACATACTTCTCTGACACTCCCGACTTCCTCATACAATACCACAACTCCTCTCTAGGCACCCTGTCATATGCTTTCTCTAAATCCACAAAGACACAATGCAACTCCTTCTAACATGCTCTGTACTTCTCCATCAACACTCTCAAAGCAAACATCACATCTGTAGTGCTCTTTCCTGGCATGAAACCATACTGCTGATCACTAATCATCACCTCCCTTCTTAACCTAGCTTCCACTACTCTTTCCCATAACTTCATTCTGTGACTGATCAATTTAATCCCTCTGTAGTTACTACAGCTCTGCACATCACCCTTATTCTTAAAAATCGGTACCAAAACACTTTTTTCTCCATTCCTCAGGCATCCTCTCACTTTCCAAGATTTCATTAAACAATCTAGTTAAAAATTCCACTGCCATTTCACCTAAATACCTCCATGCTTCCACAGGTATGTCATCTGGAGCAACAGCCTTTCCGTTCTTCATCCTCTTCATAGCTGTCCTTACTTCCTCCTTGCTAATCTACTGCACTTCATGATTCACTGTCTGCACATCATCCAACCTTCTCTCCCTCTCATTCTCTTCATTCATCAGCCCCTCAAAGTACTCTTTCCGTCTGCTCAACACACTCTCCTCGCTTGTGAGTATGTTTCCCTCATTATACTTTATCACCCTTACCTGCTGCACATCTTTACTAGCTTGGTTCCTCTGTCTAGCCAATTGGTTCAGGTCCTTTTCTCCCTCCTTAGTGTCCAACCTTTTATACAACTCGTCATACGCCTTATCCTTAGCCTTCACCACCTCTCTCTTTGCCATGCACCTCATCTCCTTATACTCTTGTCTACTTTCTTCATCTCTCTGACAATCCCACTTCTTCTTCACCAACCTCTTTCTCTGTATACTCTCTTCCACCACCAGGTCTCCTTGTCCTCCTTCCTCTTTTCAGATGTCACATCAAGCACCTTTCTAGCCATCTCTCTTACTAGCTCTGCTGTAGTTACCCAGCTATTTGGTAGCTCTTCACTGCCAGCCAGTGCCTGTCTTAACTCCTTCCCTGAACATTACCTCACAATTACCATTTTTCAATTTCGACCATTTGATCTTTGGTGCTGCCCTCACACTCATCCTCCTCTTCTTGATCGCCAATGTCATCCTACAAACCACCATCCTATTCTGCTAACTACACTTTCCCCTGCCACCACTTTAGTCTCCAATCTCCTTCAGACTGGCCCGTCTACATAAGATGTAATCCACTTGTGTGCATCTTCCTCCATTATTGTATGTCACCCTATGCTCTTCCCTCTTGTTAAAATACGTATTAAACACAGCCATGTCCATCCTTTTCACAAAATCCACTATCATCTGACCTTCTGCATTCCTTTGCTTAACACCATACCTACCCATCACTTCCTCATCCCCTCTGTTCCCTTCACCAACATGCCCATTGAAATCTGCTCCAATCACCAGTTTCTCACCCTTTGGTACAGTCATCAGCACTTCATCCAACTCACTCCAAAAATTTTCTTTCTCATCCATTGCACACCCAACTTGTGGAGCATATGGACTAACAACATTCATCATTACACCATCAATTTCCAGCTTCATAAACATCACTCTTTTCACCTCCAAAACACTCTTAGCATACTGTTCCTTCAGGATAATGCCTATGCAATTTCTCCTCCCATCCACACCAAGATAAAAGAATTTGAACCTGCCTCCGATACACCTAGCCTTGCTCCCCTTCCATCTGGTCTCTTGCACACACAATATACCAACCTTCTTTCATTCCGTCATATCAGCTAGCTCTCTCCCTATACTAGTCATACTGCCAACATTCAAAGTTCCGACCCTCACTGTCACAGTCCTAGCCTTTACCTGCCTTCGGCCATGCCTTCCGCCTCTTCTCCTCCTTCGGCCAACAGTAGCCCAATTTCTGCCAGCACCCTGTTGGCCAATAGTACTGGTGGCAGTCATTAACCCGGGCCTTGACCGATCCGGTATGTATATGTGTACTTTTGTCTGCATGTACGATTTGGCAAAACTTTATGCCGGATGCCCTTCCTGACGCAACCCTCCCCATTTATTCGGGCTTGGGACCGGCACAAAGAAATGCACTGGCTTTTGCATCCCCAGTGGCTGGGTTGCATCAAATGAATGAATAAATACATAAATGCCACTCATGAATATATACTCAGATCACTGCTGTCAGAATACATTAAAAGAGAGGATTAAAGCTACAAGATGTTAATCTGCTAATTCTTGAGGTACAGGGTTTGATTCTTTGTCTTCACTTGCCTACTGTGTGACACTGAGCATGTAATGTAACCAGACATTGCATTGTGGCATTTCAGAATTTGGGAAAGGCTTCTGAATAGTCTCTGGGACTGCATACCTAGTAATTATCTATTAAGAGCAGTTCTGTAATTTTGGGACAGTGCCCTTCCAAACATACACCTAGAAATATTGCCATCTATTAAAACCACACATAAGACTGTATACCTCGAATGTTTTGTTTCCATCAAATGAATGAATAGATGCATAAATAACTGTCATACAGGAATTTACCTTTCCAGCTCACTGTCAGAATGCAGTGTGCAACTCAGTGCACACCCCATACTTTTTGACCTCTTAGCTCATTAATAGAGATTAAAACTAAAATAATGATGGGCAATGGACCAAAGTCAGGGACAGTGACAGCCTTTGGTATATTTAGATACTTGCTAATTAAAGGAAGGTATGCATCCCTCTTGGCACAAGACCTCTGAAAAAAGTGAAAACTAACTGGGGGGGGAGGCAAAGGCCTACAATTGAGAACAGATTTTAAATATTGCTCTTATAAACTTGGAAAGTTGCAAAAATAAAATGTTTTGTGTTATTCTTCAGGATACGAAGTCTGAAACTTAAATGTTTGTTATTTAGTAATTTGCCAGAAAACCACAAATTTTATGAGGAGCAAACCAAAAATCTAGACAGCTGATAGGTATGATGTTATGGTAGCATGCTTTTTAAATGCAGTCTGTTATTTAGTGGCTGCAGTCTTCACTTATTTGCCAGAAACGCCACAAACTCTACAAGGAGCAGTCCAAAATGTGAGGAAAAAATTGGAGACATTCTGTAAAATCAGGGAGAGTTGAAAGCATATAACACACACACAAACCTTATACAAGTAGTTTCCTTTCTAGGTGCTGGAATTAGCAAGTGTATTGCCTGTTAATAGTAATAAAAAAAATGCTTGGTCATCCACACTAGTGCACAGTTAACTCCTTTCAGTTTCATTCTCGGGCTGTCTCAGTCACCTGAGGCAGCCTCAGGGGAAGACTCTTTGCTACTTTATGTAGCAGCCTGGTGAGATTCATGTTGACTGTCTCACATCCTCAACAACAGGATAAAAGAGCTCCATGGATTGGTGGATAAGCTTGCTATGAGTCTGTTTTGAGAACAGTCCAGTGAGCTAATTTTTTCCCCTTCTCCTTTGTTTTAGCATTCCCCAGAAGTCTGAGCTTGAACAGTTTTTGCGTGTGTTAGGAACTAAAACAGAAAGCTGAAAAGTCAACTATTGGTCAACTTTCTGGCTTTAATAATCTTTCTTTTTTAATCGGGGGTATGCCACCCAGCAGCCAGTACCATGATCCATCCCTGTAGAGTTTTCATAATTTGTTGCATTGAAGCTTCCGGAATATGGGCTTCCTTTAAAACATTGACTCCAGAATTCATCATAATGTAGAGGAATATGGGCCTCCTTTTAAAACATGTACTCTAAATTATGATGAATTCTGGAGTCAGTCAGGTACGTGGGCTCATCCATAGAGTCATCAGCCATGGTCTGGGTCATAGTACACAAGATGTACCTAACTGCCATTAAATTACACAGCAAACTTCTTCACAATGGCAAAATGACAAACCGTTAAAATAACATTGGCAAGAAAAGCTCATTTCAAGATGCATGTTGCTACAACTGAAATATTTTAAACTACTGAGGGCACTTTCACAAATTAAGTCTCTCTCGTATTGAGTGCTATAAAATTCTCAGCTGTGGAGAAGACATTTTCTCCAACTCTTTAGCCAAAAGAAATGTAGCTAATTTTACTAGATTTGTTAAACATAGCTTAGTGGTTGATATGATGGCCTTCAAGATGATCAGTAAAAGGAGGGGTGCAGAGCCCCTACACTGGGGAGGGTTTGTTTTCTTCTGAAAGCAGCTTTTTTTGGAGTTTTTACTTTTTCTAAATAGCCTTAACAGTACCATTTTGGGGGAACTCTGCTGCAGTTTATCATATCCTGTTTTGTTGACCATTAGATATCTGGTATGCTTTCTTGAAATGCCTGCACTTCTGAATTTGTAGATTCTCTATCACTGAACTGTGTGATGTTTTCAAGGTCAAACAGTTGGAGTAAAGGGGAAAAGGAGAGTTATTTACATTGTTTTCTCTGAATTTCTGCAGCCTCCGAGATGGTATGTTTAGAAATTGTGGGGCAGACCCTCCACATTGGGATATGCAGGGGAGTGAATAACCATACAAGCAGTTTCTTTGCAGGAAGGGAAATTCTATCTTTGTTCATGCTGCTTTACCATCATTGATGGTATTTTCATCTGGATGATTTACTACAGCTTCATGTCCAAATAGCCAGTATGTGATATATGACCATCCCGATGGTTATCTGTAGAACTCCTTCTACAACCAAAAAAAGCCACAACTGTCTACAGGAACTGACCTCACTCAACTTTTAAAGCCAGTTCCATTTTCCTAGGTGATCTAAACTGTCCCAACTATAGTCTGGGACACCTACATGACCACTAGTGCATAAGGACAGATTCCTGGATTTTTGCCAATATAAGTGCCCTGGAACTGTTTGTCAGAGTACCCTTAGAGCTTTTCTGTATTCCCTGTGCTGGGATTGAAATGTGCAATAATGAAGATAGTGCTCTACACTGGTCAACAAAATCAAAATAAATGAAGTATGAGGCCATCCTGCACCAACCAGTGATCTATCTCTGTTACTTGTGAGAAGGAAACTGCTTTATGTTGAGACCTAAGTAAAACTGAAACCAGTGACCTCTTCCACCCAAGGTACCATTAGAAATTTCTCCAAGACAAAAGTTTCTTATTTCTAAGTGATACATTAAAAAACTTCAGATCCCCACCAAACCCAGTTAAATATGTTTGTAAAAATGTATGCCACCAAACTGTACCAGTATGTAAACAGCTGCATAGATGCAGCTGTACCCTGTAGGAACAAGCACAAGGCAAGCCCCAGAAGTAAAACTCCATAGTGGAACCATAATATCAACAATGATTACAGTAAAAGGAAGAGAATTTTGACAGAGCCCTTGTCACTAAACTACACAGCTCGGAAGCTTAATAAAATCCACTGTAGCCAACTTTGAGGGTAAGATAGCCACCAAAGCCAAAGCTAATAACCAGGCTCTTTTTTGGTTTTGTTCATAATTTCATAAAACACAGTACATTAATGCCCTGGTTGATTGTGAGTGATGTTACCTGCACTGAGGCTGAAGATATAGCGAACCTACTGGCCATTAAATTCTGCTCAAACGTTACCCTCTTCACCCTTCCTTCGGTTCTATAAAATATACCCCAAACTCATTCTCTGCCAACTATCACACCAGACCAAATCCTGAAAGCTCTTTTAAAAGCTAAAGATACTGCATTGATGGCTCCTGACAATACCCCTGGATGCATCTTAAATAGCATGGAGAATTATTTAGCCAATCCCACAACAACACTGTTCAACCTCTGCTTCCATACATGTTTTTATGTAAGTAACCAGCAGGGACATATGGAACCTCCAAACAGTGGACCTGTCTCAGTTTGGATTAATGAAGTGAAGGTCATGCTTTACTCATCTTGGACTTTTTCTCAGTAAAAGAAAAATCACCAAAGCAACAAATGAAGGTAAACTATACATACCATGTATTGTGACCTGGCCAAATCTTTTGACCCAATTCTCCACTCATGCATGGTAGAAATGCTAAATAAACTGGGAATAAACCCCTACTTCACCCACTGGATTGCCAACTGGCTACCAGAAAGGATGCAGGTGATCAAAATATGGAAAGCTACCTCCCAAATAGACCAGTCACCCACAGAGTCCCCTGGGGTTTCATGCTGGGACCTTTCCTGTTTGGTATCTAATTAATTATGTGAAGGAAAAGCCAGTGCTAAAGGGCAGTGGCTGACTGCTCTGCAAATGACTGCAAGCAAGAACCAGTTACTGTATATCTAAATGACTTAATCACCCTGCAATAAGGTTTGTCCAAAACAAATAACTGGTGCCAAACTTATGGGCTGAAAAAATGCATTATCATGTCCTTTGGGAAGTTATTAACCCCAGGAAATGGAAACTACCACACTGATAATATTCCCCCCAAGGTCTGACCTAGCCGTTATGGATTTGGGAACTTGTGTGGTGAGTGACCTAACTTTTGACCAGTGTATGTCCATTGTCATAAGAAGGTCCTTCTATACTGAGCAGCTTATAAGCAAAGGTATTTAGTCTAGATCTAAAGATGTCCTTGCCTTTTACTCGTGCGTCATTAGGCCAGTCATGGAGTATAATGTGCCGTTTGGCATGTATCCGTCCAGATACCTGCAGCAACTGAAATGCCTACAGAGATACCGTACTAAAAGGAAACCAGGCCTAAACAATATGTCTTACCTCATCAAAGTGCTGTCACTATACTCTGTATCCTGCAGACTGTTAAGAGGGGACCTGTGTTTGGCTTACACTACACCCTCTGACACAATATTAATGGACCTACTGCACTAAGTTAAATGACATCAGAAATACTCTGTGTAGAGTTATAAATATTTTCTGCACCATCAACAGAAACAGTTTTTTTTTTTTTTTTTGGATGGAGGGCAGGTATATCTCACTGAGGATAGCACTGCTCTGAAACAGACTCCCCATCCACATAAAATAAAGCTCATTCCTGTCCATATGGAAGTGCAACTTGGATCTATGGATGAGTAATGGAAAACCTACCCAAGGATGGATGAGTAATGGAAAACCTACCCAAGGACTGCCAGTAAAGGACAAACATGCCTCCTAAATTCTTTATCCTATGCATGAGTCCTTCCAAATTATCCATGGTATGTTCCCAATAATTCTCATGAGGGGTAATTAACTATTGGATGAGTAAGACCAAACACCTAATGGGATAGGTTAATTTGATTATTTGAGCACCAAAAGGGAAACGCTGGGATTAAAATGGCCCTCAATGCAGCTAGCATAGTACTTGCCTGTGAACCTAAATGTGTAAAGTTTTGAGTTTGCTGTTTTGTTATTTATAATATTAGTCTTTTGCAAGACGTAATCTTCTATTAAGAATCCCCATTTTGGACTAATCTTGTTACTACTCTTCCCACGACTTGTAGTAAATATATCAAAAGTTCAGTAAAACTGACCGTGCCTGGTCCCTTCTGTGAGATGGTGTCTGTAATACACAATTGATACTATATACAGCCATACATACACAAATGTATTTGTTAAATTATTTCTTGGAATGGGGGCAATAACTTGATATTGGCTGGAACGCAACATAATGTTGAAAAGTCTAATATCCAACATAAACAAGTCCATGGGAGATGACAGCATGTGTAATTCCTAGAAGGGCACTGAGAATATTTCTTTTGTGCAGGAAATGCAGGGGAACACTGTAGTACAAGAGCAAATTAGTGGGGAAAATATGAGAGGGAAATTATTCCTATGTAAGTTGATGTGGTTTATTAATGATTGAAGGGGGAGTATGAACTGCTTCAGTCATTAAAGGGATACAGTTCTAGGAGAATCTGTGGGGTTCAGTAAGAAAACACATGCAGAGAGTGATTTTATATTGGTACAAAGACAAACACGCTAATCAACTTCAGTCATGTGGGATCTTGAGAAACAGATGCAAACTCACTCATGATATTGTTCTTTTTAAAGTTCCTTGAGTGGTGGTTTTTGTAAATGAGTATATTGCCAGATTTGAAAGGTGATAGAAGTCCTCCCTGTTATATAAAACGAAAGAACCAAGTCAAAGATCCCCTCCAAAATATGTTTGAGCGCTTTCGTTTTGAACAAAAACTTCTTCAGAATGAATGTTGTCCCCCAGCTCATCCATATACACACTTCACAATAATTAATCATGTTTAAAGACTCCCCCTTCTTAAAGGTATATATACATAATAAAACCAATTCTAAAAAAACAAGTCTCTATGCAATTTTGCAACTAATACATATTTAATACTCAAACACTCTACTTGCTATTTAAATAATATACAAAATACTACACAGTGTATGTTTTGGAAAAATATTAGCTTGTTGTATAAAAAAATTCTGCTTTTAGTCTTAAAAATAGAACTGATTGAGAGCACTAAATCCTGGGTAATAGCATTAGTCCAGAGCTGCCAAATCGATTCTTTCAGTTCTAGATAGTCATTGAGTGGACCACCTCTTTCACCTAGGGGCACCTGATCAATGATAATAAATTTAAAAATGTATCCTTCATCCTTCATGTAGTGCACTATGTACTGCTAAAACATTCTTAGTTTTTTAGTTTTGTTTTTTGTGATATAATAATGCTGGTATATCCAACTTCTAAGAGTATTAATAGTTTTCCCTATGTTAGATTCTGCCCCTCGTAGCTGCTGAATATAAAACAGTATGCAAATGATGAATGTCCGATTGGCTGGAACATGATGAGCATCGCCTTTGGGCGGGAGTGATACCACTAGACTCACTTTCTTAATGAACCAAGGAATTCCCTGCCCTAATCAGGCCCATTTTATCGGAACCCATCTTTAAACCGGATTTCTGGGTTCATTGCACCACTAGAATCGTTAAATTTCCCACAGTATGATTAAGATCATTAAATGACTTGGTTAAAGACTGTATGGTGGGTAGATCAGCATCCTCGGGTCCCTTCCATCCTAGACAACTGAGGACTTGTTAAAAACCACACAGATCTAAAATAAAGAAAAAAGAAGGAGCCAAGTCAAAGATCCACTTCAAAATATGTTTGAGTGCTTTTGTTTTGAAATGCTTTAAAAACTATGTTAGGGTTAGACCTACAGTACAAAAAGGTGGGACGACAAAATGTGGATATTGTTTACAATGTAAAAATAAAATAGAAACTAATCAGATTTACATTCCTAATTATGGTAAACATGCTTTACACTTGAAATATAATTGCAGTAGTAAGGTTGTGGTATACCTAGCCCTATGTACAGGCTGTTCTAGTTTCTACGTAGGGAACATTATTAATACTCTTGAAGTCGGATATACCAGCATTATTATGATATCACAAAAAAAGAAACTAAGAATGCTTTAGCAATACATAGTGCACTACATGAAGAACATAGTTTTAAATCTATAATTGAAAGAACTGAAATGGCAACTCCGGACTAATGCTGTTTCCCAGGACTTAACAGTGCCATCTCGATCAGTACAGTGCCATCTCGATCAGTTCTATTTAAGACTAAAAGCAAAATTAGTTTTTATATAACAAGCTAATATTTTTCAAAAACTTACATTTTGTGTAGTATTTTGTATATTATTTAAATAGTAAGTAGAGTGTTAGTATTTAATATGTATTAGTTAGTTGTAAAATTGCATAGAGACTTGTTTTTTTTTTTATAATTGGTTTTATTATGTGTAAATACCTTTAAACAGGGGGAGTCTTTACACATGACTAATTATTGTGAAGTGTGTGTGTTTATATAGATATAGATGTGTGTGTGTATAATATATATATATATATATATATATATATCTATATATATATATATATATATATATATATATATACACACATGCACACACACACATGGATGTGCTGGGGGTCAATATTAACTCTGAAGAAGTTTCTATTCGAAATGAAAACTCTCAATAAAACTATTTTGGAGTGAATCTTTGACTTTGTTCCTTTTTTTTTATTTTATATTTTATATCAGTTTGTGTGTTTTTTTTTTTAACAAGTCATCAGAAGTCCTCTGTGTCTGAAGGTTCAATTTCTCAGCGGTTCTCTCCTTTCTCATGTGACATCACTTTTGGTGGTGTCCTCCCATCCTTCCATATATGTGTAATCTTCTCTTGGAAACCAGTTTGTGATGTAACATGTAGGAGGACGTCTTCATCACTTGCTGGCGGATAGCCTTTATTGGCATCTCTGTTCCCTTAGGAAGCTGATATCTTAAATTCCCTGATTTCTGCTGGAGAATCCTGTATGGGACACACATCCCAGAGACATTTCCATCCCCTGGGATGGGAGAGCTGATGACAGCCACCCCCACACCCATCCGCCGGGATGGGAGAGCTGATAACAGCCACTCCAGGCTGCTTCTGCTGCACATGGGCTGCTAATTGACTCTGGAGTCACATTGTTCATACTCCAGCTTTAAGACTGCATGAGAACTATTTTTTTTTTTTTTTTTATTTAGGTGTCATTCTGAGAATACTTTCAAAGAAAAGCAGAAGTAGTAGCAAAAAGGAAAAGATTAGGTCTGGGGAGCAATTTAATTTGTACTTGTACTACAAAAGCTTTTCTAAAAATAATAAATAATATAACTCTGGAAGCCTAAAATAGCAAAGATGTTTGTTTCTGCAAGAAATTTGCAGATGTCGATTCAGGTGGGAATTTAGGACATTTTACTTAAAATCAAAATGCTCCTTCAGTTGTTTTCCCACACTGCCTTCTATATCAGCCCTACCTTTTCATAATCTGCCTTTTTCATCTCACCCTCTCCAAACTACAGCCTGCTCTTTCTGCCACGTCTAACACCACCACAAACATTCTCTCTCTCTCTCTCCCCCTCTATAGTTTTTTCTTTTGCTTTTTTTGTCCCTCCACTCTTAACCTTTTCTTAACTTGCATAACCTTGCATGGTTTTCCACTGTGTACTTTATTTTTTTGTATATTTGTAATTTCTTTTCGTTTCCTTTATTCCTTCTAACTTCCACTTTCATACCTGTTTTGCCCCATTTTATAATGTTCAATAGTTTATGGGGGGAGCATTTGGGGTATTACCCTTGTTGACACTGCACAGTTTGTAAATTTGGTATGAAAATCAAACAGTTTTCATCAGCTAATAAATACAGCTAAGATATTTGGAATCTGGTTCTTAAATACATGTATTTCTGATGGGGTTGTATATTTGGTAGAATGCATTTGTTCAGCTTTTTTATGTGTGAGAAACATCAAGGCAATTCAAAGTACATTAGTGTTATCAGGAATTGTCGGTCCTCAAATGCATTGTCTATACATACACTCAAGCATCCCAATGCATCTTTTAGATTTACTGCTGTAGATTGTATTATTTTCAGGGAGACTAATAAGTTGGGGTGGCATCAGGTGTTAATAATAATCCCTTTTATTTAAGTTGGGGGCATTGTTCTCTCCTGACTTAAATGATATATTGCGATTGTTTTAATTTTCTAGTGGGTGGGTTTAACTTTTTATATATGCTGGTGGCTACCTTTTTCTGAATGTTTGTTTTTCTTCTGAATTGTTATGGCACTGATTAAGGCTTTGGTTCAAACCAGGTTGCCTTTTAGGTAATATTATCTAGTATGACAATGTAAAATATAAAAATCATTATCACTGAAGTTGTGTATTGGCCATTGTTTTTGGTTTGAGAATTGAAGTGGTTTGGCCCTGCACCTGTTGCATACTTCCGAAGTGTCTTTTGGCGTTTGAAGAATTTGATTCCAATGATCTGTTTAACTTTGATTACAGTGGTGACATTGAACATAAACAAAAAATGAAGCCCCTTTAAACCAACCCCTCTCTTTGGAGATCTGAGATACTAAAGAATCCGACTACCTTGAATCAAAAGAGACTACCTCGAATCAACAGAGATTCGATGGGTGGAATATTGGGGGGTGGTATGTGGATCGAACAGGAGGGGGAGTGGCAGTGGAAGAGGGAACAGACCGTAAATAATATTGACACCATTTACAATGAACCTCAAGATTTTAAGATTTTTAACTATAGTGCTTGTTAATGTAGTTAAGTGTTATGCTGATTTGTGAAAGGGGTAATACTTTTCTTCCACTAAAATAGCTATGTTCCCAAATACCCTCACTGAGCGAGTTTGGACCATTTACACGAAAAGTTGCCTTGCTTGAAAACATTTCAGAACACAATGTAGAAGTTCATTTAAACCTAAGCACATCAAACTCTAAAGAATGAACAGGATTTGCTGAAAATATATATCCCAGTAAGAATATTTGTCTGAAACCCGATAAGGGGGAGGCTTATTGGTTATGAACCACATTGATTATGTGGAGATATTGATGACTATGATTAGCAGCGGCCTTAGGTCAGCTGGTGCCCTAGGCAAAAGGGCTCCACGGTGCCCCCATCCTGGTCTAACTACAACAAATAAATACTGGAAAAGTGCTCCTGCTATAGTGACACCCTGGGCGGCTGCCTAGTTGACCTATGCCTAAGGCCGGCTATGACGATGATGATACTTGGCAATGAGGTACACTAGGAAGTCTCCTTAAAACAATGAAATAAATGTAGCATACAGGAAAATTGGCAGTACTCCTTTATGACCTGCTTTAGGACAGTTGGATAATAATTCTTATCCATTTTTGATGGGCTAAATTTCCAAGGAGCATGAAATGTGGTGGATCTGTCCCGGAGGCCCACTGTGGGTGGGTTCTAAAAATGCATCTTTGGTCCAAAATTAAATAATATAAATAAGAATGTTGACTATTTACCCAATGATTCATGGGATTTTTTTGACACTAGTAAATGATTTTATTAAAAAAAAAAAAAAAAGCCCAGTTGTGCTTTCTCACTATAGCTATTTAAAGATTTATTTTCATCCTATCCCCATACTTTAGGGTTTGAGTATTTCCACAAATATTTAATATCTAGTGCTATTTCTACTCGTGAAGTCAATACGTTAACTGAGGAAATAAAAACGGTGTGAAAAAAATAACTACTTGTATTTGAAGGGGAAATACTATCAACAGAAGCTGGGAGTTGTGATGGCGGCAGCCTGTACCCCACTTCCCCATTTTCACTAATATTGTGATGACAGAATGCAAGTAAAAATGTGTATAACTTTGAATTTGTGAATTCCCAGAAACTGTATACCATGTTCTTGGATGGCATATCCGGAAGCTGTACACTAGGTTCTTGGATGGCATATATATTTTTTTGGATTGATTCTAAAGACAAATGTGGTGAATTTCTAAATTATTAATGCCACAGCTTGTTTTTCATTCAACACCTGAAATTTCTAAAACAAAATTGTGTTACCTAGATGTGCAAATAATTAAGGATCTGGTGAAAAAAGTTAACATTTTTTGTGAACCTACTTTCTCCAATTCCCTCCTATAGTGCAGTAGTTGTCATCCCCACTTACAGAAAAAAAAACTAGTTAAGGGAAAGATGGTATGCCTTGCAAGGATGGAATCAGAGGACAATGAGACAAACACTGAAAAGCATGTTAAAAAGGTTAATACTGTGAATGAAGTGGTTCAGGAAAGGAAGGAGGGAATATATATACCCCATTGTTGGGTAGGGCAAAAAATACTGTTTGTGAAAATTGTTTCAAACAGGAATTTGGTAGTTAATGAGGGGATGGAATTGTGATGAGAATGAATTAGTTAGTGGACAGTTATTCCATTATGGAGGTGATTAGGAGACATTGGATCATTTTTAAGTTTAGTAACCTCACCCTAGGGCAGGTGAAAAACATGAGGTTTGTGCTTTAAAAAAGGGAAGAAATTTCAAAACCTAATATAAGGATGGAAGATTACAAATGTGAAAGATAAGGATATCAGATGGTCATTTACGGAATGGACCCTATGAATGTAATTGGTTTCTTAAAGTACCTCTTCAGTTTCACAGTTATCTTGCTACATGCAAGGTATGCCCCATATTTTGTATTGGTAAAACTGAAAGACGGAGAAAATGTACAGACATACCTATGATATTAATATTGTGATATTGATAATAATATTAATAATACCAATGATATTGTGGAGCTTTTCTCCCCGGACTTTCGTTGAAAAAGGACCTGCGTCCATTCGGAATTTCCCGGTAAGCCAATGTAAATAAATAATATTAAAATGCAAAATCTAAATAATGCATTCTCTAAGCATATTTGCTAATGTTTTGAAGGCGTCTTTTTATTTCATATCATAGGGAAAGTAACCTTTAATCCTCAACTGGGAACATGGCGTGAACGATTTATAACCAGAGAACTGTTTTGACAATTAAAAACTAATGACAAAACTCTATTGGGGTTAAATGAAATTGGAGGTTTAAGATCAAAATAATGTATAACGTATATTTTCATCAATGTTTAAGAAGTTTAAATTTTTTACGTTTACTCTATATAATGTTTTATGATCCAGTTATACTTATTAGCTGCTTGTTATATTTGGTGGTCACAATATATTTTGTGTTGCTTATATGTGCTATCCTTTTGTCAAGGTTTGAAATGATGTAATAAATTACTTGATTAAACAAAGGTTTTAAAATGAGGACTTGGAAAATGTGCAAGTGTTCTAAAGAAGTCCTGTTCTTATAAAAGGGATGAAAGTGCTTAACCATGAGTTTGTGTGCTTTATTAATAAATTACATGGGGATAAGAGCAGTTTTTGCCCATGTATTTTAATCTAGTTACCAGTGTTTGGAGGGGAAACGCAATGCACTTGTGGTTCCTGGTTAACAATGCATCAGTCTTTGCCATAGTTTCCTTCTAAGACTCGTCTTTTAAGTTCTTGGCTGCAGTCACCGTCTGCAGGAATCTTTGAGCTCAGGAAAGTAAAATGTCTTATTGCCTCCACTTTTGCCTTACCTACTTGTAAAGAAGTGACAAGGTTAGATGACGGAGGTGTGTGTGTGTGTGTGTGTGTGTGTGTGTGTGTGTGTGTGTGTGTGTGTGTGTGTGTGTGTGTGTGTGTGTGTGTGTGTGTGTGTGTTTTTTACTGAGAAGTAAACCAGCTTTTGTGCTTTCTGATTTAACCTTCATTAATCAGTTCTACTGTTAACTCCAAAATCCAAGATACAAAAACAACTGGCAACTTCACTGAAGACTGAATCCACAAAGTTTAATGAAGCGCTTTTCGTCCAAATACTACTTTGAACCTCATCAGATACTAACATTTACAAAAATCAAGTTTAAATAGTCAAAATCAGCTGTCTCTCCATCTTAAATTTTAAAGGAACAGTAGTTAAAATAGCTTTGTGAACATATGCATTTTCCTGTTCTTTAAAACTGCCTTATTTAACAAGAAAGTGAATACATTTTATCACAGCAGCAATATGGCGAAAATCGTATACAAAAATTTGTATAAAAATGTAGTCTCTCCTCATTTATCTAACCTTGTTGTTAGAAAAGTTGGAATTGCTCTGGCAAAATCGTCTCGGTGCTTATAACTTTCCAGGATTGAATGACGTGTTCTATCACATGCTTAAGTTTAATGAGATGAAATACTGTAGTAACAACATTACAGAAATGATGTATTACTTACTAATTTTTCACATGAAAATGTTTTGTAAGGTTAGATAAATGAGGATACTCTTCACATTTTTACACAATTTTTGTATAGGATTTTCACCATATTGCTGCTGCGATAAATGTATTCACTTGCTTGGTAAATAAGGCAGTTTTAAAGAAGAGGAAATGCATATTATACCATGACCCCCCATTAGTATTCCAAAACATGCACGCTGATTGGTCAGCGTGCACATTGTAAATCGACTTATACTAATGGAAAAATGTCTGGTCGCCCGGACTTTTTTCCATTAGTATAAATCTTTTTTAAAACACTGTCTCGCTATGTTAAAGGAGTTTAACATAGCAAGACAGGTTTAAAAACAGCAACGGAGATCTCCATTGCTTTTTTTAAAGCTGTCTCGCTGTGTTAAACGCCTTTAACATAGCGAGACAGTGTGTAAAAAAGCAACGGAGATCTTGCTTTCTCCGTTGCTTTTTTTTTTTTAAAACCTGTCTCGCTATGTTAAATGGGTTTAACATAGCGAGACAGCTTTAAAATAAGCAACGGAGATCTCCGTTGCTTATTTTAAAGCTGTCTCACTATGTTAAACCCATTTAACATAGCGAAACAGTTTTGTAAAAAGCAACGGAGATCTTGCTTTCTCTGTTGCTTATTTTAAAGCTGTCTCGCTATGTTAAACCCATTTAACATAGCGAAACAGTAAAAAGCAACAGAGATCTTGCTTTCTCTGTTGCTTTTGCCCACAGCTCTGATGTACTGCGTAGGCATACGCATGCACAGTACATCAGAACTGCCACAGAATACCAGACAGCTGCGGAAGGGCAGCAAGGAGGCATTATACAATGCCATTATTTAAGAAAAGTAATTATTTTTTTTCTTAAATAATGTCATTGTATAATAGCAATAACCCACTTCTGGGTGGAGGCATTATACAATGCCATTATTTAAGAAAAGTAATTATTTTTTTTCTTAAATAATGTCATTGTATAATAGCAATAACCCACTTCTGGGTGTGGGTAATGCAGGATTTACCCACGGTTGGCTTTGTTTGGCCACTCGGGCTTCACTGTCATGACCAAACCATGCCAACCATGGGTAAATCCAGCATTACCCACACCCAGGCGTGGGTTATTGCTATATTATGTTCACAATGCTATTTTAACTACTGTTCCTTTAAATTTTAAGATGGAGAGACAGCTGATTTTAATCATGGTTTAACATGACTATTTAAACTTTATTTTTGTAAATGTTAGTATCTCAAGTCCAAAGTAGTATTTGGACGAAAAGTGCTTCATTAAACTTCAGTGAAGTTGCCAGTTGTTTTTGTTTTATTTTTTTTTATTTCTCACTTTCAGCTATCAGAGTGGTAACATCTAAATATCTGAGGATTTTAATATTTCGCCAGGCAGTTTTGACTCTAACATCTGACTTATCTAACCTAGCATTTTGCATGATATGCTCTGTATGTAACCTGAATAAGTAGGGTGATAGTATACAACCTTATCATAGTCCTTTTCTCATCTTGAGCAAGCCAGCAATTCTATATTCTGTTCTAAATGTTGACACAATTTATTGTGGCCCACCTAGTCTGTCCTAGACTTGTCAGACACTTCTTATTTTTGCCTTCCAGAAAAAAAAGTATAAAAAAAAAATATTTTATCTGCTTTTACTGTATTTGTGTTTCTTCCTACTTTATTTTGCTTTTGCATCATCTTAAAAGTACTCAATTGTATTTATTACTGCTTGGTGTAACTCATTCTAAGCCTTTTAGTTTAAGCACTTGGGCTTCAGACCAGTTGTTTTACATTAGGAAGGTTTGTGGCCTGCACTGTGGTGGCAGGACAGGCAGCTTACATCCTTCTAGGTTGGGAACTGCTGATTGAGGGCTCAGTGTCCGTTATTCTAAAAGTGTATTAATTCTGGTTTAAGCACTTGGGCTTAAGGCCAGTTATTTTACATTAAAAGGGTTTGTGGTCTGCACTCTTGTGGGAGGAAAGGCTGGACTCTGCCCTTCTGAGCTGGGAATTTCTGGTTAAAGGCTTATAGTGCCTGCATATTTGAACTGCTTCTTACTGAAATTGGTACACCTTGTTTGCTGTAGCATAGACTAGATCTAGGCCTGCTGAATCTAGCTTTGTATGCTTGTTGTTTGTTTGCTTATTTCCCTGAAATGCTAATTCCACCTAAAACGCGGCTTTTCAGCGCTTCTGTGGATCCCTAGTGATATCTGCATTGCTTACTGTACTTATTTCCTTGTTTCAATTGAAAGAAAGTTACTGTTTGTCATTTTTGCATTTAAGTTACCTGTAACACATTGCATTTAAGTTACCTGGCACTTGCTCACTAAAGCAATTATATAAGTCAGCACTAATAAATTAAAAGCACTACACCCTCACAAACTCCCCTTCAGTACCTTGTTCCCCATTGGCCATTTTTTTTTTTTTCAATTATAAAGGAATTCCCAATACTATTCTAGCATGTCCAAAGGTCAGTTGTCAATCTCCTCTCTGGTCCAGCTGGTGAATCTGGGAATCTTGAGGCAATATTACAACTGCCTCATGTACACAGACAACCCTCTCCTCCTCCCAACAAATTCCAACACATGTGAGAGATGCAACCATATAGCCATACTGGAGGCTAAGCTCTCTCAACTCGGTACTGGCGAATCCAGTCAGGAGGAGAAGGAAACCACACTCGCTACAAGTCTCACATAGACCTACCATGAAAGCAAACCAGACACATAAACACACAAAAACATACTCGGAGGCTGTAAATAAAAATCTGTCTAAGCAGCAGAGACCTCCAAAGCAGACACCCAAGCAATCGCTACCCCAAAACAAAACACGTGCAACACATAGCTCACAAAGCCAGTGTGCCGAATAGTCACAGCCCTTAAGGCTAAACAACACACCTGATACACTTGTAATAGGTGACTCTATCGTCAGGCACACTGATGTCCCGCTCACCAGGCTGAACAAGGAGAAGGTCAGGGTGAGCTGTCTGTCGGGCGCTAGGATCCACCACATAACACAAGCACTCAGGTCACTCCAAGGCAAGTACAAATATGACTCAAGTCATTGTCCATGCTGGTGTGAATGACCTGAGACGTACCTCCCTTGACTACATGAAAAGAGACATACAGGAGCTCTCTGAGCATGTAGCCCAGGCCGGTATGACCCTGACCTAGAGTAGCATCTTACCCTCACCAAGAATGATGCCACAATATGAAGACAAGATGATCAATTTCAACAATTGGCTTAAGTATTGGTGTCATTCAAAGGGGATCCAATGCCTGTCAGCCTGGGATGACATGCTCGACAAGCCATGATGCTTCGCTAGGGACTGCTTGCACCTGTCACCCCTGGGCTTTCGGATATTGGCAAAGGCTCTTGCTACCCCCATAGTGCCTTTTTTAGGCAAGGCTCAAAAGACAAACCCACCTCCATAGGTATCACAGGGGATATGCTACTCAATGCCAGAAGTCTAAACCTCAAGATGCATGCACTCGAAACTCTCCTTAGCATGGAGAACATCGATATCTGTGCAGTAACAGAAACCTGGTTCAAGGCTCCCGAGAGCACCCCAGCACTACCAGGTTATACCTCATACCATGCTTTTCGGCCCCAAAACTTGGACTGAACCACAAAAGGAGGGGGAGTATCAATATTCGTCAAAGATACTCACACCTCCAGATTGGTGGCACATCACGAAGCATCAGAGATTATCCATGTGCAACTAACAGTGGGTAAAACTGCCTTCCAGTTTATAGCCTGCTACAGACCACCCTCCCAAACCCAGGAACCACACTCGGCCTTCCTGAGAACACTGGAAAATATGAAGGTCTCTCCAAACACCATTATATTGGGTGACTTCAACTACCCAAACATAGACTGGGAGCATTACTCTAGCTCCAACACCCTAGCCCAAAGGTTCCTAGAATTTATAAACTCAAATGCTATGGAACAACTTGTTACCACGCCCACAAGAGGGGAAAATATACTGGACCTGATCATCACCAACATGGGGACTCTATGCTCCAGACCAGAAGTGTATCCCTTACTGGTAAGATCAGACCATAAACTAATCTCACTGGATATTCACATCCCGACTCCACCCCTACCCTGAAAACCACAGTGAAAAACTTCTCTAAAGCAAATTTCACACTCCTCAAAACCGAGGTGGAAACCTTCAAAGCCCCCAGACCTGTGGAAAATACGGCCCAGACCGCAGAATCCTTTATAAATGCATTCTATGAACACCTTCAGGAATGTATGGATCATGCAATCCCAAATAAAACCAAGACCCAATCCTCCAAATGCAGACGTCCTGTCTGGTGGACCCTAGCCATAAACAAACCATACTACATGATAGAGCAAAATCCCAAAAAGGGAAGGCATCTCTGATCATTATTAGCAAAACACTACGGGCACTCATAAAATCGTCTTAAGGCCAGCTTCGAGAGAAAAATTGCACAGGACACTAAGGATAATCACTAGGCTTTCTTTAGTTATGTTAGGAACCTGGGTGGGAATTCCCAGATATGCTCAGAATTAGTCCAAAATGACAAAATAATACAACAAACCCACAGACCTTGCCAACATCCTAGCTGACAGGTTCAGCGCAAACCCCCCCCCCCCACCAAAAGGGCAAATATCTATCCCAGCAGAGTGCTGCCCCCCTGACATCTCAGATGCTCAGGTAAGAGCTGCCCTCTCCAAAGCAAAAAACACAGCATCAATGGGACCAGACGGTGTCCCGGGCTGCATCCTACATGAACTCCAAGAAGAGCTAAACCCAAACATAAACTACTGTTCAATCTCAGCCTTACTACAAGATATGTACCCAAAGAGTGGTGTACAGCAACAGTGGTCCCTCTCCACAAAGGTGGTGCCTCAACAGATCCTCGAAACTATTGCCACATAAGCCTGACTAGCTTGGTCTGCAAAGCTATGGAAAGGATCATCATGGACCTCATAAATAAAGATATTGGGGACCTACAGACACTGGATCCTACCCAGTTTGGCTTTGGTAAGGGCAGATCCTGCCTCTTAAACCTGGTTGATTTCTTTGAAACAGTCACCAAGGCCATTGACAAGGGGAAGGTGGTCCACACAGCCTACCTGGACCTCGCAAAAGCCTTCGATACAATACTCCACTCGGGCATTATAGATAAGCTCACCAGCTTAAATATAAACCCCTATGTCACTAGATGGGTTGCAAACTGGCTCAAGGACAGAACCCACATGGTTAGAATTGCTGGAGCCATGTCAGACTCCAGACCAGTTACAAGTGACGTCCAACAAGGCTCAGTCCTGGGACCTCTCTTGTTCGGTATATATTTCTCGGAGGTACAGGCCAACACGGAAGGACTGTGACTGACCAAGTTCGCAGATGACTGCAAACTGGGCACCATAATCGACTCTCCAGCCGACACAAGCATCCCCCAAAAGGGCCTCATAGAAACAGACAACTGGTGCCAGAGCCATGGCCTCAAGCTAAACGCCAAAAAGTGTATAGTCATCCCCTTTGGCAAAAACAAAGTGCCCACAAATTACCACATAGGTGGTAATCCATTAAATACAGAAGAAATAATTAGGGACCTGGGGACCCAAGTTGATAGCAATCTCTCATTTGACAACCACGTGGCCAAAGTGGTTAGAAAAACATTTTATATAGCCCACCTAATCATGAAGGGATTCGCATCTAGATCAGGGGAGGTCATCGTGCCTCTTTACTCATCCCTCATCAGGCCCATAATTGACTACAATGCCCCTTTTGGGATGTACCTTACCAGACACCTGCAGCAACTGGAAAGACCCCAAAAGTACCTCACCAAGAGGATCAAAGGGCTCAAACAGATGCCATATGCTGCCCGGTTAAAGAAACTCCAGCTCTATTCAGTGGCATACCGCCTACTCAGAGGCGATCTGTGCCTGTCGTATATGTCCAACCCAGAATTAATGGACATGCTGCACCTCAGAAAATCCAAATCCCATCGAGCTACGCACTCGAGAGACTTGAACCTCAGCAATGAAATAAATAGGACATGCTGGAGGGACAGATTCATAACCCAGAGGCTCCCTTCACTCTGGAATAAAATCCCAGTCCTGGTTAGGCAGAGTCCCTCATTGACTCTCTTCAAGAGGAATCTTGATGAGTGGATGGGAGATCGTAGGTTTACCCCGGGTATCACCTCTGTGTCACTGATAGACAGAGGCACAGTATACTAACCTCGAAAAAGGGCATAGCAGAATTAATTTAAAATGGGTGGCAAAAGCCAGACACACTCTGGCTAGGCTTATAAATGCCCTAGGGCAGAGATAGCCTAGTATGAACCTATGAACCTATCTTTATGCATTGTTCTAAATCACTTCATTAATGTCTTAATTATTCAGCTCGTGTTGGCAGTTTGATTTCTTGTGCATCTTTCTTCTAAAGCCAGCATGGACATCTGGCAGTTGTGGAGCTGTACTTTGCTGGAGCCTATATTGCAGAATCATGATCATTATCTTGTTAGCATGTGAAACAAATGCACTTGCTCAATAACCGAGCATTTAACTTTGCCGTTTTTGACATGTGAAACAAATGCACTTGCTCAATAACTGAGCATTTAACTTTGCCGTTTTTGACATGGGGGTATAAACTGACCTTTTCTAATTCAGTGGTTATTGGTGATATTTCTTTTCCAAATTTGATTGCAGATTCCAAGGAGCACTGTAACAACATAAGAATTTTAACCACTACTAAAAACTCCTGTTGTCTACCACGGCAGTAAAACTTGATAATAAAATCAAAACTTTAATAAAAAAGAATATAACATAAAACAAGCAGTCCTCAGTCTACCGATAAGCGCTTTCGGCAATTATGCCTTCCTCAGATCGTGAAAAAGGACTGTTCAGCTTTTGTATTTATAAAGCATCACAGCCATTCATCTGTGACACACCATTGTTTCAAACCAAAAGGAAGCCAGCTAGCAAAGAGGTGTAATTTCCTTCATTATAATTAAAGGCGCAGTACTTCTTTTTACTCTGAGATTGTATATGAGAAAACTAGTAGCTATGTATGTGAATACATTATATGAATGAAGCAACATTCAAGTAAGCTTGCTGATCGTATTCCTTCTATTCCAAAGCACAGGTTTTAATGGCACAATGATATTCAATTCCGAAGCACAGGTTTTAATGGCACAATGGTATTCAAGCCTGGTAATCTGTTCGCTCTTAAATTAATTATCCAGCATGTTTCCCTTAACTCTGTGCGATTATGAACATTGCCTCCTATTGTGGTCTGACAGACTGCCTCTATGGCCTTAAATACAAAGTGGTGAGAAGGATACTGTGCTATATGGGCTGCTAAGGCATTATTGGGATCTTTTTGTTTGATGTCCCTTAAATGTCTAAGGGTACGTTCCTTAAGACGTTGATCTGTTTTGCCAACATAGAAAGCACTACATTGGCAGCAAGTTGCTAAGTATATAATGTGGGAACTAGTACAATTAGCATAAACATTAAAATTGTACTGTTGCCTGGAATATGGATGTACAAAAGTATTGGAGCTGTCAATGGAGTTGCAAGCTTTGCATCTCAGGCATTTGAAAGTGCCCTTTCTGTTAGAATTGGACCTATTTCTTTCAAAACCATCTTTGTTGCAAATGAGACATTTCAAATTTTTCTTATTCTTATACAGGAATCTGGGCTGTTCCCCTACGATGTCTTTTATTTTGTCATCAGTTGTCAATACTGGCCAAAACTTCCTAATAACTTCACATACTTGCTTATTGTCAGCAGTGTATGTTAACAAACATTTAAGTTGCTGTGATTGAATCATCATGAGAATCTGGATTTTAAAACTCAATGTAGGTTCAGAGAAGTTAGGGACGTCCCTTTCCTCTCCTTAATTCCTGTAGATCATGCTTCAGTCTTAAATTCTTTCTTTTATAAGATCTTTTACTTAGATGCGTCTCAATATTTGTTTGTTCTGCTACAAAGTCTTCATTCTCGGTACATAATCTTGAAGTTCTTAAGATCTGATTCTGAAAGATATGTCCCGGGTGCATACTCCCTCTATGCAGATAATGATTTCTCCAGGTTTCTTTTTTATGAATTCCTGTACTGATACCTCTATCAGGGTGTAGATGGATCTTTGCATCCAGAAATTCTATGGTCTCCGAAGACTGTTTGACCACAAACTCTAGAAAATATGTGCTCTCGTTGATGAAGTTAACAAAAAGATTGGACAAAGGCATCATCCACAAAATGACCGTAGTACACTAGATAATGTTTCCAGGTACTAGGTAACTATTCATTGTGTTCCCACTCAGCCAGAACCAAATTGGAGTAACTATTTGCGCAAGGGGTGCCCATAGCCACACCCCATGTCTGCAAATAGAAAGAGTCCCCATACATGAAGATGCTATTTTCCAATACGAGTTCCAACAAGGAACATATTGGTTCTGCTCCCATACTGTTCCTTGCTAAGAAAGATCTTATTGCCTGTAGACCATAGTCATTTGGAATCACCGTAAACAAACTCTTGATGTCCATTGTCACTAGTAGCAAATCTTCATAATTTTTAAGACCCTTGGTAACTAAAAAAAGTTTTTCCAGAAAGTCTCCTGAGTCCTTCAATACAGTTCCTGCTAGTGGCAGGGCCTTCTTTAATTCATTCTCCACGTACAAGGAAACCGGTTCAGTTACCCACCCCCTTCCAGAAACTATGGGACATAGGGGTGGGTCAACTGGATCCTTGTGAATTTTGGGCAGTCCGCTGATGTATGGAAACATAGATTTAGGGCAATCAAAGAACTCGTATAGTTCTTGTGAGATGTTTGTCTCTATCAATAGGTCATATAGGTGGCTGCAAAAACGATCTACCTTAGTCGTAGCTTCACTGTAACTTAGTCTCTTATACGTTCTTTCATCATCCAACATTGAGAGCATTTTGTGCCTGTACCATTTGGCTTTCGTCACCACTATACATCCTCCCTTATCAGCAGGCTTGATGACCAAACTGTTTCCTTTAGCTGCTTCAGCATCTCATTCTCATTAGTGGTTAAGTTGAAGAAACGTCCTTGTCCTTTGGTTGTGTTACCCCTTAGTTTGAAGATTTCATCTTTACATAATCTTAAGACCATCTCCACTGATGGAGTATTAGGGGTACAAAGCTACTCAATTTTTGTATAAGGTAGCCATCTACTGTCATTAGCTTGTCCAAAAGTACACTTTAATGCAAGGTTCCTGCAAAACATTCTGATATATAGCACAAATTCACTAATATCAGACGGTAAGGCTGGAATAAAACTCAGGCCCTTGTCTAACAAGGAAATCATATCGGGGCTTAAAATCTTATTAGAAAGATTCACTACTAAACTTGATTCAGATCCAATTAAAGTGTAAGCTTCTTTCTTTTCCGTTCTTGACTCTGTGTTCTTTGAGTCCTGTAGTGATTGAATTTGGAAAAAAAACGGCAAGGGCCAATTTATCTGTGCATGCATTGCCCCTTCTTTCGGCCTAGTTGCTAAATTTGAGGCTAGGGGAGCATTCTTGTTGCCGGTTTCTGCACCCATAGTGGCTGTACTGCTAGACGCTTCTCTTGAATCTGTTTCTGATATTATAAAATTGGGGGTCGGTACTGATGAGTTAAGAATGGCAGGGTTGTGAATGGAGGGTTTCAGATCAGTTAAACTGACATGAGTAATCACATCTTCTCCATTAGGTCTAGAAAAAGATACCTTCTCCTTATATGATGATAAAGCTCCCCAGCCCTTACTATTGGATTCCTCTCTCGGCCATTCAAAGATTTGGCCTCTTACAAAATCCTGGTGGTCATGGGCTAGCTTTTTAACCTTCTGCTGTCTTAGCTTCACTTCATAAGCATTCAAGTTGATCTGTAACTGCTCTAGGCTATTCAGATGTGAATCATGCAGCTCTAAGCTTTCCAGTTCAGTCTGCTCAGTTGATATGATTGCTGCCATCCTTTCCTCTTCCGGCTTGAAGATTCTATCAGCAAGTTCTTGTATTGTTGACTTGTTTCAAGATTTATAATTTGCCATTTTGCAAGCAGATCCGGATAAGTGTTCCCATATGAGGGTAAACACTTCACTCGCATACCTCGAGGTACAATTTGATGATGCAGGCACACTTCCATATGGAAGCATTGCCACTGCAGTCTTTTAAGCCGGTAAGCTGCATTCTCTGTTGCTGTTTCACTTTGTCACTTGTGGTTCAGTCTCATATCTTAAAACACTGCCCTCCCCCGATCCTTCTTGTCTGTCACCCAGAGTCCCACTCTTCCCTGATAACTGATGTTGCAGTTCAAGTGCAGAATTTTCATTATCAACATGACTAGCTCTCCTCATCCAGGTGATAAGGAATGAATGAGGGATCACAACAGAGGCTAGGTTTTTGCAGTCCTTAGATAGAAAAAAAGATACTTGACTGCAGTAGATAGAGGAATAGGGGCATATACTGCACATAATACCATCACAAAGGTCTGTTCCCAGCAAAAGAGGTACATGCTATATACAAAATGCTTAACTGTTTGAACTAGTATGCAAAACTAACAGAAGAAATTGTGTGCCACAGTACAGAGCAAGACGAATAAAAGACAAATAGAACAGAAGGTCATGCGTACAGGACATGCCATGAAACAGTAAAAATGAAACAAAGACAACATGATAGACAAACTTCCCTGTGTATACAGTGAACATAACAGTACAAGAAGTGGAGGAATATGTACTCCTTGCTGAGCTATCTCTGTCCTCATGGAAGATCATTTTAAGATGGAAACGTGTCCTGGAAGGAAGGAAGGAAGTATTTGTCTATTAAAATATCTCTCCAGCAAAATATCTAAACTAATAAAGATGGTTAGTTATCCAGTGACTTAAACATTTAAAAGGAGGTGGAAATGATGAAACTACACAAGACAGTAAAAGCATGATAATCGAATATGCAAAGTGAGACATTAAATAAAAGTAGCAGAAACATGATAGGAAAATTTGACATATCACAGCACAGCAAGTGCGTGTGCCTGCATGAATGTGAACTATTAAAATAGCCTAAACAAATAGTATGGGCATTTATGGGACCACATGCAGTACTTGTCTTGTTTGTATATTGAAAGTTTGAAGTTTTGGAACCAGTCGCATACCAGCTTTAGACATGAATTTTAAATACTTTAAGTATGAGACCCTAGAATGTTAGATAATAGCCTTCCAATGTTTCACATTTCAAGCAGTCCTGTGAAACACGAGAAATGACCTACAGAAGCATGATCCAGTACTTACCCCAAACATATCCATTGACTGAGAGATTTATAGCAAATCCAAGAAAAGCAATAAGGGCTGCAAACTTGAACTGTGTGCCACAGAGCTAATAGTTAAATAGCATGCAGAGAGGTACAGATTTTCATATGCCAACCAAAGGGCATCACTAGAAAACATACCATTTAAACTTGGATTATGAAACAAGATGTAAGTGTCATTTGTTAGATTATCCTATAGAAATGGATAATGAAAATAAACTTGGAACAGACGTCAACATGGAGAGAGAGAGGAAAAAAAAACTAATTTTGGCAAGATGCAGAAAGTTTATCAGAAGCAGGGTGGGGGTGGGGGTGGGGATTAACTTTTAGCTTTTTTTAAATTTTGAGACACACTTGTTCAATGTATCATGGGTCCCATGAGTGATGGGAAGACGTTTAACAAGTAACCGAGTTTGCAGATTAGGACTCTGCACCCCAATCATTTGGAGCCACTCTTAAGTTAAAATGCCAGGTTTGGTGACCTGGCAGTATGGAGTTGTGATTGACTTTTTGTTTTGGTACTTTCCCCAAGGCCAATCCATTTTCTAAATAACAGCATCACCAAGGTTTTTCATTGTTTAGAAGAGATGTGCTCTCTATAACAAAGAAATACTTCTTCTCTGTATTCACTATTTACTTGTGTTGCTGCTTGCTTTAATCTTTTCCATTTCTGTTTTTAAATTCCATCATCTCATATGGCTGGCATCCTAGTCAAACTACCCATCTTTTCCATACTTTTTTATTCTTTCGTCTCATTTCAATTTAAATGTAGCCTCCTTTTTCCAAATCATCAACATATCTTCCAGATGGAAACTGTATAAATATTGTGCAATCTTCCACTGTACTTGAATGTTTGTTTTTCTGTTATTTTTGTAAATCTTTCATGGAGCACCTTCTTCCAAACCGAGTGCATTTTTTTTAACCACCTGCCTTTACTTAAAATTCCACTTGCTTTGTTTGTACTCCTGAGCTGATCGAAATAGTTCATCTGGATCAGAATTATGCCTGGATTTACATATGAAAGGAAAAACTAAAGCAAAACAAAAACGACAGCATGTGCTGTTCAGAGTGACTAACTTCTTATTGAAAATCAGATAAAATGTGCTGGATATAATCCTGGTGCTCTGATTAGTTAGATGGATGAGATGGGCCTTCTCATTCATGAGGCAAAATTTCAAGAGTAGTGATTACAGTTTGTAAAGCAGTAATGCATGAGCCTGGTTAATATATCGCTTTCCAGTCATGGATTTCTGAATCTCTGTTCTTTACCATAGCATTTAAATTGTAAATGAGATGAAGAATACAGTTTTTTGGCTCTGCTTCTTTTTTCAAGTAGTGCAGCTAGTTGCGAAGTGGTTTAGCCAATTAAATAGAATAAATTATGATCACAAGTGGTTTACCCTTAATTCATTTTGTTAGCTTGTTTATCCTTTCAGTTTGCCTTTATACCCTTAGTCCATGTTTGACTTTTTTTCCGAATGCAACCTAAATTCATCTTGTTTTGGTTTCTTGTAGTACCCTGTACTCTAAATTCTAAAACTAGTGTGTAATCATGCTGGCTGATGGCATGTTCACCTGGATATCCCCCCCCCCATTCACTAGGATCAGTACCATATGTGGATACATACTTTTGTGGAACAATATGGTACAGTACAAGATAATTAAGCCCTTTATGGTCCAAGACCTTGATCATCTGCCACTCCAACTTCAGTCCGTCTCTAAATTGGTGCATAATGTATTCCATCTGTCTTTGACTGGTCTTGGCATATTTAGATCCCCATGAGTGTTATGGCTTTCCTTCTAAAACACTCATTTATTGTGAAAAAGTCTCTAATTCTCATTTGCTGATGTGTTTAAGGGGCAGTACTCTGTATTAGTTAATCACCATTTCCCATTTCCTCTATCTTAAAACTGCCAGCTTGATTTTTATCATCCCCTCTTCAGGCTGACATTTTTCCTTTTATTCCAATGTATTTGTTTTAGGTTTTGAACTTTGCAACCCCTTGCTAGCCTCATGGGGAATTATTCTTCCTTCTCAGTGAAGTAATGCTTAATATCCTTCCTTACTGTCATTGTTATACTACCTCTGTTCCTCTCTTTATGTGGTGTCCTTCCCACTGTCCTTTCTCACTACACCATATTTCTGGGATACAAGCAATGTTCGTCCAATTGTTTTTGGTCAGTGTGTGCCACTTCTTCCTGCCCAGACTCCTTTCATGTGCACAGTAATACTACCCATATTGCCAGAGAACTTTTTTCATGTGTTGTGTTATGTTATCTTCTCTTCTCTATCTGTTGCTTGAGTAATTACCCCGATATTCTTTTCTCTATCAAAGTCTAATGGTAGTACCATGAAGATGTATTTTGTAGGCTAACTTTTCTGAACTAAGATAATTATTTACATCTGAAATACTAGAGATTCCTAGGTAAACACAGACATGTCTAGTAAAGCTTCTTCATTGTCTCTGAAATTCTCACCAGTGCTGGTGTACTGGTGCTGTGCGTACACGTTGGCAGAAACTGATAAGCCAATACTTTAGAGTAATATATAACCTTTTGTGTGCCAACTGAATAGCTATGATAAATGGTAATAGTGTCATGCTCAGATGTGAGGTATTGCCAGCTATGCCAGGAGAAGTATGGCAGTAGATGTAAAACATATGCCAGCAAGCTAGCTGGAATTTTGTAAAGAATTGTATGTAATTTGTATATTAAACTGATCTGTATAGATGCTTGTGTTGAGAAATGTATTTGTAAATATGTCTGTGCTACAATTATGCCAATAGTGTGCCCTGCTGATCAGAAAAAGAAATATGCATGTATTATTTTAACTATTGAAATGGTATATGTTCAACAGAGAATACTGGAAGAGAAGAGGTTGATCTCAATCCACTTGACTTTGGAAAATAGTAAGAAATTAAATTACTGGGCTTGGGCCATAAAGATGTTATCTCACAGTTTTGAATGAAGCCAGAAACAGTGTCTGTAAGAATAATGGTTTATTAGATCCTTAAGGAAGAGTTAAAAGTTGTTATGGTTTTTATGACTTCTGGGAGCTGCAGAAGAAGATCTTAGCAAGGTTCTGTGTGTGTGTATTATTGACACCCAGGTGCTAAATCCTGGCAGTTTCTAGCAGTGGGGGGTTGCATGGGAACCAGAAGTCAGATGACCAGATGTATTTGATGTCATTCTGTAATCTAGGGGAAAAAATGATATTGTAATACTAGGTGAGACTGAAGTCTTATAGCAGTCTGATTTTATGAGCTGACAGAAAGGGATCTCTCGCCTACTTCATCTTGCCTTGCTCTGGTGGGTGGCTGAGAAGTGGTGGTTATTTGGATCAGTCGGGAGAGTGGTTGGGTGTTTTTCTGTAGCTGAGCCTGTCCACCTGTGTGTTTTTGTTTCCTGTGATTGGGGCTGTGGTGTTTGTTATGAATGCATATTTGGTATGTTCATGTTCTTTGGATTTATTTAGACTTTTCATTGTGGCTGGTCCTTTGGAGAGTGTTTTAACCTTTGAGAGTACTTGTCTCTTGGTGATGCTGTGCCCACTCCTGAAAGCCTAGCTGTTTGGTCAACATTATCGTTTGTCTTCATATTCATTTCACTCCATATAATTGGGTACCTTTGCAAGAGCCTTAGAGTAGCTGGATATGGGGCGTCTGGTGGCAGTATAACTACCTTATAGTCGTGGACAGAAGGGGGCAAAGCCAGTAAATCTATGCCAGCCTTTCACTCCATATAATTGGGTACCTTTGCAAGAGCCTTAGAGTAGCTGGATATGGGGCGTCTGGTGGCAGTATAACTACCTTATAGTCGTGGACAGAAGGGGGCAAAGCTAGTAAATCTATGCCAGCCTTGTGTGTGTGTGTGTGTGTGTGTGTGTGTGTGTGTGTGCGTGTGTGTGTGTGTGCGTGTGTGCGTGTGCGTGTGCGTGTGTGTGTGTGCGTGTGCGTGCGTGCTACTTGAAGCAGGGACACAAAGTACTGGTTTCACAGAGAGGGTGCTGGAGGGCTTGGCTTGGACACTCTCAGCTGAGGACTGGGGAGAGAGAGAGAGAGAGAAACCCAGACCCATGGCAGAGTGCATTCCCTGTGTGCTTGATAAAGACAGCTGCATCTGGAAATACTGTGTATCCATTTTTATTCCAAGTGAACATCCCTCTCCAGTGTCAGTGGTGAGGATTCACTCTCCTTGATTACTGGCCTAGAGTGGGGACATCACACCAGGCTTGAAGTGTGTCCAGGATTCACTGGTAGGAATTGAGGTGTGGCCTTTGGCTAGGGAAGGCTGTTGCCATTTAATATATTTTGTCAATTTACAGTATACTGTGGAATGTGGACACTGACCCTGGAATAAAGTGACAATCTTACTCTGCCTGTATACTGGGAAATATTGACCTCTATCTGGGAAGTGAAACCAGGACCACTCACATTCCATGTAGTTATCACTGCCTTTGGAAAAGCAAGGAGTCTGTAGATAGCTGGGCAGAGATTCCTGTAAGATCCTTTTTTTCTTTCCATTAGAAACCCCCCAACATGGTGATATTAAATTCAGTTTACAAATACACATGCAAAACAAGTTTATCCTGATTCTGTGCAGCTGTCAGCTGCCTCTGACTAACCAGTAGTCTTTGGACTGTTGCGTACTGACCCCCCCCCCACCTTAAGATTCCTTTTTCCTTTTAGCTGTGTTGCAAAGTGGAAAGGATGGGCCACTAGGCCACTAACTGTCCCAAGCATCACATGACAGTGTAACTGTAGTTAAATTGCACTTCTGCTGTCTTAAATGCACTAAACATGTAACTCGGCTGTCTGTGAGTCCTGCGATGGCTGTGGAACTACAGCTAAACTTGCTTGTCAGCTGTCTTTAAATCCCATAATGACAGTGGAACCACAGATAAACTTGCATCTCAGCTATATCCACTACCTCATGCCTTGTGTTTGTCTTCAGTTTATACGGCAAGAACATTTTTATTGTGAAAGAATGAAGACCTGTAAACAACCCCACCCCCAAACCAGACCTCTTGTGAGAAGTTGTTTGTATTTTTGGAAGAGGTGCTTTATCCAGGGAACAGAGAATACATCTGTTGATGTTCGTAGCACTGTTGTGGTCAGATTCAGGCCTGCTTCCATATAACTCTTGCACTACTGTTTGGAATCTCTGCCCTTTTAGGGTCACTATAGCTCTCAGTGCAGTATTGGTGGGAGTCTGAACTTTTTCACAAATTTCCTTGGCAACTCTGGCATTTGAAGCTCCTTGCCTGTGTCTACAAATAATACCGGCAGGTGCATATAGAGCTAATCATTTATCTTCAGCAGCAGTGCATAAGCCACCTTGTAAATTTGCTGTCCACCTCTAGCATGTACATAACTACCTGACTATGTGTACTTTAAACATGAATAGGTGTACAACTATTATATGATTGCTATCTATACAATATATCCCTACCAGCTATTTTACTGGCATTCAAGATCCTCTTTAAAAGTTCATTGGTGTCCTCTAGCATGCAGAAAAATAGCTGGCTATGCTTTTGTGGTATGTCCAGATTTACCAGTGAATGACTTTAACCACCTCCTTTTATATGTGCTAGTTCCTTCCCAGCTTTGAAACTGTGAACTATAAACTCTACTATCCCTCCCCAATAAAGACTTGTATCTATGCCTATGAAGGCTATGGGATAGGTACTATAAAATCAATTTTGGCACATTTATGCCCTACACTCCCTTCTGGCTGTGTTATTGACTGTGATACATTTTCCTGATTTATTAGCCACCCCTAGCTACTGTTGAGTGTTGTGGGTATGTCATTTTGGGATTTTGACTGGTATCACAATGCCACCCTTCTGTATGCTGATACGTTTGTCTACAGACTGCTTTAGTGAATTCATTCGAGATCACTGGCACTTGGTCTCTTGCTCTGACTGTTTAGAATAAGTTAAGCATGTGCAAGAATAAAGTGTTCTCTAAAATGATTTTTAATACACAGCATGTGGTAAAAATGTGTTGTAGCATCTTGGTATTTAAGTACATACAACATCAGTGTTCAGAATTCTTTACAATTGTAATCCTAAATGCAGTTTTAAAGTAGGAAGAATACATGGTATTTGTGATTATGGTTTTAAATGATGCGAATGAAATTGCAAGTCTAGGAATGGCAAAGTCTGAAAGTGTCTCAGATTTCTCTGAGGTTTGGTGATCTCAGAATTAGGTTACATAATTAATGGAGGTGTGAGGAGTGAAGAACCCGCCAAACTAAAGGTGTGCAGGAGCAAAACAACTTTAAAGGAGAGCAACTGTTGTTGGTATTTGCTGTTCTGCTGCAGACTTGCAGTTGTTTCCCTAATTTTATGATTCAGAATTGCAATGAAAAGGCATAGCAAATATGTGATCCCTAAAATCGTTTTTGGTATAGATGACTGTGCAAGAGAGCAGATTCCTCTTTGTGAACTACTGGAAGTAGCTACGGTTTTTATGAATTAAAAAAAAAAAAAGCCATCTTGCCCAACTGGTATTAGATGGTCTTTCCTGTTACCTTTCATATGAAGAAGGGACAAATGCCTCTGTCACTTTTCACCTGTATGTATTCACATTTGGCTTTAAATTTAATGAGGAGGAAACTCATTTATTAAAAAGCGTACTAGAATCTTCATCCCAAGGTGGAACTCCATATTGACTGACTGAATAGCCCACTGTCTCTTATCTTTAATTTTGTGTATAATGTTCTGCTTCTGTTGGCTGTTTTTTGTGGGTTGCTTCACCCCCCCCTGCTTAATGAGTACTGTCAGTCTTCTAGCCTTATGCTGTAAGCGAACTACTCCTTAGCGGTTTCCATTTTTTTAATTTTATACACTTGTAGTTTGTGTGTGAGGTGTAGGTGTGGCTCCTTTTTCCTGTATGTATTTATTACTGACCATTTCCCCCATGGAAATTGTCAATGGATTTTAACTAGTTACCTTGACAAAAATCTGACAATTTTCTTATGTGAAATAAATACAATTTGTATCTATAATAAAGGAATAAGATAAGGGACATTTAAGGCACCTTTGGAGCCACCAATCTTGGCACAACTGTGGACCACGACAAGGCGCATGTTCAGTGCCATTGTGTTTATGCCTCTAACTTTTGGAAAGATGCTTTTTATTTTTCCGTCTGTCTTACTCTCTCTATTTGTCTATCTGTCTATCTGTTTAGATGTCTACCTGTTTCACTTCTTAAATAAGAATTATTCATAGGTGTGTACTAGGCTAATGGCCCTGGAGCCTTTACAAGCCTAGCCCATAGAAGTGCCCTGGCATTGTGTCGCCTGACGTTGCTTCCCTGTGCCTCTGTCAAGTAGAGCCATGGTAGTGATTCCCCGGGGATGAACTTTCTATTTCCCATCCACTCATCAAGTTTTCTCTTGAAGAGGCCCAGTGAGCTGCTCTGATTGACATGTCATGAGACCTGAGAGTGGCTTAGGTTTTCAGCACCAAATTCTGATGAGTACGGCTAAGCAACAGGTAGCAAAATAAAGGACCTTCTGTCAAAGAACATGCTCTTCAGAATGGCAGACCTACTCATCCAATCTAGATAAGTTTGTAAGATGTATGTAGGTGCACAACTGTGAACTTGTGTAGAAGGGTTTGTGTAAACACAGCTCGTGTTGCATTATATTGTATCCAAACAGTACTGGCTAAATCCGTAAATATTACAAGGGATTTGTTGAAGTACTGGCACAATGCATGGCTGATACTAGTAATATGAAGAAATAAATTACAAATTTCATATTTTTATAGAGGGCCTCTCGGCTATTATAAGATTGAAGGTGCAAGGAGGCTTCTCCCTGGCAAAAACGGATGTTTAACTATTTGGTTTCGTGCGTTGTAAAGTGTAGGGTGTGATGAAATGTGACACATGCTTTTAAGGCATAGTGACTAAATTTATAGTAATTTTAATTATTACTTGTAAAAAGATTAAAAATTGCAACGAATAATGCTAACATATGAAGGTCTTGTTACTGTAAATTAACAGACATCATCTGTTTTCATTATGTGGATGCTACTATATTAGAAACTTATTTTTTTGGATAATGGAGCAGTCAAGCACCGTTTAGTAATATCATTTTCACATTTCCCATGCTTGCACTTCCCTGACAACACAGAGCCTCAGGACATAGATGTATTAAAAACTGCAGAAGGTAATATCTGCCTAGGCACTGTGTGCTTTCTTCTGCAATTGAATTCTTTATGATATCAGCTGCCCTTGTTTAATAATTATGACACTGTTTAGAAAACTAATGTTTTGCTGTTGCTGCAATCTGAAATGCCATCCTTTGTAAACACATTTGACAGAGTTTTTGGTATCTGCATTATTAATGCTATAGAATTCAAGCAGCAATGGAAGCTGTTTAATTCCTGGTTTACTGAGCATCTGGCTTTGACCTTTGCCCCGCAGTATTCTGTCTACCTGCACTAGGCTTCAAACTTTGGCTTGCAGTGTAAAGATAGATTTAAGCAGGAGATCTTGTGTCGTGCAGCATGGAGTCATTGTTGATTATGGTCTGTATTTAGAACGGACAGCCGTGCATTCCCTGTTTATACTGAGAGTAGCAAATGCTCCCATGTCCCATGGGTAGATCCATGCTTTCTATCAGTTTCTGTCTGCTTTGACACAAAGCCGCAGACATGAGTTATTCCCTTTTCAATCACTGTTCACAAACTGGATGCAAGTTTCTTAAAGCTACTTTACTTGGAGCTAATGGGAGTGAAGCATATTTTACACTTATAAAGAGGTACCTTTTGAAGTGTCATTATTCATTTCTGGACTACTGTTAACATGCGTAAGTCAATCTTTTGAATGGTGTTGAAAGGGAGCTTTCCTTTTAGGCTGACTTCTAATTGTCCTGTGCAGATAATGAATTTAAACACGATCTATTGCAGTTTGTGTGGTGAACAATTGTTTTGCACTATTCTTGACAAGTGGCAGTATATTGTTTAAAAAAAACGAAATACAAAAATTTACTGCAGTTGTGATTAAAACATGGTTGTGCTCCTGTATGGAGCCCCAGCTACATTCCCTTTGTGACCGACTCCACATTGGCATTTGTAGTAGAGTTTCAGGTTGCATTATGCCACAGAAATAGCCTGTAATTTTCTTGTGATAAAATAGTAGACTTTATCTTCTAAAAGACTGTTTCACTGTAATCAACCAGCAGCTATATAATGACATCCAGATGTATGTGAAAATAAGGTAAGTTTAAATTATGACACTGTAAGCCTGGCATGTAACTTTAATGAGGACTTTTTAAACTGGTTAGGTAGAAAAACAAAAAGGGGGTTAGTGAGGTTTATCTGCATCTCCGTTCAGAAAGCAAAGAGTAGACGTTTTTGCAGTTAACCTTTCTTGAGGTCTACATAGCAGTAAGCAGTGTGGTTTTAAAAAGTTACGAATGTAGTTTTCAGCTCACCGAAGTGCATGCAAGTAATGCATTTAGTCAGTGCAATAGGAGACTGATTTTATTAGTTCATACTGAAAATGTGGCAGTCAATGAACTCAAACTTTTCTGCTTCCACTACACATAATTTGAAGGTCATTATATTGAAAAAAAACCTCTCTGTGTAATGTCTCCAAAAGTACTTGTAATGTGACACAAAATAACCTTGCCTTCCTCTGGATTAAAATAGAAGTAATCCATGGAAAATATTTGCATCACAGAAAAAATAATGTTGAGTATGTCGTTAGTTAACTCCCCAACCTTCTACGTTTGTGAGAAATAAGAAATGCTTGTCTTCTTATATCAAGTAGAACTGGTCCAGACCACTTTTTCTTCTGCAATACTTTGTACAGAGATTTTGCGTGATTTAAAATGAACAGAGCAGTTTGTTTGCAGGGCCTGGGTTGTTTTTCATATAGTGAAAGGGGAAGTAGGGAATGAAGAGATAAGTAGGAGCCGATATCCTTGTTAGTACATTGCATATCATATTAAACAGTGATGCAGCAAATATGTTTTTTGCATCACTGCTTTCTGTTTGAGCTTACAAAGAGTGGACCTCCACTGCGTGTGAAGTGCTTTAGATGAAAAAAGCATTTTCAAAGCAAAGGTCATAGTCTTTTCCCAGAAATATTGAATTGTTTACAAATGAAGTGAGAACATCTATCTCAGATGCAAGAGTTTTGAGTATTGTAGGTTTTTTGACTAGGATATTGAGACTGACCACTGGATGGGGCCACCAGTAGAGACTTGGCTTCCTCTACCTGCATTGCATAGAGAGGAATCCTTTACTATATTCGTGTAACTCGAGTTCACATACCAGCTTATATACTTTACTTGCTAGAGCTGGGAGACGGGAGAAGCAAAATGACAAGGCTTAGCTTGGCCGGCTGTCTGAGAAATGTGTGTGCGTGTTTACACAGTCCATGATAAATGGAAAAGACCATTGACCACAGGAAAATGTTAACGGCAAATGAGGCAATACAATTTGATTACTTATCTTTCTTGACTAAGTAGCACAGTCCACTGATTTCATTAGACACTTTTCATGTTCAGTTTGCTGTCACAAGCTGAGCAAATTAAACAGAAATAGTAGCTTCAACACACAGTAAATAGTTGACCAAGATATGTTTTGTACATCAAACATGACATTAATCTTTAGTGATTTAAAGGGAAGCTAAACAGTCATACATGTCATGATATAGTGTAGTAAATGTTACTGTTTACAGTATACTTGGCAGGCATAGTTAGAGTACAGGAGGTAATGGAAAATAGAAAAATAAAAATGTCAGTTGTGGAGACTATGATGTTAAATGTACAGAATGAAGTAGCTTAGAGGGAATGGAAGCTGAATAGAGTAGTGGTTTGGGAGGAGTGAAGACTTTCCATAGTTGAAAGAGGTGATAGGGAGGCATATCTATATATTGTGAAGTCCTTGTTTTATGCCAACCCCTTAAATGCATCAGGAGAAGTTTGTGGTTCCTAGCACAAGAATGATGCCGCTTCTCCATCCTTCTTATCCTACACAGACACAAATGTACCCTTGGGTGGTGGGATGAAATCAGATCACTTGCCAGTCTTAAGAAAGAGGAAAACCTCTGTTTTCCCCCAGAGAAGGCACTCTCAACAGAAAAACAAACTATAAGACTAGGATCAGAGAGGCTGCAACATTAACTGTTACACTGTTTTATGGCCTAGTAGTTGTAATCTTGTACCAAACCCTTAAAGGTTATCTAAACACTGTAACCTCCCTGCATGTGGTAGACCTTCTTATACATGTTATTTCTTCACCTTGACCTTTCTGTATAGGAAATGTTTTAGTTTTATGAAGAAGAACTTTAAGGAATTGTAGAATGTTAGTGTATAAATGTGTAGTTGGATTTTTTAGTACTCTTAATTTGTTATGGACTGATGAAGATTGTTGTACAATATAATTTGGCACAGAAGCAGATATCTGGTAGATCGTGATCCTCTGCCAATGCATGTCACACAGACCTCTCATTTGTAATGCATGTTTGATGCAGTGACAGTAGCTGAATAATGATTCTGTATGTGTATTTAAAATGTAATCAGGGAATCCAACAGAATTTCCAACTTTTATTTGTAATGTGGGCAGTGAAGCCGTGGTGGTACAGCGATAGCGTTGTTGCCTCACAGCAAGAAGTTCTCCTGTTCGATTCGTGGCTGGAGTGCCTTCAGTGTGGAGTCTGCATGTTCTCCCTACGGTCGAGTGGCCACCGAAAGACATGCGTGAATGGGCGTGCCTTCGCTGAAGGTTGGGTGTCGGGCTGGCAACTCGGCACCATAAAAAATCTACTGCCAATCATTAGCGGACCGGAGTTCCACTGTGGCGACCCCTAACTGTGAAAAGCCGAAAAGACAAACATTTGTAATGTGGGCAGTGAATGCGGGAACAAAGACACGAAGCAACAAACTTTAAGAACAGTTTCAGAAATGGTCAGCCAGGTAGTGAAAAGTATTGTTAAAGAATAAATCTAAGTAATGGGAAATGGCTAGAAAGCAGAGAAATGACTTTTGTGTAATAAAAAGGGGTTACATTATAGCACATGCACTAACCTAATAAGAAAGGATGGCCTGAATGAAAGCATTTTTGCAAGATCTTGCCATTAAAACTGATATGGACTGCTAGCTGGAACAGCATTGTAACTGTTAACAGTGTTGCATTGTTGAAATTTTCACTTAAGCATTTTATAATGCACAAGAGAGAGAGAAAAAGACCTGCACCTCCTTATCTTCTTGTATCTCTATAAAACCTGGAGCCCCCTCCCCCCAAAATATTAGAACCACTGACAACACATACCAGTTCTTTACTCAAAATTGATCTGACACTTGGCTCTGCTCATGCAACCCCCTGTCTGATCTCCTATCATAAGTACACTGTCCATTAATTATTCAGCCTGTCTCTTGTGCAGTGATCGTATTTGTTTTATGATTTTCCTTTTTAAATGTGTGATAAATCTAGCATTATTTTCCCCTTACAAATGTGAATTAATACTTGTAGTGATATTAACATAGAACCTATGTTAAGTTCCATAGCTGATGTTGCATCTACTGTTAGACTTGCTGTATCTGCTGTAACGTATGTTGTACATATTGTTTTGTCATGGTGTATTTACTGTTACTAATGTCGTATGTACTGTCACATTTTGTGGAGCTTTTCTCCCTGAGCCTCCGCTGAAAATGGCTCTGCCCAGTCAGACTTTTCCAGTAAAGTCTTAAGACTTGATAGGCCTAATATCAAGTTAGAAAAATGTGACCAGCTGCTACTGTTAGGTGCATGGATGTGTCCTGATAACTCTGTTATCTCGTTTGCTGTCTCAGTTGTGAGATGCATTGAAATGTATGGCTGTTTTTTCATCCCAGAAATAGTTATGCTGCAACTTGATAATGCCTTGTGTCAGATGCCATTGCGGTGCTTAGGATAAATGCAGCATGATGGTGCAGACAGTATCGTTACAATCCAGCTTAAGTAACCATTTTCTGTAGACAGTATAGTGCATCTGATATGCCTGATCTATGTATTAAATTTTCCCCATCAAATCCTGCAAAGATGTTAAGTTATAATAAAGTGCAGCATTTTTACTGTCTGTTCAGCACACTAGACTGTTAAGACCCACCTCTCTACTTCTTAACGCAAGAACATTGGACAAAGCCTAAAATAATGAGGGACAAACGCCCAAAAATAGGGACACATTTTAAATACTGCTCTCATAAACTAAGAAAGTTGCCAGAGTAGCAGGATCTGTTAGCATACATTCTCTGAGGGACACGAAGTCTGAAACGCAAATGTCTGCTATTATTTAGGGACTTCAGTCATCGGTGATTTGCCAGAAAACCATAAATTTTATGAGAAACATTAAAAAAATATTAAGGCAAAAATCTGGACAGTTGAGAGGCATTACTTGTAGGAGTCTGAGCTGCCCTGCTAAAGTATTTGCCTTCCCTCCATTTTCATTGTATTATAATGCGTGCAAATGCCATTAGCAAGTGAGGGTATGCCTCACCCATATGAATAATACAGCTGCACTCTGTCTTTGCCTGCTGGGAGATGTTAACGTTTTATTTGTACTGTATATTTTCAACATGTTTGTTGTAGTGAAAACACTAAATATGATAATAGTCTATGGCAATGCAGAGTTCCAGTTGTGTTTCAGTATTAGTTGAGAAACTTTATTACTGCAAGAATTAATATAGTTCTTATACAGTCAGTGCCCGTGCTGTTTAGCATCTTTTCTATCCCTTTCATTCTGTCACTGAGTTATTTAAGTAATTCTTCTCCTGTGTGCCTGTGTCTTGTGTTGTGGCGGAGTCCCTGCTGGGCCCCACACAGTCGAGAGTTTTATACCCTTCTCAAGTGTAGCCATTTGGCTGTTTAAAACATAAACATGTCAAATGCCAGTCATTCACTGCATGTCTCTGTCCTGCACTGGATTTTATTTAGGTCAGATCACTTTCTGTTTCTTGGTGTCTACATTTATACTGCTCTATGAATTCATAAGTGTTAGTTATTTGCATACATAAGTTTAAAACTAGTCCCAACTAGGCAAAGCTGCATAGTTGTTACTACAGTATTAAATTAATCAGCTAAACATTTCTATGAGAGGGAAATGTAATAAAGTAAGCACTGCAGCTGTGTTGGAATACTGAATGTGGAAGAGGTGTCTGTGCTTGCTTGTGTGAATTTTGAAACCGGGACAATCCTCTTTAACCACCAGCATAACCTGCACTCATAAATTTTTTTTTTTTTTTAAGCACCACAATCATTAGAATACTCTCCTTTTGTGTGTGTGTGTGTAGTTTAGTTGGCAGAAACCGTATATTTGTAATAGGCTGACTATTCTGTTGTGTACACTACCCATATTTCTAAAACTTGCATTTTGTTTGTTTGGTTATCTTGAAGCCTTGTTGATGTCATGTGAAATCTGAACATACAGTTTATCCTGCTGACTTAATAGAAGCCTTTGCTATACATTTGGCTGTCCATGGTGATGACAACTTGTATAGCAACTCATTTGGTTTAGTTTGTAAGTCTGAATTGTATCCATACTACACCCAAACGTGTTAGCAGAAACTTGTGTTTATACCACTTAACCTTTAAGCATTAAAAGTCATAGCATTAACCTTTAAAACTTAAAAAAAAAAAGTCAGAAAAGGAGCACTTATCAGAATAAACATTCTTCCTATAGTAAATGCTATTTAATGGTACTGATTCTTATCAGTTTTATTCACTTCTTTAATAATTAGTTTATTATAGCATTTGACAAGTCTGACTATATGAAGAAAATCGGCAAATCCTTAAAGCTATATCTGAGGGTCAGAATCCTAGTGCTATGCCTTAACTGTGTAATTAGAGGTAAGGCAGTCCTTCTCCACGTACCCTCCATTGTAATCATGGCAGGGCTAGCATGCTCCCATTATGGTTGTTTGGGAACTAGCTACAGCTGATGTCCAGTTGACTGCCCAGTCTCCTTGACTTCTGAAAACATTGTAGTGCATGCTGGCTCTACTCACATGCAAAGATAAAGTGCTGCTTCCTATTTGGACAGAACACTCAGCCCACACCATTTTCATGTCCTGCTTTTTTTTTTTTTTTTTGCCACAGATGCATGCTGTGCTTTGTCTAGAAAGCGAATCAACATTATCTCTTGAATTGTAAAATTTGGGCCCAAAGCAGCAATTTCCAGACATCATCAGAAATGTCTATATTTTTAACTAGTTTGATTGTCTTTTCTCATAATGAATGATTCCTAGGAGAACTTGTCAGTTTCCCTGCGCATGCCTTGTTCTTCTGTATGGCTTTTCGTAATTGTAAGCACCAGATCTGGTACAAAGGTTTGCATCATAAATTTGTTCTGCTTAGCTGTTCTCAAGGTAGACTTATCAGATTTGTATGGGTTTCACTAAAGATCTGTAGAAGTAGAGGTCTCCCTCCATGTACTGACAGTGCAGAACAAGCCGGAGGCTCTGGTGTAAACATCAGAGCTGGAAGAGGCATCCACTCCTTAAGAACAGTCTCTTTCTCCCAAGAAAAGTCATAAAGAGGAATATTGCCATAAAGATATTTTCAAAGAGAAAAAAAAAGATGTGTACATAGACTGGAAGCTTACTCCCTTTGTGACTAATAAAGCAAAGGATGCTGATTCCTGTGAGACAGTTTTCCTATTCTTTGTATATTTTTTTGTTGGCATCTAATTCCTTTGGAGAGAGAAATGTCTGTTTTTAGCATGTCTTCCATGGTTTCCCAACATATTGGAGTTCTGTAGATGTTAAGGTAGTTTTTCAAAGTGATTGTCAAGTTCCTCAGCTACTTTGCTGTAGAATTCTGGACAAAGCAAAAAATTATTTGGAGGAGGGAGACGAAAAGGGGAAAATTTAAGTATTACTGTAAGGTTAATAATTGCATCAACATGTGTTTTCTAAACAATAACAAGCATGAAACCTGGTGTCTCACAGAAAGGATTGGATATAATCCTCAGTAAGTTACCAGAAAAATCAAACATTTTATGAGGGCAGAGCAAAATATGAGGCAAAAACAGCAACTGAGACATATTACTGATTCTGATAGCCTTACAGAAACTGAGTTTGCAGCAGGCTAGAAAAAAATGGGCCCTTTAACCTCTGTAGTGCACAATGCCCACTGCACAAGCAGAACAAAAAATTATGGCTGATCTACCAAGAAGTCATAGGTGGCCAAGCCATGACAGTCTACTTGGTCTACATTATATGTTTCTCAGGCCTTAAGTCCCTATAACACTGGTTCCAAGTTTTCACTCTAGCCAGCAAAGCTTGACCTTAAAAGATTTTAAAAGTTGGCCAGCAAGCTCTTTG
The DNA here is from genome assembly GCF_019279795.1 of Protopterus annectens. Classification (NCBI taxonomy): domain Eukaryota; kingdom Metazoa; phylum Chordata; order Ceratodontiformes; family Protopteridae; genus Protopterus; species Protopterus annectens. The sequence goes on along the minus strand of NC_056751.1, from coordinate 648,652,493 downwards.
CAGTCTGGCAGAAATTACAGCTGACCTCCCCCACCCCATATGTTTTCAGATTACCAGCTCATTAAGAGGAAAAGAGGGCTAACCTCCTAAAGATTCACTAGTCTTCCGAGCAAAAGACAGATTTTTATCAATGCTACTCGTGTATCCTCCTCTCACACATATTTAGAATGAGGAAACTTTCCACCTGAGTACATCTCATTTTCATGAGGGCACGTTTTAGATGGGAATACCAGGAAATGTCTGAGAAAAGAAGTAAATATGTACATCTGTTTGGCCTGGATGAGCTCAAAAGTTCTGCTTCACTTCCAGTATTGGTGTTGATATTTTGGGATGGATTCATCTATGTCCGTCAAAAAACACATGCCAACGCAAAATCTGTTTTGCCAACTTTTTAAAGATGTCACTATTTTGGGGCCACTGTCCCACCAATATTGTTTAGCCTTGTCCAGAAGTTGAGAAGTATGGTGGGTATGACACCAAAGGTACCAGCTACAGGATCAGTTATTGGGAGACATGCTCAGCTTAGAATCGAATCACTCCAAGAATATATAACAAATGCTTATCAGTGCAACTGCTGATAGTTTCCTTTTTGGACCTCCATATGAAGTTTTCAAAAACTGAAGGAAAAAGAAAAGACCAAGGAAAAATTTTGCACCACTTCCACCACCATTGATAGGTACAACACAAATTATCCTTCCAAGAATTGGTCCTTCTACCATTGTCAGAACAGGGGTGTTAGAAGGACTCTGAAAAAAAAAGTAGCAAGGGGTAGAGAAAGAGGATGTTATGGAGGGTCTACCAGTGAAAACACCATGGGATACTACTGTCATAAAATGACTACAGAAACATTACCCCACCTCCCCCAACCACAGCCAATCCTCTTTACCACCAGTTGTGAGAATCAGCCTGCCCTCCTTTTTCAGGCCATTGTCTAAAGATACCCTTAGACAGTTAGGTGTGAGATAACCCATTAATTGATGCCTGCACTTACTATCACACAGAATATACAGCCACTGATAGCTTTGGAAGAACACCAGTTCATTACAGATGTAGGAGGAAATGGGCACATCCAACAAAATCTCAAGCAGATACCTGTGGGATGTGCAGATACTTTACAAAAGAAATTCCAGCAAGAGCACCAGCAGAAAGCTTAACGAAAACATTGTGAGGCATCTCCTCTAACCAATACACCACTGTTGAAAAGACTAGATACTGTGAAATCTGATACCCTGTGTTGGTTGATATTACATTCTTAAGACATTTCCAGGAAAATCAGCATACAAGAATAAAACCTGATACCGTTGTCATTGCATGTTTCTGGGAAAGTTCATTAGCTGTCATAATTAGAGAAGAACAGAATCATAAGCATGTGAAGAGCTTCAGTGTCATTAAAAATTAGTGCCAACAAAATGGGTGAATAATATGGATGCATTTATGATGAAAATGAGAGCTGAATTTTATTGCTTGATAGGTCTAAACAAAGATGTTTAAGAGAATATTACCCCCTGCTTAAAGTTGAGGAAATGACCTCCAGAATAACGGATTTCAATTGAAATAACCTCCAGGTTGTGCACATTTACTGCACCAATTGGATGGTAACTGATTCCATACTCTACCTTTTGGTGTTTCATCATCACTAGGGTATTCCATAGAGCTGTTGCACAACTGATCAAATGATTACAGCACACTGTAAATGTATTTGATTTAATAGTGTGAAATCACATGCAGGAAGAGCATGAGAAAAACTGCCAAGTAAATTAAGACAGCATGATTTCAAATTACAGAATTGTACATCATTTTACATTTGCTGTTAAAGTATGGATTAAAACCGGATGCAGAAATGGATAAACTAATTATACAAAGGTCATGGCCAGAAAATAAGAAGTAATTTCTGCAATTTCTAGGAACTTTGTGGTATTATCCCTGATATGTCTGAGATGACAGTGAATCTCTGATAAAGGTGTTCAGATGTTACTTGGAAATTGAGTTGCGAGCAAGATTTCAAACAAAAGTAGTAGTTATGGATGCACCACTGTTAACATACTATAATGCAAATTAACCAGTTGTGCTGCAAATAGATGTCAGTCAGGATGGTATAGTAGCTGTGATTCTACAAGATGCTACACCTGTTTCTCTATATGGGGTGAAGACTATACACGGATACACAAAATGAGATTGTATATGTGTGTGTGTGTGTGTGTATGTATGTATGTATGTGTGTGTATGTATATGTGTATATATATATATATATATATATATATATATATATATATATATATATATATATCCATAAAGCTAAAAAAGGGACTGTACGCAATTGTAAGTGTGTGATAAATTCTATGAATGTGTTTATAGCAGAGATGTTCAGGAGGAAACTGACCTCAAATCTATGCACATAATTGTCAGAAAATACAAAGCACTTCATAGACACCTTCTAGATTGCTCAATATGTTATTGTCAGAAAATACAAAGCACTTCATAGACACCTTCTAGATTGCTCAATATGTTATTCACATTGTGGGGCTACACACTGGTCAATATGTTAATATCAACTCTCCCAGTGTGAAAAAAGAAAAAGAAACTAAGAATAAGGTCTAGTAATTCTGATAATTTACATAAAATTCGGTTACTGGCTAGTAAATACACTGTCTGGATGCCAGCAATGAATAAATATGAGAGCCTGAAAGCAAATTTAAGTTGAAAAGGTGAAGAAAAAAAAAGACTGAGGAAAATCCTGCAGTTGTTCAGCAAAAAAGCAGTTGAAGCTCCAGTTTTGGTACAGGAGATGGCTTCCAATAAGTTAGAGGAAAAATAAGTCAAATTTGCTCAGAGTTAACTAAAATAAATGCAGCATTGAAGGAGTATGTCAACTCAAATAAAAGGCTGGAAAAAGGGAAGAAGCTTTACACAGCAATTCAGATGAATTGATAAAACTGTAAAAAATTAGAGGTTGAAAAGAGGCTTTGAGTATGAGACTGCTCAAGTAAAGCAGTTTAGAAAATGCAGAATTAGAGGACAGAGCACACAGATGTAACCTAAGATTTTCTGTTGTACCAGAGAAACTGGAAGGAAAAGAATGTATTAATTATATGAAAGCACAAATAAGCAACTGGATTTGAATGGTATTCTAAAGCAGGATTTGTTAATTGAAGGGGCACATTGTGTGTGTGCTCCAAACCTTGCCATGAGAAAGCAACCAAGGTCTGTATTAGTAAAGATGTAGTCATATGAGCAGAAATAGTTGATCCATTCAAAGCTGTGACAGAAAAAAGGCAACGTATTAAAAACTGGTGACAGCTGTTTGCAGAAAATTATTCACAGTACACCAGGCAGAAGAGAGGCAAATTTATCCTGGCAATGGGAATGATAAGAGAGGCAGAGGTGAGATTCATCAAGCTGCTGTTTCCAGCTGTTTTGTGCAATTTGTTTTTAAATTTTTCAACATTTTTAGAACACATATCCTCTAAGGTCTTAGAACACAGTTTACTGTATGTATTTGTACTTTTAGGTATTTGACACCCTGTCCGTAGTTATTGACATTTTTGCTTCAGACACTGTCACCTCTTGGTGGTGTGAGCAGTAGACTACTGTTATATTTGTACTCATTTTATACTTATTACATCCTTTTCTTCTTTTACACTCCAAGCATATATTTAAAACTACGTTTTCCTACATTTATGCTTTTCATTCAGTATTTCTGTACTTTATGTTCGAATACTATTTTGCATTTTGCTTTTTCTAAAACAAAAGTTTTAAACAGAAGTTTTAAATGAATGATTTTATTTTGCTAACATGAGCTTTTTTATCACAAGAAAAAGGTTTTTGATGCAGAACACTTTTTTAATTTAACTTTGTATTTAATTAGTTAATTGAATGGTGGCTGAATCCAATTACTGTGCTTTGCTTTGGTGTCTTTTTCTTTTTAAAACTGTGTATGAAGTTTTTTTCTTTTGTCTGATGAAGTCTTCCAAAGGTGGAAGACGAAAAGTGATTCACATTAAACTTTTTTGGAGTTATTCTAGCCAGATCGGAGCCTGTGTTGTTTTTTCGTTTTGGAGAGTTTGTTGTTCCAGTTATTTCCAGAAGAAAATGCTTGAGAGACAGAAAAAAAAGGACAGGAGTTGAGTAAAAGAATTGGAATATCTTGGACTTGAACTGGAGTCAGGGGTTGGGAGATGGAGACTAACAGGAAGAAGACCAGTAACACTGCAAATGGTGAATATATGTGAGACTATAAAGCATCAATCACATGTGTGAAGTATGGCTTTACAAGACATTGAGTCTGCGAAAGTCTGGACTCTTACTGACTTTGTTAAACTTGTAAGGGGGGACATAAAGGCATATACTCCACTTCATGTAATTTAATGTTAGGATGGACACTAAAAGGGAAAGAGTGACTGTAAATAAAACAATTTTATATCTTAGTTCTCGTTTAAATCATTGCTATATAACATGCAGATTATATTATGAAATGCGTCATGATCTGAATTGCATTAAGAAATGCAAAAAGCAAATAGCAGTGCTACAGGAAACTCACTTGGAAGGTAATGAGCATGTGAATTTGATACAGAAAATATTTCAGAAGGGATATTTATTTTATTTATTTATTTTTTACATTTGTTGACCAGGAGTGTCTGACTGAGCTGAAGCCCTTTTTCAGCAGTGGCCTGGGGAGAAAAGCTCCAAGTAATATAAGCAAACAGTTTTACAGTTCCAAGGTAATTTAAGAAATACGCATACAGTAATACATAATGCTTAAAAGTCAGAAGAGAACAACCAGTGTAAACAACAACAGTACATCATTATACATGCATAGGAAGTTACATGAAAGAATAGGAAGTTTGTTATTTAGGCTAGATGTCATGTAATACATGAACTAATGCATCTTAAAAGGCGTTTACAGAAAAAGGAGTGGAAAAGGTGTGGCTTTATAAGACATTGTGGCCGAGAATATCAGCGACAAAGGAAAATGGTTGTACTTCTTCTAATTGCTAGAAGAACTCCAATGGTGATAGAGAGGGTAAAGATAATGGTAGACTTGTGGTAGTAAGGGGATACTAGCAAGGGAAGAATATTGCTGTTATGGAGCTTAAGAATGTTTTTGGGGGAAATAAGCTTTCAGCAGGGAATATTACTTATAGGTGACGAGTGGAACTTCATTTGTAATCGTGAGGTTGCATTTGGTGGACCTAGAAGGGAAAATATAACAAAAAAGGGAGATTTCTAAAGATGCTCATGAAAATGTTTGGTATGGAAGATATGAATTCAGTAGCAGAAGCTCTGGGATAATTTACTTATTATTCCCAAAGGTATTCTCACTGGGCTAGACTAGACAGAAGTTATATTTCACAGGAAGATCTGCATTTAATTGAAAGTGTTGACACACATATAGTAACTACTTCAGATCATGCACGAGTGACACCTGTGGTAAAAATGCAGGTTAAGTGCTTCTCCACCTAATTGTTAAAAAGAGAGGAATTTAAGGAATGGGAAGTGGAAATTATTGAAGAGAGCGATGGTTAAGAAATAGCAAGAGTTATTTAGAGGGGCTGACAAAGGTTAAAGTTCTGCAGGATAAAGAGAATCTCCGAGAACAAGAAGAGTAGCAATGAGTCCTAAAGAGAAAATTAAATAAACATCTAGATAATATGAGTTTAGAAAGATTACTGTTAACCATCTGTCTCTTAATACCTTTAGAGCACAATAACTTTTAGCAAAATGATGTGGTCAACAGAAAGTAATAAAGGTTATTGCCAAACGTAGGGAACCTATAAGAGGGAATAACCAGAAATGTGCTAGAGATATTGGAGATATTTCTGAAATTTTATGAAAATTTGTATAAAGCTGAGAAATGTGGAAAAAGCACAAGTGGAAATTTTATGGAAGACTTGAGTACCTCAAGGTTAGATGTAGATGAAGCCCAGTAGTCAAGATAGGAAGAGATTAGAAGTACCAACATCTTGGAAGAAAGCGTTGGTTCTGCATAAAAGTTAAATTTTCATTCTTTTTAAATGTGTGATATTTAAATATTTTCCGTAACATTGTAGTTAAAGAACACAATGTGGGATGCAGTCAGGGCTATGGGTGCAACATTCTTAAAATGATGCAACGTGTAATGCATTATGCCCAGGGACAAATACTTTTATGTGTTAGCTGTGCAATTCCATATTATATTATGCAGATTTAATCCTATTTAATTTCACACAACTTTTGGTGGGCAACTGTACCTATTTGTAGCATTTTGCAAAACTTTCTGAACCATAATTTTAGTATCAATATATAGAAATCTCACACCTAATCTAAATTTAGACTACAAAGTAATGTGTAGGTTGTACTGGAATGGAGTGAAGTCTGCCACTAAGGTTCACTAGACAAAAGCTTATGGCTCTTCAGCTGTAATGCCTGACAAGGGTGGGTGTGATAGGGAAGTAGTGGACCACGAATGGATGCTGAGGACCCAGCACTACAGGTGGTAGGCATTCTTACCCTTGGAATATCTTTTTTCCCATATAACGGTCATCCTGGTGACTATAACTGGACTTTAAAAAAAATATAATTAAAAATTTGAGCCTATTTTTTTTATTATTTGTATGTTTTTGCACTTCTCTGTGTAATTTAATAAGTCCGTCCCCTTCTATTTTATTTAACAAAGAAAATTTCACTGAAGCAACATAAAAACTAAATAAACCTTGCTTAAAAATTGCATTCCCCTATAATGCTATAGGAATTACTGCTTACTTAGTCCTGCTGCAGGCATCACTGCTTACTTAGTACTCGCATGCAGCATTTAGAAGTAAACTGAACAGGGCTAAAAATGTGCTTGGAGTGTAAACTGTCACTTGAAGCCAAGATAGCTTTTGGAAAGTGAAGTCTCATACCCACTCTGAAATAAATTTCCTTTATTGCCAATGGTCTGTCTCAACACCTTGGACTACTTTAAATAGGTTTTACCTCTTAAAAATAGTTCCCAGTCACAAGCCTCTGTGTTTTAATCACAAGGTCATATGTAAAAAATGTGTGGTCTTGGAAAGTGCTTGTCAGCATTATCTCAGTCCTTTCATTCTGCCATGAAATTTTACAGATATTCATCTGTCTCGGTGCTTTGTGGAAGCAGTCTAACTCATAAGCACAACAGCAAGTGCTCTGCCACTTCTAATCGTGGACTAGAACTCCAGCACCTCCCACTCGGAACAGTGAAAACACTGTCAGAATTACTATTTTACTAAAGCTGTACCCACGTTCTACTTGTGTATATTTGCAGACAAACTCTCCTCTCCACGGTTATTAATAATTTGTTGACTTTATACCTGAAATGCCATCATGTTTAAAAGGCATATAACACAAATGTCTTGTTTTTAGCTGTTAGGGGGTAGTCTACGCTTTTGTTCCCAAATGCAGATATACATTTTCTTTCCTTAGTAGATGATAATTCTGGGTCGAGACATGTATACAAAAACACTAAAAGTTGGGATGTGTGTTAATGGAAAAAGAAGTAACAGTAGTATCTCCCAAAACAGAATGTTTTATTTTATTCTGATAGTGTTTCTGTAAAGCAAAAGGCTGCCATTCTGAATTGTAAGTTGTCAGTGAGTCATTGATTTTTTGCTTAAAAGGATAAGGTTTGTGTTTGCATCTGTTAAGACTGCATCTCTAATACACTTCTGACTTTCTAGATGCATGTCTTGTGTTGAAAAACTCATCTGGTCTCCAGAGGAAGTTCTGCAAGTTCTCCTTCAACATTAGTAGAATGTGATCATCACAGAAAGTGAGAAAGCATGCGTGTGTGTGGGGGGTTCTTTTATGCATTTTGTTTCTCCATCAGTAGTGATGGTCTCCTCCTCTTATGATATTTTTGCTTAACATTGGCCTTCCTGAAATGCACTTTATCTATGGTATTTCTTAAGCGAAGTGTCCCAAAATTCATTGAATACACCTCCTCTTAATCATGATGAGCTTCAAGTACAGAAAAATTATCATAGCCAGGCCTTTTTGTTAAATAAATTGCCTTCTTTAAGCCAGCTTAATATTTTATTTTACTGATTCATTGACCAGGCAAGTCCACTGAACAGATTATCCCTTTTCAGGTTCAATTTAGGAACACTGTCTGGTTAAGTGACTTGCTCAGGGTCACATGTAAGGCAATGGAAGATGGAAGTAATCGAACCATGTATCCTGAGCACAGCTCATTAACAGCTCAAAGCTTTAATCCTTTGCAATTAACTGTTGGACAATCTGCCTTGTATCTCAGATCTTCATTTTCTGCTTACATTTTTGGTTGCTTTTGTTTAACCAGGTAACTGTTCTGATTATACCGGGTCATTTTCAGTAAAGTCAAGCTAAATTAAACACAGATGTGTGTTAAAATGTAAACAGCATTCCATATTTACAAGTGTTTTCTTTTAATAAGTAATGTGTTTTGTTAAATCAACTTCTTTTCCTGAATGCCTCAACTGAGTGGGTATTTCAACCTGTCCTTTCATGAGTATTTTCATTAATGAAAAGATGTTACCCTGAAAATGCACTCTGGGGTAAAAGGTAGGGCAACTCTTTGCAGTATGACAGCTACAGTTTGGAAGCTGGTATACAATTTCAAAAATCCTGACTATGCCTCCGAAGCAAATTGCTAGTTTGTAAAATAAATTACTTTTAAATTACTTTCACATTGGTTATTTCCTTCATGCATGTGTTTTAAGTCTGTATGTAGATAATAAGAAATACTTGCAAACTTTATGATTTGCAGCTTTTTTTATCTGCTTTAGAATACCTTTTGAACATTGAAATAGCACTGGCCTTTAAAAATCATAGCAGAGGGCGAAAATGAATAGCTGTTTCTTAGTTTTGCAATACAAGTTGGTTAGATGTTCGCCCCTATGTGGTTGATAAATATGAATATTTGTACAGGCTTATTTCAATTATTTAATAGTGAGTATATCCTTGAATAGGTCTGCTTTTGAGGAAAGTCAGTAAATGTAGGAGGAATAATATAAAATCGGAGGTTAAAAGTTGTTGCACTGTGCCTGAATCATAGTAGTTGAGAGGTATGTGCTTTAGTTCTTTATACATCTGTAAAGATGTGAGGCCCCTTTCATTTTGTGTTCAGTAAAATATTTGCCCAGTACAGGCACCAGAATATTCAGAAATAGCTGCAGAGTAGATGTATTGCCTGACTTGTCGTTGATGCATGGATAGTTGGGAATACACAGCAAAGACCATTTAATGTGATGAGTGACTTGTCTGAAGGGGAACGGCCGTTTGCTTTCATGGATCTGAAGGGGAACGGCTGTTTGCTTTCATGGATTATCACTAGAAATGCAACTGTGGTATTGCCAACATAAGAATAATGATTTATTGGAGCTGCAGTTCAGCAGGTATATTCTAAAACTAAAACAATGTAATTTGCTCTGCATTTCTTGCTCAGATCTCCCTGTACCTTCTCGTGTTGCCCCTTCTCCCCTTTGGTATACGTTTGTATGGCTTCCAGGTTGGCTTCACTGCTGTTGTTTTCCTGCCTACCACATGCTTTCCATAACATCTACACACACCAGGAATATTACACCAGTTTACATACTGCTTTACTCCGCTATTCACACTATTTTTTTCTTACACTGTGGAAATTGCAACACTGCTTTTGTATTCTGTATAGTTTGTTGCTTGTGTGGTAACTTGTGAGACTATTTATTCTATAGCCAGTGTTTAATATCTGAATGTGACCCTCCTGTATCTTTTGTTATTTGATGTTTTCCTGTTAGTCTCTAGCTTGGTGAGTTTAGGGCATTTAGCAAATTTAAATAAATGTTGGCTTGACATTATAGCACAGTTTGGTGCTTCCACTGGGAAGATGGTGAAAACTGGGTGTAGGGTGGGACATTTTAGTAAGCCAGTACCAACAACAGGCTTTGTTGGAGTATGTGCTAAGGGGAGAATAGAAACATTAAATGTGCGAATGCACTCTAAGCAAGAAATGCCTGAAAATGAGCTAATGAACAGCTATCTTCACCTTTTTAAGCCCAGCATAAACACAGTATGGCAGAAGCCATTGTAGTGAAAGTGTCTAGCAGTCTGGAGCATTTTTCTGAAAGGAAAAAGAAACCTAGGCTGGTCTGCCGCAAAATGGGAGTCTAGTGTGTGAGGACCACAACAGTCAGTCAGATGTCCTGGTAATGGAATTTTGGAAGTGGCAACTAGAGAATTAGTAAAAAAAAAAACTTTACTCAGCTCAACACTGGAAGTCCTGGTGACCAGCAACTTTCTATTGTTTGGTTCCTGTATCCCTGAGAAAGGCTTTCTTGTTCATGACAGACTTTATATAGCTGAGAGACTTGCAGTGAAAGTTGCATCTCAAGACCACCAGCCTGAGCAAGTTGCAATGAGTGCCCGAGCAGAATACTGCCACTAATGTGGCCAAGAAACTGAGTAGCTTACTGTTTGCAAATTGAATTGCTTATTTTTTATTTCACCTTTGTTAAACTTTGTTTTTTTCCTGGAAAAGCTAGCCTGTTTTGGATTATGTTCGGTAATATCCACCATTCTGTGGGAGACTTGGACTCTCTGATACTTGAAAACTTTTCAGTATGTATGATCTTCTGTTGCTTACTAATAGCAGAGTGGAAAAGTGACCACTAGGGACAGGATGAATGGCAAAAGCTTGGACTGTTAACCAGTCAAAAGCAGTGCTTCCCATAGATTAGGATAGATTTAGCTTTCTCTTATGTAATCTGAAAGAGGATTTGCAAAGACTATAGTGATTAAAGTGAAAATGAATACTAGAGTTCTGGTGCAAATTTATGTTTGCTTTTTCACTGGTATTTATGAGGCTTGCAGTTCAGGATACCATTAAGGAGCCTTGTCCAGTTTGTCATTTGCCCCAGAGTAATAGCTAGCCAAGTGAATTGCTTAGATCTGTACAGTAGGCAAATGAAGGTTAAGAGAATCGAATCTAGGAGTAGAGGAAGTAGGTCATTAAGAGCTCATTGTTGGTAACTGTCAAACCAAAGAATACACTAGGCTGTCAGAATAGTCGGGAAACAATCCCAGGTCAGCTCCTTGGAAGACAGTTGTATTTAACTTCTGTATCATTGTTGCTACAAAACTAAGCGCACTGTTAGGTTAAGTAAGGTGCTAAGAGCCCCACAATCTGAAACTGAAGATGGAGGAATTGAACCCAAAACTGCAAGATGAAGTGTGTTAGCAGAAAATAGTTTTAGCCTGTATGATAGGTGAGCTGTTGAAGTGTGAGAATAGTTATAAGGAATGTATAACTGGTGGATATTTAATACAATAAAGCGATTTTTATTATTTGGTGTTGTAGGTCTGGAAATGAACATAATTTTCTTGCTTTGCATGCCATTGCTGATGCCTTAGTTGGAATGTAGTTTCCAGTTTTGGTGACCATATATGGAAAAAAGAAGCAAAAGATGCACAATGGTATAGAGGAGTGGTAAAATGGATACAATGGAGAAGTTTCAAAGATAGGCTGAGGCTTTCCATCTAAAGGATAGAAGGTAAAGAGGAATGTAGTCTGGGTCAAGAAATCCATGTTGGGGTATTGCAAAGGTACAAAACTGAAGAAAAGGGACAGAGGAGAGGAATGATATTTTTCCCCAAAATGAATGAAAGGCCGACTTCCACATGAAAAAGTACTGTTATCCTGAGAGGGTGGTGGACAAATGGGGTAGTCTTACAAACTGGCTAATGTAGAATAAAATAAATTAATTGATCATAGGTTCATAGATTAGTACTAGGCTAACTGCCCTTGTGGGCCATTTTAAGCCTAGTCAATTATCCCTTGTGAGACTCAAACCCTGCAACTTGTGTTTGTAAGGCAAATATCTTAACCATTAGGCCATCCTCCCAACCCAAAAATGCATGAAATGTGTGGCTAGAGGTATTAAGAGAATAGCACCTTAACTACGTTAATTCACACAAAATCACAGAAACCAATCGTTCAGGCTTGTTGTGACTGGCTTAATATGTGTATTTAACCACAAATGCTTTCGGCATCAGTGTGAGGCAGAAATGCCCTTACGTTTTATTTAGCATGGAATGGTGCACATTTTGGATTCAGAGAGCATAGCAGTGCTCACTACTCTACTCTTCCAGGTGTGTTCAAGCATTTAAGTAGAGGGTAGTGAAGCCCTGAAGTAAGGTGACCAAGATGGGAGACCTAATCAAAATGGAAGAATGGTGCCCAGAAATCCAATGTTTTTGTTTTTTTTTTTTTTTTTTTTGATGTTACACATTAGTACCCAACCAGCTATACAAGCATCCTATGTAACCAGCCTAAAATCCAGTGCAATGCATTATGGGTGATGCAGAGAGAAAGTGCTGACGAAGCCATGAAATTACATGCAGGTTTAGTGCTTGGACTGATGCCCTCTCATCAGGTAAATATGCATTTTTGAATATTTATAATCTATTGATCCATAAACACTTGTACAGTTATTACAGACGTATCATTTAGGGGATGGGATTAAATTTATGGGGGATGTAATAGAAGATGGTTAACAAGAAAATGGAACTCTGTTCATTTTCTTCAAAGGAATACTTGGACGGATCAATTTAAAAGGTGAACCTTTGGTAGATTGTATTCTCCCAAGAGGGGCAGATTAGATTTTCAGAAGGATGGTGATTGCTTAGTACATATTTGCATAAAAAGATTAGGATGTTTTAGGCAAATATTTTTCAGCTGCATAGTAAGGGAGTGGTAATTTACAAGGACAGACATGAGGCAGACTGGGAGGAGGTGGTGTCAAGGAAGAACTGGACATGGGTCTGACTTGTAATTTGGGTGGATTTGCAGTGGGCAACAGTTACTGTGTTCTAAGTGGAACACTGTCATGTAGGTACTTCTATTAAGAACAATTCCTTTCCTGTGCTGAAGCAAACAAAAGTTACAAACTGACTTTTTTAGTTGAGCTGTAAAGAGTGGGTCTACTTTACATAATGCCAAAGACGTATTCGCTGAGAGAATAATTTTTCCCAGGGCAAGTAAACACTTGCCCAAAACTACATTACAGCACAACACACTGTACTATCCGAAACCCACCTAAGCAAGGGGCTGTGCCACCCACACTCCCTCCTAACTATATATACCAGCTCTGCGATTGCACTACAGTGGGGATAAGGGCAGTATTCCTCATGTTGCCCTGCGATCTCTTCCTTGCATAGAAGGCAATCTGAACCTGCCTTATTGGAAATGCTGCTTATCCATAAGTGAAATGGTACACTGGTTACTCGCTGTACATACTTTAACCTGGTATGTGACATTAATAGGACCTGCTGGATGGACAGATTTGTCTTCCAGAGGTTACCACACCTTTGGAACAGACTCTTCATGTCAAACAAAGCAGCTCATTGGTCTCTTCAAATGCAGTCTGGACAACTGGATAGGTAACTGTAAATTTCACTCCAGGGTTTCCACCTGTGTCCCTCTTGGGCAAGGGCAATAGGTGCTGATCGTGGAAATAAGGGTAGAACTTCCTATGATCCTGTGAACATGTCCTGTTATATCCATATATAGGTGGAAATATCCTGGACCTGGTACTAACCAGCATGAGTAGCCACTGTAGCACCCCTACAGTATCCTCTTCCATGGTAAGATCCATCCAGAATGCAGTCACTTTTGAAGTCAACATCTCCCCTGACCCCCCACCACCACCACCAGGGTTGAACAAAAAACTTTTCCAAGGCTGACTACAACCTCCTGAGAGCAGGTATAAGCAGCTTCACAGCCATCATCCCTTCAGCTGAATCAAGCAATAATGAACAAGCCTAAGCCAAAAAACTGAGTACCTATATAGCTGCATGGACTTGGCAATACCTGCCAGGACCAGATCATCTTCCTCAAGGAAGAGTAAACCTGTGTGGTAGATAGCAGCAGTAAGCAGACTCTATAATAAAAGGCAAAAATTGCTAATTGCTGTCCAGGACCATGAAGGAGCAGGTGCCAAGTTGGAAGCAATCTCTCCTTTGTCTGAACAAGCAAATAAGGTCACTGGTGAAATCCATTAAGGCTAACTTTGAGTCCAAATTGGCCACATCCACCAAGGACAATCACAAGGCCTTCACATATGTCCACAATCTCAAAGGTAACTCCCAAATCTGCTCTGAATTGGTGGTCAAGAATACTACATATACAAATGTCATAGATAAAGTCAACCGGTTGGCAGACAAGTTCAATGAAAACTTCAACCCCCTGCCCCCCCATCAGTAAACCAGGACATCCCTAGCACCTGCCTCCCTCCCCGCATCACTAGGGAGCAGGTTATTAATGCCCTCTCATAAGCAAAAAATACAGTCTGCATGGGACCCAACAATTTCCCTGGGTGTGCCCTACATGAACTCTGGTATTCAACCAGAACATGTGCCCCGGCTTCATCCGAGCAGAATGGAGGACAGCCACAGTCATCACTCTGCGCAATGGTGGAGCACCTAGTGATCCAGGCAATTGTAGGCCAATCAACTTAACGAGCCTGATCTGCAAGGCCATAGAATGCATTATCATGGACCTTATAAACTAGGAAATTGCTAACCTCCAAATGCGTGATCCCACACAGTTTGGTTTTGTCATAGGTAGATCATGCCTGTTAAACTTGGTCACCTTATTCGAAACAGCCATCAAAGTCTTGGATGAGGGCAAGACAAGTGCACACCGCCTACCTTGACCTAGCCAAAGCCTTCAACACTTTACCCATTCGGGCATAATAGATAAACTTTCCCAGCTAGGCATCCGCTCATAAGTTATGAGATGGGTAGCTGCCTGGCTCATTGAGAGAACCCACTCAGTCAAAATAGGGAAAGCCACCTCTAGTAGTAGACCCATAACAAGTGGTGTACCCCAAGGATTGGTGTTGGGATCTTTGCTGTTTGGAATATACTTTTCTAAGGTGCAAGCCAAAACCAGTGGTCTGTGGCTGACAAAGTTTGCAGATGACTGCAAGCTGGGCACTGTCATAAATTACCCTAGTGATGTGAACATCCTCCAAGAGGGCCTTCGCCAAACTAATGATTGTTGCCAGAAGCTTGACCTCAAACTGAATGCCAAGAAATGCATCATTATCCCCTTTGGGGAAAATGGTGTCCCCTCTAATTATCACATTAACAATGTACTAAGCACAGAATCAGTTGCAAGGGACTTGGGCATCCAGGTTGATGGCAACCTGAGTTTTGACCACCATGTTGCCTCCCTTCTATGGAAGACTTTCTACATGGCCCACCTCATAAGTAAGGGAATTTTACCCAGGAACAAGGAAATCAGAACACCCCTGTACTCCTCCCTTATCAGACCCATTATATAGAGTACAGTATCCCCTTCAGCACGTACAAGCACATGCAGCAGTTTAGAGAGACAACAGAGGTTCATGACCAGGAAAATCCAGGTTCTCAAACACCTATCCTATACAAGTCCTGTCCCTCTACTCAGTGTCATAAAGACTGCTCAGAGGTGACCTGCGTCTGACATACAAGACCGTTTCAGAGTCAACCTTGATGGAGTTGCTGCATATCCGTAAGTCAAACTTCACTTGTGCAACCTGCACACAAGGTCTCAACCTGGTCTGTGACATTAATAGAACTTGTTGGTAGGAATGACTCCCCATCTGTGGAATAGACTTCCTTTCCATGTCAAGCAGAGTACCTCACTAGCCCTCTTTAAGAGGAACCTAGATGACTGTATGGGAAACAGAAAATATACCCCTGGACAGGGAAAACAGGTGCTGACTTTGTGGGAGCATGGGTGAAATTCTTTGCTCGGCTTGTAAGGGCCTCTAGGCTAATAGCCTAGTATCATCCTGTGAACTGCTACAATGTTTTTTCTTGTTTTAGAAATCAGAGTAGGAATAAAAATTCACAGGCTAGAATCTAAAACACTATTGAGGTAAGGATTCATAGTCTTAGGTAGTCATCAGCACTTTGATTGGGCACAAAATGCAGATGACCAAAAAGTGAAATGCATCATTACTTGGATGCATGACACACAAATGCTGTCTAAGCTACCAAACCAAGAAGATAGGTATAATGCTTGCTTATTTTTTAAAGCTATTCTGAACAAAATTTCAGTAATATGCTTAGGTTTTCAGAGAGAAAAAAGAAGGAGTTTGATTGCTCAACCTTTTCATTTTGCCTGTGTCTCAGTTGCTTCTATTTTCACTTATAACTGCCTCATTAACTGCACTTCAACATTTTGTGACCATTATTGGCTGAAGTACTTAAATGTGTGATTCCTACTGGATTAATACTGTTCTCTTTGCATGAGAGATAATGACAACAATAAAAGGCAAATGACTAGACAAACATGTTAATTGTTCTCGGGTGGTTAGGGTTGTAAAAGGAATCCTTTGTTAGCTTTTCTACATAATTTGCAAGCCTTTGGCATAGTGATCCGGAGTAATTTCTCACTTGTTAACTAACTTGGAAGGCCTCTTCTAAAAGAAAGAAATCAAGACCCATTTACATTTTTCACTTTTACAATGATTTATAACTACAAGATTAAAATAAGGGGGAAAATAGAATCCTGATAGATGGAATTAGTTTGCACAATGGGGGATCTTTGACTATTGCATAAAGTGGATTTGTTTATTTGTACCAGTTTGAGTATTGTATTGAAATCTGAGACATCCATATGGGAATGCTGATGAACAGAACTTTTGACTCTAGGCAAAAGTGCCTTGTTCACTGGTGTATGACCTAATGTGGTTATTAAGTGCTTTGCTCAGAGCAGTCTGTTGTGCAAGAACAGACTACTAGAATTAAACCTTTAAACAAGAAGATTTGCTAGCAGATGCATCCTTAACCTGTTGTGCTTTACTACTAATTGCTTTACTGACATATGTGTGTTTTATGTTGTGTATGTGCAGTGCTGGAAACAGTCAGTTTATGTATTTTAATAGCAGCTGCAGGCATCAGTATAGGACCACGTATAGTCACCTAGGTTCAGTCTTGAATGCATACCTCCTCATGTCAGTTGCTTTCACACTGTAAATGGGAAACTATATAATGTAAAGTACTTGAAATGTCAGAAGTATTGCTTGCCAGGGAGACATAGTATTAGATGAAAGCCAGGAGTTTGGATACACTTTTCAAGATGAAGAAAAAAAGAAAAGCAAGTAAGGTATGGCCAGAGGGAGCAGTGTCAAGAGCTCTGAATTGCTTTGAATGCACCAATCTGAATATGTTCAAAGAGGCACCCAGTGTAAATCATCAAACCAACCCGGAGGAGTACATACAGTCTGTGTTGTGTTACATCATCTACACATTTGGATGTGTAACCGCCAGCAAGTGCATCACGCGGCCAAGTAGAAACCCTGACTTACAAGTAGAATATATGACTCCTGAAAGTAAGGAACACTGCCTTCAAGGAGGGAAATGGATGAGCCCAGGCACACCAGGGTAACCCTGAAAAAGGGTGCGAGAGAGGCAAAGAGGGCATATGGTCAGAAACTTCAAAGTCACTTCTCTGATGCAAAGGACTCGAGGTGACTGTGGCAAAGAATTCATGCCATAATGGACTCAAGCCTACTTCTTAGTGTGAAGACAACACTGAATTCCTTAACAAGGCCAACATGTATTTCAGCAGGTTTGAAGAAGGAAACTGTATGAAATCCAATGAAAGCACTAACATGACAGCATGAAGAAGTGCTCAGCCTATATCCAACTGATGTCCATTGAACCCTGAGGAGGGTGAATCGGAGAAAAGTGGCTGGTTCTGATAGCATTCTGGAAAGGGTCCTAAGAGATTGTGCTGGGCAATTGACAAATATAGTTAGACCTATTCAATATCTTGCTGAAACAGTACATTGTTCTTGGGTGCATCAAGAATGCCACCATACTACACATCATAATACCTCTGCCTAAGTCTTCACCAAAGGACCTCCGTGACTACCGACCCTATGGCTGTCACCTCCATAGAAATGAAGTGCCTATAAAGGTTGGTTAAGGGCCACTTGGCATCCAAACTACTGTCATCCTTAGACCACTCCAGTTTGCATACAAACTAAATCAAGCCACGGTAGATGCTATTTCACTGGCAATCCATCTGTCATTAGGCCACCTGGAAAACAATGGTAGCTATGTGCACATGTTCCTTGATTTTAGTTCAGCATTCAACACAGTCAAATCTCAGCAACTAATAGAAAAACTAACTCAACTAGGTGTCAGCACTCCAATGTGCAATTGGATTCTGGACTTCCTCATTGAAAGGCCACAAACATTATGTGCAGGAAAGAACAAATGCCACTGTCAAAGCACAGCAATGCCTATACTTTCTGCAAAGGTTGAGAAGAGTAAATTTACCAGCCCCTGTTGTCACTACCTTCTACAGGGGCACAATTGAGACCATCCTTACAAGCAGTTTTACAGCTTGGCATGGCAACTGCTCCACCACAGAATGCCAAGTCCCTCCAAAGAGTGGTGAAAGCAGCGTAAAAGATTACCAGGACCACTCTACCATCTGTTAGTTATGCACTACTGGGAGGCATTATCGTAGCATACATTGCAAAATGGCCAGATTTAGCAGAAACTTCTATCCCCTGGCCATCAGGCTACTGAACTCCAATAGCAACTTGCTTCTCACTTGACATCAGGGACAATAGGTAATATGACGAGTGGGAAGCATATTTGCATGCAATAACCTTAAAAGGTCTTAAATACACTGTACAATTAATCTATCAGAATATTTTATTTCTGTGCAATATCCACTGATGCTAAAGCATCCTGTGCACTAAGTAGCAGCTGTGAAATTTTTGTGCAATAAAATATCATGTTTCCTTAGACTGCCAACAGAATCCTGTCCAATAAGAAGTAGCTGTGGAATTCTGTACAATAAATACTGTGTCTCTAGATTAGCAAATGTATGTTGATATGTAAAACAGTAAATATGTAGTAGGAATGTCTAAATGTAGTATTGTGAACTGGTTTACGTTAAATGCTTGCACATGGAGTCTGAATGACAAGTTTACTTTGACTTTAATTTTGACTTTGACTTTTCAACATAATGAAAAGGTGAAGAAAAGTTGAAGTGGCTACAAATTTACATATTTTTTCAGGAATGTAGTTACACAGGTACATGTCAAATGAGATGTATTATTAGTAGTGTTTGACTGGATAAATTAATTATTTTCCTGACCCTTTTCAGCCAAGACCCAAGCCACATAGCAAACTAAATGCATTATATACAGACTGTTGTGTGTAGCCTGGTAAGTAGCATGTTTTTGGGAGATGGTAAGAAACTAAAGTGTACAGTGCATGCCAAATACCATACAGACAGTGATTGGAGGTCAGGATTGAACCTTGGATCTGTGAGGGAGTGACCTTACCAGAGAGCCGCTATGCTGTCCACTGTTATGTCATGGATATGAAGTGGTAATGTAATGTGTTGTGACCCTGAATGCCTGTGGCAGTTGTTACACTGCAGCAACCAATGTCATTGACATGTCCTGTTTGTTGTAAACTTAGTTAAATGCGAGCACCATGCCTTTTTTTCCATGACCGTTGTAATCTCCAGTGGGGCTATGGGGCTACAGGCACCACCTATATGAACAGTCGTAAGTGGCTGTGTCTCCTCACATAAAATAGTATGCATGTCAGCCCATGTATGGTGGTGTGTTCACTGCTCAGTATCCATAATGTTGGAGTTTGGTATTTCTGAGCAGGTGAACACAGACTATACCTTGTGGAATGTAAAGTGAATGTTTCATTGCAAAATGTCACGTTTTCGTTGGACTTTAAATTCTCAAGAGAATTTTGTACATATTTCACACTTATGACTACAACTCGTGTTTCAGTGGCTAAGGATGTCTGTCTTCCCACTTTGAGTGACACTCTGCACTTTGAAAGCAAGTACATGCAAGAAGACAGGTTTATAATCCATGCAGCATGACAGTTTTTAGTAACACAAAAGTTATGCAAGTGTTTTGCCTATTTTGCTTTATGGGACTTGGTTCCTTTAAGAATGGCCATTCAGTATGGTTAATATTTTACTTTGTTTTTTTTTTTTTTTTGCAGGAACTTTTAAGTCGAACATCTCTTGAAACTCAGAAACTGGATTTAATGACTGACGTTTCAAATCTTAAACTAAAGCTGGTTGGAATGGAAAAGGAGCAGGCAGAATGTGAAGAAAAACATCAAAAAGCTGAGGTAAAAAGGGGCTTTATTTTTGAAACTTTTCCTGCATCATTCTACAATTTAATTTTTTAAATTCATGCTGGAGTTATTCATTCCTCCATGAGTCAGTATGATATAAATCATTGCAGTATAGTTTGCAACTGTTACTTACTGTTTACTTGGTTTGACCTTCCTGTGACTTCTAGATAAATGGAGATGTAAAAACTTTGTAAATGCTTAATTATTTGTTTTCCCTATGATTCTTGGGTAGGTGCAGTTACAGAAATAGACACTTGTTTGTACAGATGTGTAGGTACTAGGGTACGTGTAATATATGCTTCCGCACCTGTAACATAATAAGTAGTGTCAAAGTCCAACATTTCAAATTAGCAGTGGAAGCCACAGAGGAATCTTAACATTCCTGCGGCAGTAGTTTTATGAAAGGGAGTTATAAGCAGTCAGCTGACATCGCAGTTTCATGTAACTTAGTGATGTATTGAGTAGGTTTCAACTTGAATGTGGACTATACACCTTTGAGAAAAAATCTTTTCTGGTGATATAAAAGCATTACCTCTGCTAGAAAGCCAATTGCTAATGTGATTATAGTAAATCTTCATGTAACAGTTCTGGGAATTTCTTTTGTATAGTCAATTTATTGGAAGTCTACCAGAAGGCAAAGTTAGAAATGGTTGAGCCTTGAAAATCCTACCTGCACACATAAGCATGTTGGTATCCTTTGGTTGATATGATGGATTGTCCCTACAAAAAAGATTGAATTTTGTTGACTGAAATTTTGTGGTTGACAGATGTTCTTCGTCTTCCATTGCTGCAGTCCTGACTATTGGGTATAGTCCGCGTCCAGTCGGCCCGAATACCAGAGTATAAGGCTGACGTCGGTCAGGCGCATAGACCATATCCTCAGTCGCATGGTCCGATGCAGAAGCAGTTTTGCGAGTGCAGGTTGGCGTACTGAAATATTTCCGAAATCGGAGTTTCAGACCGAAACAGAGTTGGCTAAGTACCCGTTAGAACATTTTAGTTTTTCTTGCCTCAGTATTTTACCGGATGTCAGAAAAAGTGAATAACTGTATTTCTTGTGGGAAACAGATTCCTCATAGGGATTATCATACCTTGTGTATACCTTGTTTAGGGCCTGAGCACGCGTTGTTGGTTGCCGCTCTTGTGCTAGGTTTAACAAACGCACTATTAAGAGGAGGTTAGACTGTGCCAGGTTAGTGTTTGGGAAGCGTTGCAATTATAAAATGCCGTCGGATGCTCCGCGCCCGCTCCAAGAAGCGCAAGGATAAAACAGTGAAGCCTAGGGTTGAGGAACCGGCAGTCCCGGACGTCGGTTCTTTAGAAGGCTCAGTGGAGCCGGAGGTTTTGCCAGGAGTTTCCATGGAGTCCCAGGCAGAAACTATACTCTTACAGGATGTGCCTTCTCAGGAGGTAGGCCAGGCTGAGGGGCTTCTCAGGTGACTGTTCTTCCCTCTCTTCCCAAGGTAGTTAGGGCCTCTCCTTCTGTTGCCAAAACTTCTTTGAGAGGTAGGCCTACTTCAGCTTCAGTGGGGGCTTCTCCTAGCATTTCGGGTTCTGTACCTAAGAAACATATGCTTAAAATGGCAGAAGATTTGATTACTATGATTAGGGGTTCTATGCCCCGCCTGATAAGAGCCCTAGGGTGGATCCGAAGTTTGATAGTTTTGAACAGTGTTCAGAGGCTTCAGAATCTTCTGTGGAAGATTTGCAGGAGTATCCCACTTATTCTGATTCTGATGTGGATGATTCCACTCCTACAGCGTCTCCACCTGAGGATTTCTCATTTTCAGAGACTTTGCATTCCATGAGGGAGCACTTTAAATGGGAAGGCCAGGATTACTCTGACTCCAGGAAAAGGCTTAGGGAGTTCTTGTTTTACCCCAGCATAGGCCTTTAGCTATTCCTCCTGTGTTGAATGTGGTGGAAGATGTTTTGCAGAGGCTTCCCTGAACCCTGACTCTTTGCCTCCTGCTCCTGTTAAGCCTGATAGGTATTATAGGGTGCTCAGAAATATTTGTTTAAGAGTCCTAGACCCAGAAACTATTTCTCAAGGGCCTAAGGGTGTAAAGGCTTCTGTGGTTAAAATCCTGTTCCCACTGATAAAGAGGCAAGGGCTTTGGATAGGTGGGGAAAGAAAGTGTATACTTCTTCCACTCTAGCCATGAGAGCTTTGAATTGTCAGTTTCACATGCTAAAATATCAGAATTATCTCCTTTCACAATTGAAATCTAAGGTGGATGCTTTGGCGGAAGGTATTGAGTGTAAAGAGTTGCTGGATTTGGTTCATGTGTCTGAACAAGTGGGTAAGCATTCTTTGCAATGTGGTTTTGATGCTGTACAGGCCTCCTCGAGGGTGGCTGCTACCAGTTCTGTTCTTCGCAGGCATGCCTGGTTGAAGGATCAGAATTTAGCTGAGCATGTTAAGACAAGGATTTTGGATGCTCCTTTACAGTCTGATGTGTTGTTTGGTTCGCCTGTGGAAGCAGTTTTAAAGAAAATGGAGGACAAAGCTAAGTCTATGCAAACTGTTAAAGATTTTTGCAGGTGCAGCCACCGGTTTAGTAGAAATTGGCCTGCTAAGGGGTGGACATATCCTGCTTATGATTCTCAGTCTAGGGGTAGGTCTAGACGTGGTAGGGGCAGGGCTCAAGGTTCTTTTAGGCCTAGAACAGGGAGTTCACCTGCTCAGACTTCTGGTGAGGGCAGGGGTCAGTCCTTTCGTAAACAGACCCAATGACCTGTTTTTCAGCTGCCAGCAGATTCACAGCTCCTTTGGGAGGAAGACTGTCTCTTTTCAAAGAAAATTGGGATTTAATTACTCAAGACAACTGGGTGTTGGATATCATTCACCACGGTTACAGATTTTATTTCCATACAATGCCCCTTTCAAAGGCATGCCAGACGTTCCTCCTCTACAAAGAAAAGAGGCTCACCAGCAAGTTTTACAGTTACTTCACATAGGGGCCATTCAGCCAGTCCCTGTATCAGAAAGGGGCCTAGGATTTTATTCTCGCCTGTTCCTTGTACCAAAGAAGGGGAACACGTGGAGACCAATTTTGGATTTATCTCTCCTCAACACGTTTTTGGACATTCCCAAGTTCAAGATGTTGACGTTACAACAGCTTTTACCTCTGCTGGGCAAAGATCACTGGATGGTAACTTTAGATCTCAAGGAAGCTTACCTTCATGTGCCTATAAGGCTAAGTTGCAGGAAGTATCTGCGGTTTCGAGCTGGAAATTCTCATTATCAGTTCTCTGCATTGCCCTTTGGCTTATCTACTCCAGAGTATTCACAAAGGTTCTGGCTCCAGTGATAGCTTACTTCAGGCTTCAAGGAATTCAAATCTATCCTTACTTGGACGACTGCCTGATTCTGGCTCAAGAAAAGGAAGACCTTCTACAGCATCTGGAATATGTTATAGCAGTGCTAAGATGCCTAGGGTATTCTAATAAAGTCCAGTCTAGTACCCTCTCAAGACATGTGCTTTCTGGGTGTGAGACTGAATACAGCAGCCCAGATGGCCTTTTAACCCCGGACAAACAAAAGAGTCTGTCACTTTACTTCCATCAACTATCTCATCAGTCCGTGCTGACTGCAAGGACAGTCCTTCAAGCATTAGGGTTCATGGCATCTTGTATTCTGGTGCTTCCCAATGCCAAACTGCATATGAGGAAGCTGCAATGGTATCTCAAAAATGTATGGACACAGCACTGCCAGGATTTGGACACTGTCATTCAAATAATACCTTGCCTTCAAAAGAATTCTTGTGGTGGGCTCAGGAATGTCACCTAAACAAGGGACTCTCTGTGACCCGGCCAGAGGCAAGTCAGATTTTAACGACAGATGCCTCGGACATTGCTTGGGAGCTCATCTAAATGGAAAGTGGATACAAGACAAGTGGCCTGCCAGACTACAGCATCTACATATCAACATGAAGGAGATGTTAGCAGTCCAGTTTGCATTAATGGCTTTCAAGGAGTTACTTCTTCCAGGGCAGGTGTTGATTCTAACAGACAACACAACTGTCATGTGGTACATCAACAAGCAAGGGGAACACATTCTTATCCTCTATGCAGGCAAGCAATGATTTTATGGGAGACTGCGCTAAGCTTGCAACTAACTCTTCAGGCAAGGTTTCTGCCAGGAGCACAGAACTCCTTAGCAGATGTGTTAAGCAGACAAATCATGGATCCCTGGAAACTGGATCTTCATGTATTTCAGAAACTGACAGTGTCATGGGGAACTCCAGACATAGATCTGTTCGCTTCTCCACTAAACCACCAGCTGCCAAAGTATTGCACAAAGGGGTTTCATCACACAGCTTGGAAAGTGGATGCTCTGTCTTTCAGTTGGAAAAACCTTCATGTGTATGCCTTTCCACCTCTACCTCTTCTTCCAAAGGTACTATTAAAGGTCAGACAAGACAGGCCAAGGATGATTTTGATAGCTCCAGATTGGCCTCGGCAACACTGGTACCCACTACTAGTCTGGTAAAGAAGCCTCCATGGCCTTTACCTCTGATTCCTCATCTGTTATCTCAGAAGGACGGTCATCTGCTCAATGTCAAGCTTCACTCTCTTCATCTAACAGCCTGGCATATTCTGTGTTGAAACACAGCAGGTCTCAACTTCCTCAACAAGTTTTAAATGTGATTATGGAAGCTAGAAGACCTAGTACAAGGAGAGTGCACAGAAAAATGGAAGATATTTTTATTTTGGAGTACAGCAAAGAATTTGGAGATTTCAGAGCCTCATTTGAGTGTGGCTCTTCAATATCTTACTGAATTATTGGACAAAGGTTTGTCCTTCTCTTCCATAAAGATTCATGCTGCAGCAATTTCAGCTCACTATGATTGTGACCCACCTTTGTTTTCGCATCCTTTGTTCAAGCAGTTTCTTAGAGGGGCAAAGAATATAAGACCCCGAGCTCCTACTCCTGCTTGGGATCTCAATTTTGTGTTGGAAAAACTTACTCTACAACCTGAGCCTGCAGCTACTGCTGAATTGAAATATTTGTCATGGAAGACTGCTTTTCTGTTGGCTATTACTTCTGCAAGAAGGGTGTCTGAGTTGCAGGCCCTTATGGCAGTAGAGCCCTTTTGATTTTCCATAAGGATAGGGTATCATTACGTACTAATCCTTCTTTTATGCCTAAGGTGGTTTCTAGTGTGGCTTTAAACCAAACAATTCATTTGCCTTTTGCAGATCCTCAAAATAAAGGGGAAAAGATTTTGCACACTTTAGATGTACACAGGCAATTCGTTATTATTTAAGCAGGACTAAGGATTTTAGGCAGTCTCAGCAGTTGTTTGTTTCTTTTGCTTTGAGTTCTCAGGGCAAGCCTGTGTCAAAACAAACTATTTCTAGGTGGATTGGCTTTGCATTGCATTTTGTTATTCCCATCATGGCAAGGAGATTCCAGCTGGGATTAGGCCTCATTCCACTAGGGCTACTGCCACTTCAACAGCATTTCTAAGGGGTGGCAACTAAGGATATTCTGGAAGCAGCTACTTGGAGTTCAGTGCATACTTTCTCTAGGCATTATCACCTTCCTATCTACTCTAAGTCTAGGGCTGGTTTTGCCACAGCTGTTTTACAAGGCATGTTGTCAGCTCCTACTACTTTATAATTTGCCAGCCTCCCTTACCTCTGCTTTGGGATTCTACCCAATAGTCAGGACTGCAGCAATGGAAGACGAAGAACATAGTACAGTTTTGTACCTACCATAAATGTAGATGTTCGAGGATTCCATTGCTGCAGTCCTCCTTCCCCTCTGTATTTAGGGGTGGTTGTGTAGGTGAGTTTACATGCTTATATTTTTGTATATATTGTTGTATATATTGTACATGTTTTTGGTGCAGGTTGTTTTGGGACTTGTCTTTTTAGGGTCTTCTGACATCTGGGGCAAGAAAAGACTGAGGATATGGCGTCGGTCATGCGCATTAGTACCCTGACGATACTCTGGTATTCGGGCCGACTGGACGCGGACTATACCCAATAGTCAGGACTGCAGCAATGGAATCCTCGAACATCTACATTTATGGTAGGTACAAAACTGTACTTTTCACTGATTTAGTTGAACATCTTTTTGTTAGTATTGTGGTTGGGATCCTGATATTGATGCAATTCTTGAGTGACCACTTTTAAGATGTTTTCTTTTTCATGTAAAAAGAGATATCTTCAGTAGGGAATTTGGTCTGTCACTTCATATCAAATTTATGGTATGACTAGTTTCCTTCTTATCGGCTGTGCTGGTGCAGCAGTCAGCATTGTTGGCTCACAGCAAGAGGTTCTCTGGTTCGATTCTCAGCTGGAACTCCTTTTGTGCAGTGTCTGCTTGTCCTCCCTGCAGTTGAATGAGTTTTAAAGACATGCAGGTAGGTGCGCATGTGTGTGTATGTGTGTGCCTTCTGTGAAGTCGGATGCTGGGCTGGCAACACAACACCGTAAAAACACCACTGCCAATCAGTCTGCGGAATGGTGATCCACTGTGGCAATCTCTAACCGGGAAAAGCCAAAAGACATTGCTTTTATACGGTTTTCCTTCTTGTGTGGCACAGTGATATATCATTGTGTAAATGCAGTTATGTAAGCATTAATGGGTTGCATAAAAACTTGTCAGTCAGGTAAAACATATTGTGATAAAGTTTTCCCCCCAATATTAGCTTTTCAAAAAATTATAAAAGTAGGAACAGTCAGATGTGTTTTTCATTGATAAAATAAATGGAAGAGTTGTACTACACAGGGAAATATATCCCACCAAACTCTGAAAACCCAGTCTCTGGAATAAAACTTAAAAGCCCCCACCATTTAATCCTGCAGAAGTGAGCAACAGACATCTGATTTCCAACCCCCATCTCTTCTGAGAAGTAGCAGTCAGTGAGAATGGCTTGCTGAGAGAGCGTTCTTTCCAAGCCCAAATCTCTGACTGTTGAGAGATCACAAACCTTCCACTACAAAGCCATTTGAAACTGGCTGCAAATCTTCCACTTCTCTGCAAACAGAGAGCTGTGTGTGTGTGTGTGTGTGTGTGTGTGTGTGTGTGTGTGTGTGTGTGTGTGTGTGTGTGTGTGTGTGTGTGATTGAAATAGGAGTTAGGGGAAATCAGCTGTACTTCAGCAACAATAGACTTTATTTAAAACCTCTGTTAATTTATAAGCCTCTTGGATCTTAGGCTGTTAAACCGATGTCATTAAGTAATTAGTATGTAAATGTTGGGCCATTTAAGCTTGGTGTGTTGTACAAAACACTTGCAAAAAAATAGAAAATATTAACTTGATAGTGTTAATTGAATACTTCTGCAGAGAGAAGAAAAATGATACTCCGAGAACTTTACAGCCCCTTTTATGACATGCTGCAGTTGTTTCCCAACAATTTACCATCCTGTAAATATTAAATTAGAAGTCTGCCATTCATTTAAAAGCTATCCCATAACTATAATCGTATAAGTCACATTTCCCTGAACTGAAGAGTTCCTGATTGCTTACAGCAAAGTGACGCAACACTTGAGTACATGTTTCACCCTTGTAGAGTATTCTTTCCCCACGGTTGAGCAACTGTGGAATTATTTTAAATATAAATAGAGATGTGATGACGAGTCCCCAAAATAGGAGTTTGCAAGATGGTTCTCCCAGGTAAAAAACACCATTTTCTTTAGGTCCATCACCTATGGGTTCGGTGGGGTTTTTTTTCAGTGAATTTTTACAGTCAGAAATTCTGCATAAAGTTCTTATTTGCATCCTGCATACAATTTATCTTTCTGCCTGTCTATATTCATGTAAGTACACATTTTTCTACATCATTGTCCCCTTCTTAGCTGGCTTCTGATGCATTTCCATTGATAGAAACCCTGTTTTTGCATTCACAATACATTATCATGTACATTATCATGTAGTGAAATGGTAGCTCAGTGCTGTTTACAATACATTATCATGTAGTGAAATGGTAGTTCAGTGCTCGACTTAGTACTGTTTACAATGCATTATCATGTAGTGAAATGGTAGTTCAGTGCTCGACTTAGTACTGTTTACAATGCATTATCATGTAGTGAAATGGTAGTTCAGTGCTCGACTTAGTACTGTTTACAATTCAGTGCTGTTTACAATACATTATCATGCAGTGAAATGGTAGTTCAGTGCTCGACTCGATTACTGTTTACAATACATTATCGTGCAGTGAAATGGTAGTTCAGTGCTCGACTCGAGTACTGTTTACAATACATTATCATGCAGTGAAATGGTAGTTCAGTGCTTGACTCGAGTACTGTTTACAATACATTATCATGCAGTGAAATGGTAGTTCAGTGCTCGACTCGAGTACT
Source organism: Protopterus annectens (assembly GCF_019279795.1). Taxonomy (NCBI): domain Eukaryota; kingdom Metazoa; phylum Chordata; order Ceratodontiformes; family Protopteridae; genus Protopterus; species Protopterus annectens. Next base: position 648,624,037 of record NC_056751.1, on the reverse strand, counting down.
GTTTACAATACATTATCATGTAGTGAAATGGTAGTTCAGTGCTCGACTTAGTACTGTTTACAATGCATTATCATGTAGTGAAATGGTAGTTCAGTGCTGTTTACAATACATTATCATGCAGTGAAATGGTAGTTCAGTGCTCGACTCGAGTACTGTTTACAATACATTATCATGCAGTGAAATGGTAGTTCAGTGCTCGACTCGAGTACTGTTTACAATACATTATCATGTAGTGAAATGGTAGTTCAGTGCTCGACTCGAGTACTGTTTACAGCTCATCAGTATTCTGGACAACCTCTTAAAAAATAAATTCAAATAAATAAAAATTGAAAAAAAAAAGTTTAGAAGTTTTATTTTGCAACCAATAGTTATCCAGGTACTTATTTTATGGTAAATGCATATTGGGCTTTCTGTTTTTTTTTTTTTTCTTCATTTGTGATAGTAACACACCCTCTTCACCAGTTTAATGGGCACTTAACTGTATCATACTCTTCAAAATCCCATTAGCTTTCTCTGCTAATCCTTTGTCTAGTAAAATAGTTTCCATACTGTCAGGGCCATTTTATGTGAACAAAAGAATATAGTTATGCATGCTGCTACACAAATTTATAATATTCATTGACTAAACATACAGAAGTACCCCCTTCCCACCTAAGTAATTTTAAAATGGTACATGTGCTGGTACGTATGCTCTATAGTATAAACTACTTATAACAAAATTGCAAACCCCCACAAACCCTGGCCTCAGTATCCAACAATAACACCTCTAGCAGCATTCAAAATTCCTGATATAAATTGTCAGTGTCTGCAACAAACTTGTAAAACAAAGGCCTGCATTGCCAGGTGTAGATGTGTGTCCCAGAGAATCCCCCTTCTGTGGAATAGATTCCCTCTCCTCGTCAAGCAGAGTACTTCATTAACCCTATTTACCCGCAACCTGGATAACTGGATGAGGAACAGAAAATACATCCCTGAGATTTCCACCTGTGTCTTTACTGGACAGGGGCATCGAGTGCTGACTTGTCGGAACATGAGCTAAATTCTTGGCTAGGCTTGAAAGGACTTCAGGGCCAATATCCTAATATCTTCCTATGAAGCTATGATATACTGGGCATTCTTGAGTGTAGCAAGTCTGTAAATTAAGCACCTGTATTATTGATCTGGAAGTTACTCCGTAAAATTTACTACTTGAATAGAAATGTTACACTACATAAATGTGCTGAAAAAGAAGCACTCACCTGTAGAAGTATCTGGAAATGCTCGCTATAACCAAAGCAAATACCCAAACTTAATAGAGTGGACACTACCTATATGACTGTAGCTTCCTTAAGCCAAAGCCATCAAGATTCCTAGCATGTTCCACCAAAGCATGGTACAGCAGCACTAGAAGAAACCATTTATGGCATTCTCTGCGTTTCACCTGAGAAATGGTTCATTCTGTGAAGACAGACTGGAACCACAATCCAGAAAGCTGCTCTCTGTGTGAACTCGGCTGTTGTATTAATGCCTAAGTTACCACCTGGGCGCACAAAAAGAGCAGTAAAAATACAACACTTCAATTTCGTCTGCTTGAGTTAATGCACTACTGTATGTCTATGCTGTAAAAGAAACCGGCACAGTGCAGCAGTGATGTATAGCAGCAGCTCATCTGTGCTGCTCTACAGTGTAGCTGGTCCCCTATCTAACCCTTACCCTCGCTTTGTCAAACTGTGCAATGTCTGCACTGCTCTACTAGACCTGATTAATAGTATTTTTCCTATTCCATGCAAAAAGCTTGAATCCATTTCACTTCCACACATCTTCTTCTTTCTGCTTTTCCTGGTTGCCAGCCCAGCGCCCAACCTTCCACAGAAGGCACACACTCACACCTAGGGCGAATTTAGAGTGTCCAATCCACCTACTGCATGTCTTTGGGATGTGGGAGGAAACCGGAGCTCCCAGAGGAAACCCACGTGACCACAGGGAGGACATGCAGACTCTGCACAGAAGGCACCCCTGCCGAGAATCGAACATGAGAACCTCTTGCTGTGAGGTGGCCACGCTAACTGCTGCACCATCATGGCTGCCCCATTTCATTTCCATGCTCCCATGATTAAATCTATTCATCTAGCAGTATGATTAAGACCAACTGTGGAATGCCTACAACAAATCCCAAACTCAACAGAATTTACAGTTACTGATCCCATGTTTCCTAATTAGGCAAGAAGCTTCCAGTTACTGTTTGCAAAGTCTTATCCACGCTTATGTTTCAAAAGACTCTCAGGACTCTAGCCAGAAGACTGGATCTTTTACCTCTTCTTTTAAAGCCTCTTGTGTCTTTAAAATAGTGACCTCGGTTGGTAGGAATACCTGCTCAGTCCTAGCAGGTCTAACGTGATGTAAAAGTAGAAGTCGCATGTAAATCAAACATTGAAAAACATACTTGGGACAGTTATGACTAGGAAATAGTTGTGGAATATCTTTGAGTAACCCAAGCTCCACTCATCTGCCTGGAAAACTGAACTTCAGTAAAGGTATTTAAGCGTAACTATTTCCTGATCTTAACAGATCACTACTTGACAAATGACTAACCTTATCTGCCCTTGGAGCCCATGAAAAAGAACCATGACTTTTGGTGAGAACGATCAATGCTTTGAAAGACCGCAAGAAATTTTAGATAAAGAACACCAGGGGTAAATATATTGGTTAGGTATGTCACATGTGTTTTTCAATATTTGTTTTACACACTATTTCTACTTTTACAATGGTTTAACTTGTGACACTCCACAGGGACTTGTTGCCTCACCCGTCATATTTCTATGTTGCTGGTTAAAAAATAATACTCCCCTTTGTCTTCTCCAGGTTATGCTCACTTTATTTTCCTTTTCTAGTGCTCAGAATGATTCCTCCTTCCTAGCACATTTTCAATACTTCTAGATATAAAGTTTACTGTCTCTAATGGTGAATGGAGGCATCCCATGATAGAGGAAGCACGCTGGCTTTAGGGTAACTGTGGTCTGATGTGTTTTGTTTTGGGCATTTGGGCTCACTATATGGATTTATTAATGGATTTATTAATGGAGTTCTTCAGTTGAGGTAATGGCTGTTATCTGCTAATATGTATTGTTGCATTTTGGTACACTTTTGTTCATGCACTGTTTAATGTGCTTTTTAAAAGGACTTTACTTTCAGATCACAAGTGGTGTATGTCATGTTTTGGGGGACTTTCTACTTTTTTCCTGCTCTTGCTAGAAAGCCACATTTCTGGTGGTGTATGGTGTAATTTTCTTGTGGCATATTGCAGTAAGGTGGTTCCTGAACTGTGGAGGCCAGCTACAGTTGCTTACTGATGCTTTAAAGAGATCATCGCTTTATGCGATGGTAAGCCCCAGGACTATACATGATTCTAATTCACTGGTTTAGATTTTGGGCTAACTGGGTGTTGATTCCTAGTTCATGGGTTCATTTGTGTGCACTAGACTAATGCCCACTAGAGCCCTTATAAGCCTAGCTGTGCAACCCAAATGTGACATTTAACGTAAAACAAAATCCTCTGACAAACTAAAGAACTGACGAAGAAAACCGAAGAAAAAAGCAAAACCTTGCCCTTAACAGAACTTTAATTAGCCCTTTCGTCCACTAAAAGTTTTTCACGTGAACTTCATCAGATAAAATTTCTTCAACTATGATGGTCTTTATATATAAAACAAACCCCAATCACAACAATTCTTCCTTTTTACATCACACACCCCTCCCCCCCCTTTTTTTTTACTTTAAAAAATGTTCCAAAAGTAAAAAAAAAAGTAAAAAAAAGTATCAAAACAAATCCAAATATCAAAATTTTTATATAAATGTGTCCCATTCCTGTATCAAATCAACTAAAAACAAATATCCTTAAATAATTTAATTTTAAAGATCTAAATCTTAAGTCATAAAATAATAGTAGCAACAGAACTCTTGGAAAATTGATATATAAATTATTCCAGAATCAGATATCAGGTTATTCAATAAACACAGTTTCCCAATTTTTTCATTTTATCTGCTCAGGGATTTTAGTTTTAATAGGCAAGAGATAGAGCAATAATCATTCAGCCCAGGCCATTTATGGGCATTTACTTTAAGCTGCCACATTAACTCCTTTTTCTCCAAGTAAAGGTTCCCAGGACCACCCCTAAATCCCATGCTAACCGTATCAGTTGCCATATACCTAAAACCATGTCCTTGGAACTGCATCACATGCTTCGCCAAGGTATTATTCTCCTTTTTTTTTTTTTTTTTTAATAATGTTGTATTCATGTTCATGTATTCCATCTCTACGTATACAGTAGTCAGTTTTGCCCACATAAAAACATGGGCATTCCTGACATTTGGCCAGGTATACCACCCCTTTTGGAATTAGTCAGATTTTTAGGGTAATTTATATTCCATCCCTACTATTCGGAAATGCATACCTAAACTAATCCTGCTACAAAAGGGACATCTTCCACATTTTACCATCTGATATTTAGAATACCTTTCCTTAGTATTTACATTTTCCAAAATGGTTTTAAAATCCCTCCTGTAGACTATCATGGGTAGACTCCCAAATGTCTCCCTAAATAATTTCTCCTCAGTCAAAACTGGCCAACTTTATGGTCACTACTAAATTGAGTAACAAAAGTCATTGAAAAATTATTTATACAAAACGAGTTTCCCCCCACCATGTATTCTCACTCCTAATTGAGTTCTTAGCAAATCCTTGGAACTCTGTAATATGGGACAAAAGTATCTAAAAGCTCTTTTGTTCAAAATCTCGTCCACTAATTTGGTCAGGAGTGCCAATGGGTACCTGCTTTTCTCAAACATTCCCTTTAAATGGTCACATTCCTGCTTGAAATGGTCATACAGGATTATCATTCTACCAGCCCTGACAAGCTGCCCCTTAACCAGTAACCTTGTTTGGTGGTAAGGATGGGAGCTAGAGTAGTGCAGGAAGCTATTGGAATAGGTACTTTTTCTAAAAATCCTAGATATATATCTTCCGTTGGTCCTAACCTTTTCCAATAAAACATCTAAATATGCTATTCGCTCAGTACGAAGTTCGTTAGTAAATTAAAAAAAAAATTAATTGTACCATTAATGTTCCATAAACTTGTTGAAGTCTCTTTCACTACCCTCCCAGACAATAAATACATCATCCAGGTAATGTAAATACAACTTCATACTATTCCACAAAGTACTGTAGAAGATGTATTTATGCTCCCAGTAAGCCATAACCAAATTAGCAAAAATAGCACCACAGGGTTACCCCATTATCACCCCGCATTTTTGTAAAGAGTAATTCCCTTCAAAACAAATGAAATTATTATTAAGCACAATTTCAGAGAGTTCCTCATATAAAGTAGTCTGGGCCTGGGGAACCCCCTTGTTACCAAAGAATTCAACCATAGTCTGGAGTATTACCATATATAAATCTCTAACATCAGTAATGATCATTTTATGTTCGGGATTATGCACAAGCTTATTAATGGCCTCCAAAAAAAACCCCAAAGAATTTGTGTTTCCATCTCAGCATTCTTTTTAAGCTTAACACCTAAAGATTTAGCATATGGAGATGTTATAGAATTCCTCCCATCCAGAATGGGATCATTGGTGGATCATCCATGTTTTTATGGAACTTGGGTACTCCAAAAATAATTGGCATTACAGGAGAGGCCATATTAAAATAAACATAAATACGCTACTCTATAAACATATCATTAAGCTAACCATAGACGCTCCTGTAAATCCCATTAACCCCTTTTCTGGTCACTATTTTGTAAGCTTCAGCCTGCAGACTTCACCATCCTATTCTTATAATCATGGAAATCCATCACCTCTAGCCCTCCCTTTTTATCCAGCTTCATGATTCTTATTTTTTGCCTTTTCAAAAATCCAATACAACCCATTTAACCAACTTTTAGTGGAATAAAGCACTAATTAAAGTTCTGTTAAGGGCCCAGTTTTGCTTTTTTCTTCAGTTTTCTTTGACAGTTCTTCAAATGTGACATTTGCATTTATATATGGGTTGATTTACTGACTGCCTCTGTCCTTCAGAGGCATAGACAGACCAGGGGTGAATTTACGATTTACCCCATCCATTGGTCCAAGTTGCACTTAAATAGGAATGGGGAGAAACTGTGCTTCATCTGGATGGGGAAGCCTGGTCCATAGAATGGGAGCTCTCTGAGAAATGTATGTCTCTCCAATATTTCCAATTTATATCGCAAGCTAAATTTAGGTCTTTTTAATGTAGTACTTTTGATTTGATTTAATTTTGTTTTGTTATGCAGATGTGCAAAAGATGTATCAAAACAAGGTCCCGGGATGTCTTGTACGCCAATCAAAGAGCACGTCTCGGAAGTCTGTATGATATCAAGTAAAGAGACAGGGCTTTGAGGGGATCGGTATACGACGTTTTGTTTACTCCCTGTATCACTTTTGTAAGGAACCTTGTGGACATTCCAGTTGCTGCATGTGTCTTGTCAGTTAAATACAAAAGGGAGCTTTATTACTCCTATGATGAGTCAGATGAGGGCAGAGTACAGTGGTATGATGACCTCTGGACCTAGATGCCAAGCCCTTACTTATAAGTTGAGCAACATAAGTATTTTCTTACTACACTGGACACACATTGGTCGAAAGCCAGGTTGCTATGAGTTCCCAGATCCCTGATTTGTTGAATCAACATTTTAGGTGTGTTTCATTGATGACTTGGCTACCCAGGGTGGTTGACTTCCCAAAAGGTACTGTAATGCATTTCTTTGTATTTAGTTTTAAGCCATGGCTTTGGCATCAAGCATTTGTCTTAAACCATCCTGTAGGATGTTCTTGTCTTGGGGGTTCAGTGACTGCTCCCAGTTTGCAATCCTCCTCAAACTTGCTCAGCCAGAGTCCTTTGGCATCTACTTCTTGAATGTCAAAGTGAATGTCAAAGTGGAGTGGGCCTAGCACAGAGGTCTGGTGGACTCCACTGTTGACCAACCTCTTTGTGGAGGTGGCCTTACCAATTCTAGCCTATCAGCGAGCCAGTTAGCTATCTAGTTTGTGTATAAAGGGGTTTATTCCTAGTTCCATAAGTTTGTGGACCATGCCTGAGTAAGGTATTGTATCAAATGCTTTAGCTGGATCTAGGCAGGGCAGTATGCATCATTTTCCCCTCCTGCATTGCCTTTGGTGACATTTTCAAAAGGAAGCCCATCAGATTCCATAAGCATGATCTTCCTCTGACAAAGGCAAACTGGGATAGAGTCTGTATCTGGAGGGCTCCTACATTCTTTTTGATAAATCCCATGGTAATTCTTTCTATGGCTTTGCAAGTAAGACTAGTCAGATTAATGGGTCTGTAGTTTTCAGTATTTGTTGAAAGTCCTCCCTTATGAAGGGGAATGACTGCTGTGGTCCTCTATTTTTGTAGCACAAAACCTGTTTTAAGATTGTAGTTAAATAATGACTCCAAGGTCCTGATAAGTTATATTTTGCTCTGTTCAGGAAGCAGCTTGGGATGCTATCGAGGCCCACTGAGGCTGTGTTCTTGGCTTCAGTGAGCGCAGCTAGTACATGCTCACTGCTTGTATGTGGAGAGTTATGTTTAAGACCATTTCTGCAGGATGGTTGTGGGTAAGAGGGGGGTACAGTTGTAACTGAATTTGTCCACTAACAGGTTTTTTAGATCTCCAGGCTTGGTGGCACCATTAGCCATCCATTCAGTACATTGCTATGTGCTTCCCATGAGATCTTTTATCATAGTTGAAGGCCTTCACCAGGGAGGCTACATTAAACTCATAGTTGGCTTTGCTTGACCTAATTAGCCCTCTTAGTTGCCTATTTAGTTTGAGAGAGTTTTTTTATCTTTAAGGGACTTGCCCTTCCTGATTTTTGCCATAATTGTTTTCCTTTTGTTGTATATCCTGTTTTAATTTGAGATGCCACCAGGGCAGTTTGATTCTGGGGCTTGCCTTGGGCTTACTTCTAGTAGGTACAGCAGCTTCTCTGCAGCCATTGACATGGTTGTTTAGAGTTTCAGAGAGCAGTTCAGTATAGGCTGCTGTGCCCTCTGGGTTTGGAGGGGCATTGAGTTTTGACAAACCTTCACATAATAAAAGGTAATTTTCCTTGGAATATTTCCTGTTACTGGTTTTAATGGGATTACAGAGTTGATCTTTATTTCAAAGGAGACTGCTTTATGGTCAGACCTTACAAGGGTGGATGAGACATGGGAGGGGGCGTGCAGCATTCTCTCATATTTGTAAGCATGAGGTCCAGTATGTTGGAGCCTCTAGTGAGTGTATTCACTATTTGGTCAAGGTTGTTGGCATTTACAAAATCCAGGGATCTCTGCCTGTAGATTCCCAGTGGTAATTAGTCTCCTGTGAGTAGGGTGTTAGACTGGATGCTAAGTATTTCCATTAGGTCCAGATATGCATTGTGAGTTTCTTGGGACATGATGGGTGACCTATAGACTGCTAGTATATGGTACGTGTGCTTTGGACATGGAGGGGTGAACTATAGCTGCTAGGATATGGTACAGGATTTTGTCTGTAGTGATCTTTACCTGGAATAACTCCAGACCATCATCTTTATGACCACCCTTGAAATACGTTTGTTATTTATGTATATCAAGACACCTCCCTCTTTAATGCTTGCCTGTGTGGCTACTGGTATAAAAGTGTGGAAGGCACTGAAACCTTGCACTTCCAGGGTACTATCTGCTTCTTTAACCCATGTCTCTGTAACTGCACAGATGTCTATATTCATGAGTTTGAGGAAGGCTTGAAGGAATTTTTTTAGGCTCCTGGCACTGAGCAGCAACACTTTTGAGGTTCAGTTGAGTTGATTTTGCTATGCTCGTAGATTTGTCAATTTGGCATTGCCTAGAAATGGCAGTATGGGATTGGGTAAAGTTTTAGCTAGTATTAGAAAGCCTAAAGGGGAAAGGTGCAGACCATCCTTGGCAAAGCCACGTGGTCTGTTAGCCATGGCCTCCAAAGTGGGCAAATATTAGATCCCATTAGAATGACACCAGTAAGATGGACATTTTTTTTGCACATATTATGGCATCATCTGTGATGGCTGTACGCTGCTCAATGCTAGACTCTTACCAGCCCTGAGACACACACTCTGAAAGCTTCATAATACCTCTCTCCATATTGTCCAGGGTGGTACATCTCAGGTCATTTATACCTTCATGGACTATAATGGAGTCTTACTGGTGCATCTAGCATAATGGCTTGAGTGCATGCATGATTTGGTTAATCCTGGATCCAGATAAGCAGCTAAGTTATCATCTTGTTCAGCCTCATTAGAGGTGCATCACTCTAGAGTTTTAGACAATGGTGAAAATATTGCTATTGGTTGATAGATACAGAAATCATTTGAGGAGCCACATTTATGTAAGGGTATAATTTAGGAGGTTTTCCAAATGGAAGGGACTTTTTGCTCTGCTATGGACCGATTCATTAGTATAAATATAGGATAGGCTATACCATCTGCTGCTAGCTTTAGGTATTCAGCGGGTAAGCTGTCTGCTGCTAGTGTTGTGGATTTTAGTTTTTTCAGTAGTTTTTTTATAGTGTTTATTGCTACAGACTGTAAGGAGGGGGTTAAGTTAATAATGGTAGCGGTAGTTTTGCAAGGAGTTTTGCAAGGAGAGGGGGTTTGGATAGTGCCAGGATGGTTTCAGTAAAGTATTTATTAAATTGAGTAGCATTGTGTTATTTGTAGTGGTGGGAGGGGGTGTAATGATTTTCCAATAAATCACTCCATGACAAAATAACACGGAATATTTAATAAAAAGCCTTCTAGGAATTAATACACCATAAAAAAGGCACTGCTATATATATCGCACACATTCAAAATAATTAAACAATTAACCTGTTGAAACTCAGCAATTATAAAAACAACTCTCCAAATTACATTCCTTGTGGAAAATGTTCAGTATGCAGGAATATAGTTAGATTTTTTGATAAAGTCAACAGGGTAAAATTTTGCCCTAGCATCTTATACTTGCATTACAAAAGGTGTAATATATGCCCTCTCCTGCACTTGTGACCTTTTTTATACAGGGGAGACTAACTGTTTTTAAGGTGAGACTACAGGAACACATTAGAGACTTAAAAATAAAAAAATATGATAATCCAGTGGCCATGGATTTCAACCTGGTACATGAAAGGGAATTTATTAATTTAAAAGCATGTATTTTGCAGCAGATTTTTGCTAGAGATGTTGTACTGTTAATGAATACTTTTTTTTTTCTTAAATTTAACACTGTCTCCCCATGGCTTGAATAATGAATGTAATTGGAGAGTTTTGTTTATAATTGTTGAGTTTCAGTAGGTTAATTGTTTAATTATTTTGAATGTGTGTGTGATATATATATATCTATATAGCAGTGCCTTTTTTTATTGTTTATTAACTTCTAGAAGGCTGTGTTTGCCGAGGCACTAGATTCTTTGTATTAAATATTTTAAATATTGTGTGCGTGGTCAGTGTGTTTGTTTTTTTGGTGTATTGATTTTGCCTGGTTGAAGGATATTTATTGTTGACCAGAATTGTTGTGTTTTTTATGGTCCTTGGTTTGGATTTCAGAGTAGCAATTTATTTTGTCTTGTTTAATTTGTCTCTCTGCTTTATTTCCAAGTTCCTGGTAGGATTGGATTTTTAATCCAGGTTGCCCAAGCCTTTTTTCAAGCTTTAAGGAGTGTTAATGTTTCCTTTTTTTAGCCGTGGGACATAGATTTCACATGTATAAATCTAATGGGGGCTTGAGAATTTTAGTAAGGAGATGACTGTGGAGTTGAATAGTCAGCTGCTTCCTGTAGTGGTAGCTGTTTCAATGGTGTCCAGTTACTCTTAAGTATATCTATAAGTTTGTTTGTGTTTTTGTTTCATATTTGTAAAAGTGTGGGTAGTTTAGTTGGTTTTGTACATTTCCTCACTAAACATGTTGGAAAGTGATCACTGAGAGTATCAGGTAGACAGCTGGATTGGGGATAGAGGACTGGCCTATTTTGTTAGTATCCAGTCTAGAGTGGAGTTTGTTAGATGGGCTTGTTAATTCTAGTGGGTGATTGAATGAGTTGAGAGAATCCATGCAGGTTAATACAGTTTTTGGGATTTGGGGAGTTGCAGTCCAACCAGTCTATGTTGAAGTCACCCATAATGAGTGTTGTTTCCTGAGGTAGGGTTTTGTTACACCATTGTAAGAAGCTTTGTAGTATCTGGATATTGTCTCCTGGTAGGATGTAGATGCCTATTATCTATGTGTTTTCTGGGGTTTACATTAAGTTTGGCAAATGCTGCCTCAGCATTTATTAGGCTTATAAAAATGTTCATCTGCTGTTTCTTTGAGAGATAGTTTTGAAAAGTAAGGCTACGCCTCCCCCTCTTTTGTTTATTCTGTCTGTACATATGATGCTGTAACCTGGAGGAAGTATTTCATTGTTGTGGTAATAAGGTTTAGCCAGGTTTCAGTGAAAAGTACAATGTCAGGGGAGTAAAGAGAGAGGTTGGCATGGAAGTCATGGATTTTGTTTACACTCCTTATATTTATTATTAGAATATCTGATTTGTCCCTATTAGGAATGATTGGAGCCTGTCCATTTTTAGATTGTGTACAATTTTATGAGACTGAGTTGTCAGGTTTACTGACTGGGCCAGGGTTTGAATGTATGTTTCGAATAAGGGTTAGCATCAAGGCTGTACGTGACACACATTTTAGGTACTTTTTTATGTTGTTATCATATTTCTGGGATATACTAGGTAAGTTGGGATGAGAACGTAGTGAAATCTTAGCTTGTATTAATGTGGAGTTATTAAAATGGAACTGCATATGGGAATATTTACTGGTTTGGGTAGTGAGAGTTTGAGTTTGTCTGGAAAGGGGAAGGATTGTTAACACTGGAATGACAGGAGGTGATACAAGAAGCAATTATAAATAGGATGAGTGGTTATCATTACAAGTAACTGGTTAGTTACTAAAGTAGAAAGCGGGTAAGACCTGGCTCTGTTTGTATTAAGAGGCCTAATATTGGCAGTCATGTTGGCTCTGATTAATGTTTTGCAAATCCCACCCAGAACCCAGACCTAAACCCAATAAAAAATCTGTGGGGTGACCTGAAGTGTGGTGTGCACAAGAGATGCCCTCGCAGACAGATTTGGAGCACTTTTGCAAGGAAGAATGGGCAAATATTGCCAAGTCAAGATGTGCCATGCTGATAGACTCCTACCCAAGAAGACTGAATGATGTAATTAAATCAAATGGTGCTTCAACAAAGTATTAGTTTAAGGGTGTGCACACATATGCAACCAGTGTATTGTACATGTTTTATTTTTTATATTTTTCCCCGAACAGATTTGTTTTCCAGTTGAATTGTACAGGTTATAGGTCACACTAAAGGTAGTAAGTTTTGAAATTATTTATTATAGTCTCATTTTTTTAAATCACAAAAAACTGGCATTTTAACAGGGATGTGTAAACTTTTTATATCCACTGTATATTGGTGTGGGGGATATGATTGGAGTTTATAATGAGAGTGTGTGGCTATGGAACTATACATTTAATGAAGTTAGGGGTGGATGGGAATTGGGGTAGGGGAGCGGAGTGAAGCCTGAGCTGACCGAGGGCAAACAGACTCTGGTTGCATTTATGGCTGTGTTAAACAATCAGCAGGTAGGTTCCAATGGTTAGTGAGATGCTTCTATGGTATGTATGTGGGTGAGGAGATGAGAAAACTATAATTATATAGATGGTGAATTTAGAGGTCGCAGAGCTCTACTGAACAACTACTACCAGTGGTAGTAGCTAATCTGCTTGAGGGAAGGATGGTAGAGGGCGTAAGGAGGAAATGAGGGACAAAGTGAAGAGAGATGATGTATAATAAGCTGTCAGCAGCGGGACAAGAGCTTGAGCAAAGCAGTACTATTAATTATACCAGGTAGCCAGTTGGAGCTTACATACAGAAAATGCTTAGTTGCAGGATTTTGAAAGGAGTTGGAGTTGACCTGCAAACGCCTGTGGGTTTTCTCTACAGAGTGAGCTGGAATCCTTGAGCTTTTCGGGACCACCGTTTAAGGCTGGGTAGAAAAGGTTTCATGTCCTGTTAAAAAGAAGGGGAGTCCTGTTATGTAAGGCAGACCCTTGGGTCTAGCTGCCTGAAAACAGAGTTAGCAAAGTATGATATTATACTAGATTGTAGAAAACAGCAGTAATAGCTATAAAATGGAAACATATTATGCTAGATTGTAAAAACAGCAATAGTAGCTAGAAAATGCAGAAATTGTGGATATAGAGCAGGAAAATAGTTGGGGGGAGTAATTAGTTTAGCGTGGTTGGAAAAGGGGCCAGGAGTATAGGGAGTGAATAGTCATTAGACTGTTTTAACTATACTAAGATTAAGTGGTTAGAAGTATGTGAAGAGTGGACAGAAAAAGCAGAAAGTTGCTTTTAGGCAAGACAGAAGTTTAGGGAGGTAAGTGTCCTGTTCGGGGTTAGTAATATACACACAGAGGAGAGGGTTCCAGATCAGGGTTAGTGGGAGAAAGACAATTACAGATTAAGAGCACAATAAAAAGAACAGCATGAACTGTGCAGAGAATAAGACCGTTGCATAACATTAACACAAATTATTTGTAAGGGTATGGAGCTCGGGTACAACACCTTGCAGAACCAATGGGAGTTGGGTGAGGTAATTCAGTGTTTGAATGGTTAGGTTCAGACTTGAAATGCACCCTTTTGAAGCCAATTGTCCTACACTAGCAGATTGACCAGGTCCATTTCCATATGAGGAATAAGCAGGGTATAATATCTTCTCAGATCAGCAGTTTGAACTGGCACTAATATGACAAGGGCCGAAAAATATGTATGTTGGTGATGACTGCCACCTAGTGGATAAAGGAAATATTGCATTTTTCCAAGTCTAACAAGCTGGGTGGTCAGAATAAATTGGATATGAGCATTTTTTTTAACAGAGTGGTCTTACAGAGCTGTATCCTTGCCTCTATTACCACATTCAGGCAAAAGAACTAGTACTCCAGAGGTAAGGTATATTTAGGGAGTGAGGTTAAACCATACATTATATTCCTGTAACAACGTTATGCACGGAGAATGTAGTGTTAATTAGGTCCTACATTGAGTGTGGCCAGTAGTGAAACATAAGACAGCAGTGAGTGGTTAACAGTGTCCACTAAATACAGTAGATGCTAAGGTACAAAACGTGCATTGATATTAACTTTTGCCTTGTGTGCATATTACAAATTGCTATTTACCAGCAATCCTATTGCATGTTATACAAGCCTAATCAGCAAGCCTAGTACGCAATAAAGCAGCAATGGTTGGTTGAGTGTCCATTTAAATATTGAGTAAGCAGCTAAAGTACATAACATGTGGATACTGGTATCCGTGACTAGCAGATAGAACCTTTCACAACTTGTAATTACAACACCAGACAAAGTTGTTAACCAACAATCCTATTGAATGTTATACAAGCCTAATATGCAATTTGCATACTGAGAAATAGCAATTAAGATGTTACCACCTTTGTTGGGTGACAATTGTACTGTAGCTGGAATAATAATGCACTCAGTGAACCATAAAAGCAACAACTGTCACAGTTATATCAACTACCAAGTTCAATACAGCCTTTAGAATGTTATACAGTAGATAGAAATATCAGCATCATGTACAGGAAAAACAGAGTGATTCACTACTGGTAATAATTCCTACGTCCTTGACAGTTCTTGTACATCACCATGGGGTCAGTGGTTGCAAGTAGAGGTGGAGTGGAGTGGAAAGAGGCACCAAGCAAAGGCGACTTTTAAATGTCACAAGCGATCATTGTAGATCCCATAAGATACAACTTCATGCAGGAAGGGATGGGAATAATGATGGACCGGTAAATGACAGAATACTCGAGGAAGGGATGGGAATAATGATGGACCGGTAAATGGCAGAATACTCGGGGAAGGGATGGGAATAATGATGGACCGGTAAATGACAGAATACTCGAGGAAGGGATGGGAATAATGATGGACCGGTAAATGACAGAATACTCGAGGAAGGGATGGGAATAATGATGGACCGGTAAATGGCAGAATACTCGAGGAAGAGATGGGAATAATGATGGACCAGTAAATGGCAGAATACTCGAGGAAGGGATGGGAATAATGATGGACCGGTAAATGACAGAATACTCGAAGAAGGGATGGGAATAATGATGGACCGGTAAATGACAGACTACTCGAGGAAGGGATGGGAATAATGATGGACCGGTAAATGGCAGCATACTCGAGGAAGGGATGGGAATAATGATGGACCGGTAAATTACAGAATACTCAAGGAAGGGATGGGAATAATGATGGACCGGTAAATGGCAGAATACTCGAGGAAGGGATGGGAATAATGATGGACCGGTAAATGGCAGAATACTCGAGGAAGGGATGGGAATAATGATGGACCGGTAAATGGCAGAATACTCGAGGAAGGGATGGGAATAATGATGGACCGGTAAATGGCAGAATACTCGAGGAGCAGTAAAGAACGATTAGAGAATAAGGGGGTGTAGCTACAGTGCCCATGGTTGCTTTTATGGCTGTGTTACAAAAACAATCAGCAGGTAGGCTCCAGTGGTTAGTGAGACTCTTCTATAGTATGTATGGGGGTGAGGAGAGGAGAAAACTAAAATTATATAGATGTTGAATTTAGAGGTCGCAGATCTCTACTGAAAAACTACTACCAGTAAGTATTCATCTTCTTGAGGGAAAGATGGTAGAGGGTGTAGGGAGGGACGTGAGGGACATAGTGAAGAGAGGTGATGTATGAGGGGCTGTCAGCAGAGGGTCAAGAGCTTGAGCAAAGTTAGTACAGGTAGCCAGTTGGAGTTTGTGTACAGAAAATGCTTAGTTGCAGGATTCTGAGAGGAGTTGACCTGCAAACGCCTGTGGGTTTTCTCTATAGAGTCAGCTGGGATCATTGACCTTTCGGGGACCACCATTTAAGGAAAAAGCTTCATGTCAGGAAATTCCGAGTGGTCCGCTGTTGTTAATAACAATTCCTATGTCCCACACAGCTCTAATACATCACCATGGGGTCAGTGGTTGCAGGTGGAGTAGAGTGTAAATAGACTGTTTCGCTCCACTAGAACAATAACTTACTGTACTGTGGTGGTTTCACTTTCAAAACACTTTCATCCCACCCTGGAAAAGCCTGGTGCAGTCTCCAATTCACTGTCATCAAGGCCACTGAACATAGGTAGTTTTGTGGTCAGTTCCCTCCCCAAATTGATATCACCACGAATTTCCTAAAAACCCACCCATGCTGTGATGTCACAGCTCCCTGGTCCTTCCCCTACCCGTTCAGAAAGTAAAGGCCAGAACAAGGAAACCAGTACATGAGTCAGGTCTCCTGCTGTGAGCTGCCAGCCACAGCAGGTAACTGCTCAAATTACCTTTAACACTTTGACAGCTAGGGAAGTTAGGTGTGAAAGGGGATGGGAGATGAGTCAAAGTAGTACAGTTCACGCTTCACAAAAGACTGCAGTTTAGCCATTCTAAAAAGCTGTAAATGCACTAATGCACTTTGAAAATCTGTTCTGTGGCATTTG
This sequence comes from Protopterus annectens, assembly GCF_019279795.1. NCBI lineage: Eukaryota > Metazoa > Chordata > Ceratodontiformes > Protopteridae > Protopterus > Protopterus annectens. The sequence continues at coordinate 648,607,442 of NC_056751.1, read as the reverse complement.
CACTGTTTGTATTTTAAGTAGTCATTGAACGGTGTGAAATGTCTCCTTAAAGCTAACTGACTGAAAGAGCAGTGTATGCATGTAAAATTAATGTAGTGACAAGAGCTTTAGGAAGAAAGAGGCCTGCATGATGATTTTACAGACAAGCATTGCATTGTGGGACATCTAGAGGCAGACTAAGCAATCAGAATTACTCCAAGATGTCTGACTCCATGTGATCAGACTCAGAAATTGCATATAAAAATATTTAAAAACCTGTAAATATCCCAGAGTGGTTAAAATGTAGGAAACACCAAACCATTATAACATAAACATGCTTTTGAGTCTGTGGGTGCGGTTCTTTAAGTACCAACAAAAATACAGAGTAGCAAGTTATACAGTAACACTGTCAGTAAAACTTCTCAAAAGTGCAACTCAGAAAGCATACCTATGAAATAAATTAACATTCTAATTTTGAACGCTGCTTTATCGACAACTGAATGTCGAAACATCCAAATCCTGAACAGACGGAAAAGCGTTTTTTTTTTTCCTCCTCCTAGGGAAAAGAAATCACTGGTCCACAAAAAAAAAAAAAAAACACAAAATAAAGTGGGGGGCTTTACCCCCCACCCCTACTTAAATATACCAACTTTGAGTTTGCACCACAGTGGAGGAAACGGCAAAGTCCCAAAAATGGCCCAGTGATTTTATCCCCCTAGGAAAAAAAATCACTGTTCTGTGTCTTCGGGATTTGAACTTTTCGACAATGAGCTATCGATAAAGTGGCATTCGAAATTTTGAACATTCATTTATTTAATGTGGAACCTCTCAGCAACCATCAAAAGTACAATATCAGAGTACTTGAAAATTATTTAAAGTGCAAGAAATCAGTAGATAAAGCAGTTAGAGCAAAACAGTAAAATATTTTTTTATCTGCCAAGGATGGCACAGGATTTATTCAGGATCAGATTATGGCAAGGATTCTAAGCAGGTGTGAGCTCTAACATAGGTGGTTGACTCAGTAATAATGTGTTTGCTGAGTGGTCTCTCACTATTATGATCTGTGTAAAACAACGGGTGGGAAAAGTACTTAATTAGCTTACACAACTGACAAAAGCAAGCATAGGAGGAGAGAAGAACACTGGTAGTCAGATTACCATTGGTACAAAAGCTAGAGACATGGCTTTTAAAAATCACGACGACAAAAAGATGGGAGGGATGGATAAAAATTCCAGCTGCTTTTAAGAAGCCAGACAAATCAGATACAGCAACTTGTTCAGTGTGTCACAAAGTGAGCCAAACTGGGCAAGAAAATGTTTGTCTAGTGAAATTTACTGAGTTAAATAAACAGACCAGGATAGCAATCCAGTCAGTAAAACAGATCTGTACAAACCAGATTCAAGAGTTTTTTTGCAAAACAGACAAGCTCACACTAAGGCTAATTGCAAGTGCTTTGGCCTTTACTTTTAACAATACTGTTCCAGATAGAGAACAAATAACAGTCTACTTGCAAAACATTCCAGCAGCTTTTAAGAAGTCAGACAAATCAGGCAGAGCAACTTGTTCACAGTGTCAGCATACGAGACAGAATGGCTGGATTGCTTGCTGTCAGAGTGTGGAGTATGGTCTGCTACATTAATGTGTGCAGAGCCTAATCATGGTCAAGTGAGGCCCTAGGCAGGATAATGGATTAGTCCGCCCCACTCTGTTTCAGTGTCTCATTACTTAGTCATTCCCCAGTTACCATAAACACCGTTCAAACCTGTCCATGTGCGTACTATTTTTTGCTTTACTTCTACAATGATTAGAGATATTTAAAACATATTTAAAACTTTATAGTACAAATACTGCTGATAACAATGCAGTTACATTGGAAGATGTCCTACAAAACAATACAGTCTCAAAATGAAGACAGACTTAACAGTTTTCTCTCCACTCTTCTACTGACTGTAGTCACCTGCATTGATTCCTTCTACTAGCTCCTAACTCTTCTTATCAACCTCCTCCTATCTGATTTTCCACTGGACCTGATTTGTTTTATATTCTCATTTAAATCTTGTGTCTTAGTAGAGTCTGAAATTGCAGATTCTAAGTATGTAAGAGCCTGCTCTGTCAAATTTTCATTATTTTTGCTGCATTTTTCCTTTTATGATGTACTTTGTTGCAATCATTGTATTAATTATCTGTCTCATTGCAACTATTGTATTATTAATACTGGGCTCTAATGTCCTGTCTTGGAGCTCTTTGTTCTTTTGTGCCTCGCTGCAACTACTCTATTTCAGCGCTGTATTTTGTATATCTATCTCTTGGAGCTTTTCTCCCTGGGCCTCCACTGAAAATGGGCTCTGTGGCCCGGGTCTACATTATAAGAATGAAAGTGCATATGTGCGACTACATAAAAGTCAACACATAATGCACGAAAATAACAATAGCGGCGAACGGCCACATAAGCAAATTTTTCCCTAGGGGAAAAAAACGTACGTGGCCGTTCGCTAAAAAAAATAATTTAACATCACAAAACGCATTTTCGTGCTTCTAATATAGACCCCAGTGGCCCAGTGGACGTTAAACAAATGTCAATAAAATAATAATAAACAACAGTAAGCTTCTCTGCCCTTGAAAGTCATTCATTGAAACGCACATTCAAAGAAAATGCATCTGTCGAGTGGCGGATTAAGTTTACCTTCAGGCTGTTTTCAAACCACAGGCCCTTTCCTTTGCCCACATTGGGCCTTGCATACATGCATGTGTTCTTGATGCACCATCCTGGTTGTATTAAATTATATTCTTGTGTAACACAGCACCGCTTATTAGTGTGTGCTTTAAATTTACAGGTTTTACAATAAGCAATGAAACAAAAGTATGAACCAATAATGATAAAAATATCCATTCCAGAACATTTCAACCACAAAAGGGCACTCTACTTCTGTCATTACAATCTACCAATGTCAGTCAAACTACAAAATCTCTGCAGAAGTAAATCATCTGAATAATTCCACATTAAAGAGATCTATAACTAGTGAAGAGGTTACTGCTGGCAAACAACTTTACATTGTAGTGTTTTGTGTACAAATTCAGTGCCTTCTGCCCTTGTTTTTAATGTAAGTTGGTAATATTGAAGAAGAGAATTGCTGTCAAACCAGCAACAGGTTCATAGTTACTAGGCATTTCACCCAAAGTAAGACAAACTCAAGAGTGCAGCACCCCCATACCCCCTTTAAAGGGCACTGCAATATCAGCACGCAATTGACATGGTGTGGGAGTAGAACCCACAGCCTTCTGCACCAAAGGAAAATATGCTACATGTTGTGCTACTAACACTGCTTTCAAATTTTTATAGCACAAATACTGATGATGGCCATTTGCTAAACAAAACATTGACACATTGGAAACTGACTTGGAATGAGCAGTAGTAAACTTTTCTTCCCTTGAAACTCAACATTCCTTTAAAATGCACAGAAACTCAACAGCCTTGAAAATGCACTTGCTGATGACAGTTTGATAGTTGGTGTAGAGGATTTAGGCTCTGGTCTCCTGTAATCAAGGTGTAAGGTTTGAGCCTGAATAAGTTAATTGATCTTCCATTTTTAACTGGGGTGTTTTAAATCTGGTCACATGCACACACATCGCTTTCATCCATAATCTAATGGCGGGTAATTCCCCATAAATTCCAACACCCGTGCTTTGCTGAAATATGTGTGTATTATTAGTACAATGCACACCCAGAGGCCAATAAGGATGTAATGTGTGTGTGTGTGTGTGTGTGTGTGTGTGTATTTGTGTGTGTGTCCTTAAGGAAGAATTGTAACAACACAAATAGTGCATACTTAAAGAAGAAATGTAACCATGTGAAATGTTAACTTTTTTTTTTTCCCCCCAGCCCTCTGGCCAGTGAGACCCCCAAGCATGTGGTCCATAGACAACTGCCTAAGTTGCCTAGTGCTGGATCCAGCTGTGGTTCTGTGAATGCTACCTTGCATGTCATTACTTTTTTATTTTTTTTTTGTTTAGCTCATGGGATACTTCTGAATTAATCTGCAACTGTGCAGACTTAAGTTTCAGTTTAGGTACCTTAGAACTGTGGACTGTTTTGTGCACCTTGTGTAGATCTGTTTGAGCTGGAATGTTTAAGAAAATGCAGTACCTAAATGATATATTCTCAAACTGCAACTGTTGTGGAAAGTACTTGTTTTATTAATTCTGTCTGTAATTGATTAAAAAAATCTTGTCCCTGTCTCCTAGTACTGTTTATATGATCATTTTGTTCAATGTATTTGACTGAAGTAGTGCAACATACATGTATATACAGCTGTTTTCAGCTGCTGTACTGTATAGTGCTTAGCCTTTAACTCCTCAGTAAGGATTGTTATATTGTGTAAGAGTACATCAGGATTGTTATAGTTTAACAATCGTGAAGTAATGTTTGTGTCTGCTAACTGTACACTCTGGCTGCAAAACTGTACACGACTATAAATAGCATTAATAATTCTACTGTTGCAGGGGGTCAAAGGAAGCCACTTCATCCATTGCTAGCAAACTTGTAGTCTATTCTCGCATCCTATATTTTCTTGTGTTTATCACAGCCACTAAAAGTACAGCACATGCTGCTGTTTGCAGTTTTCATCTCGCTTTAACTATCTGCTGTACAAATATAAAAATGGGATCAATTAAGTGTTTGACCCTGCTTGCAAGTTCTAGAAGTGCAACTATGTAATGTACTGTTAGGAGACTTGTAGACTTTTTATATTTATCCAGTTCTGTATTTTCAGTTTGTCTGTATGCTTTGTATTGTTCACCTTATTTTTTAAATCATGTTTTCCCAATGCTTTTTGTAACTTCACGTTTTTATTTTTTTCTCTCTTTCTGGGTCTGTGCAGAAATATGCTACAATCTATCAATAAATAGACATTATGACAAATAATACAATTAACTGTTTAAATACATTAATTACTTTATTAGGATGGTAAGAATGTTCAAGTTTGTCTACTTAAAGGTATATATAGCTAGGCATCTTATGGTCTCCATGATAGCCTGCCTAGATTTATTGCTTTTCCGCTGTGGCGACCCCTTACCGGGAAAAGCCGAAAAGACAAACAACATACAAAAAACAAAAGCAGGAGTATTTAAACAAGTTACATGTGAATTATGAAAGTCTTAAGTAGTTAAGGTTTGAAAACAACTTTTCATCCCTGGTACAAAAAAAAAAAAAAAAAAACGTGAACACATTTTAACCTGCGTTTGGTATAGCTGAACACTCCTTTCCGTTCTCATATCAGACAACCCATGATCACACTCAGGTTAGTCCTCCACCCCTCTGCCCTAATTCACTATTAAAAAGCTGCCTGACTAATATGGAAAATCTCATTTCCAGAATGAAAAAAACATGTGGTTCTTGTACTGCAGGCAACATGCTCAAAGGATTTTATATCTTAAACCCTTTTCCTTTTTGTATCTTAGACTCTTATCCTTTCTGCACCATGTTACACGGCACAGTGGTGCTGCAGTAGTGTTGTCGCCTCACAGCAAGAGGTTCTCCAGTTAGATTCTCGGCTGGGGTTCCTTCTGTGCAGAATATGCATGTCGACCCGGCATTCATATGGGTTTCTTCAAGTTACTTCTATTTCCTCCCACGTTACAAAGACGTGCGTCTGGAGCGTTTCTCCCCAGGCTTCCACTGAAAACTGGCTTTGTTCCAAGTTGGACTTTCCCGGTAAACAAATGTTAAATGTCTTTTCCCTTTCTAGAGTGGTATCACTGAAAGATGTCTACCTCTACTCTGGATAAAAGGTATAGGTTCATAGGTAGGTACTAGGCTATCAGTCCAATGGCCTACGTAAGCCTAGCCAACAATGTTCCCTGGCTTACGCCACCCAAGAAAGTTATTTTCCTGTGCCACTGTCGAGCAGAGACACAGAAGTGATCACCGGGGTGTATTTCCTATTTCCCATCCACTCATCAAGATTATCTTGAAAAGTGCTAATGAAGAACTTTGCTTGACATGGTTGGGTAGCCTGTTCCAGAGTATGGAAAGTCTCTGGGACAGGAATCTATCCCTCCAGCATGTCCTGTTTATTGTGGTGACAAGGTTTAGGTCCCTAGAGCATGTAGTTCAGAGGGATTGGGATTTCTTTAGGTGTAGCATGTCCAACAGATCTGGGTTTGACATAGCTTTATATGTTAGGCAGAGATCACCTCAGAGTAGGCGATATGCTACGGCGTAAAGCTGGAGTTTTTTGACGTGGTCAGTGTAGGGCATTTGTTTGAGGCCAGTAATCCTCTTTGTGAGGTACTTCTGTGGCCTTTCCAGCTGCTGCAGATGTCTTGTGAGGTATATTCCAAAAGGAGCATTGTACTCTATAATGGGTCTAATGAGTGTCGAGTAGAGGGGAACAATGACCTCTTTTTTTTTTGCCTGGATGAGAACCCTTTTTATGATGAGGTGTGCCACATAGAAGGACTTCCTGATTACTGTGGCAATGTGACTATCAAAGGAGAGACTACTGTCCACCTGGGTCCCAAGGTCTCTTATCACACATTCAGTGTTAAGTAGATTGCTGCCTATGTGGTAGTTCATGGGTACAGAGCTTTTACCAAAAGGGATGACACTGCACATTTTGGCATTGAGCTTGAGGCCATGGCTCTGACACCAGGCATCTGTCTTAGCGTGGCCCTTCTGTAGGATGTCCACATCATTTGGGGACTTGACTATGGCTCCTAGTTTGCAGTCGTCTGTGAACTTTGTTAGCCAGAGGCCTTCTGTATTAGCCTGCGCTTCAGAGAAGTAGATACCAAACAGGAGAGGTCCCAGGAAAGAACCCTGTGGTACTCCACTAGTCACTACTTTGAGGTCAGATTTGGAGTCTGCAACTTTTACAGTGTGAGTTCTGTCAGTGAGCCAGTTGGCAACCCATCTTGTGACGTAGGGATTTATACCTAGTTTAGTGAGTTTAGCTATAATTCCAGAATGGGGGATGGTGTCGAAAGCCTTGGTGAGGTCAAGATATGCTGTGTGAACCACCTTACCCTCATCTACGGCTTTGGTGACTGCCTCAAAGAAGTTGATCAGGTTCAGGAGGCATGATCTGCCTTTCACAAACCCGAACTGGGTGGGATCCAGAGTTTAGCGGTTACCAATGTCTTTGTTTATGAGTTCCATGATGATACATTCCATAGCCTTGCAGACCAGGCTCGTCAGGCTAATAGGCTGATAGTTCCTAGGATCAGTGGTGGCTCCTCCTTTGTGGTGTGGGATAACTGTTGCTGTGCACCATTCAGTGGTCACAAAGCCTGATGTGAGGGTATTACTGAACCTGGTGCTTAAGTGGTGAGCCAGTTTGTTCTGAAGTTCATGTAAAACGCAGCTTGGGATGTTGTCCGGTCCCATGGATGCTGTGTTTTTGGCTTTAGAGAGTGCAGCTTTTGCCTGCATAGTTGTGATTACAGGGACTCTGCATTCTTCCTGTATAGATATGGGCCGTTTAGGGGGTGGGGGAGGGTAAAGTTAGCACTGAACCACTGAACCTATCTGCCAGGATGTTGACAATATCAGTTTGTTCTGTAATTTTTGTGCCTTTGTGCTGTAACTCAGAGCAGATCTGGGTGTTGCCATTGAGATTCTTGACATAGCTGTAGAATGCTTTTGGTTGTCCTTAGAATTAGTGGCAATTTTGTTTTCGTAGCTAGCTTTGGAGGATCTTATAAGGGATCTCAGCTTCTTACTGAGGCTGACCAGGGAGCTCCTCCACTCATAGGATTTTACTCTCTTTTGCAACAGTTTCTTCCTTCTGTTGTATAGTTTGTTTATGGCAGGGGACCACCAGATTGGCTTCCTTTTTTTGGAGAATAGTGTCTTGGTTCTGTTTGGGATCGCACGATCCATGCACTCGTAAGTGCTTATAAAGTGCATTTATGTAGGTTTCAGCAGTTGTAACTGTATTGTCCATCTACATGGGTGTCATGAAGTTCACCACTTCTGTCTTAAGAACCATGAAGTTGGCTTTGGAGAAATTTTTTACTATGGTTTCCTTAATGGGGGGTGGGGGTGGGATGTGGATATCAAGGGTGTTTAGCTTATGGTCGGATCAGACCAACGAGGAGCTGACTTCAGGTGTGGAACACTGGTCACTCATGTTGGTAATGACTAGGTCTAGGATATTGTTGCCCCTGGTGGGGGTGTGGATAAGTTGATCCAGGGCATTGGAGTTTATGAATTCCAGAAAGCATTGAGCTAAGGAGTTGGTACATAAGTAGTTTTCCCAGTTAATGGTGAGGTAGTTGAAGTCGCCCATTATTAGGGTGTTTGGTTGAAGCATAATATTTTCCAGTACATCAAGAAAAGAGGAGTGGGAATCCTGGGGCATGGTGGGGGATCTGTATCAACCTGCAGTTTGGATTGCAGTTTTGCCCAGTTAGTTGCACTTGGATAACTTTGGATGCATTATGCTGAGCAACTAGCCTGGAGGTGTGGATATCCTTAATAAATATGGATACACCTCTGCCTTTGGTGTTTCGGTCCAGGTTACATGGCCGAAAAGTGTGGTATGAGTTATAGCCTGGTAGTGCAGGGGTGCTCTCTGGAGCCTTGAACCAGGTCTCAGTCACTGCACAGATATCGATGTTCTCCATTTTAAGGAGTGTCTCGAGTGAGTGAGATTTAGACTTCTAGCATTGAGTAGCATTACCCTCAGTTTTTGCTTGCCTGTTCCTGTTATGGTGATGAATTTGTTATTTGAACCTTGCCTAAAAAAGGCACTATAGGGGCAGCAAGAGCCTTAGCCAGCATCCGGAATCACACGGGTGACAGGTGCAGGCGATCTGTGGCAAAGCATCGTGGTCTTTCGACCATGTCATCCCAAGCAGACGGATACTGGATCCCCTTAGAATGACACCAGAAGCTTAGCCAATTGTTGAAGTCAATCATTTTGCCCTTGTACTGCGGTATCATTCGAGGCGATGGCAGAATGCTACTCAGGGCTAGGGTCATACCTGCCTGGGCTACAAGATCAGAGAGCTCTTCCATGTCTCTTTTCATGTAGTCCAGGGAGGTACGTCTCAGGTCTTTCACACCAACATGGACAATGACAGAGTCATTTTTGTACTTATTGTGGAGTGACCTGAATGCGTGGGTTATGTGGCAGATCTTGGCACCCGACAGGCAGCTGACAGTAACCTTGTCCTTGTTTAGCCTGGTAAGTGGGACATCAGTGTGCCTGACTATAGAGTCACCTATGACTAGTGTGTTGTGTACGTTGTTTTGCCTTTTTGGCTGTGGTTGAGTAGAACACTGAGTCTGTGGGCTATGTGTCATTTGGGTTGTGTTGGGGGTTGGATTTTGCTTGCGTTTCTGCTTTGGAGGTCTCTGTTGCTTAGACAGATTATTATTGAGAGCCTCCGCGATTGTTTTTGTGTTACTATGTGTGGATTTTGGTGGTGTAGATTTAGTGAGACTGTGATGAGTGTGGTGTGGTGCAAATGTTTACCTTCTCCTCATGACTGTTAATTTGTCAAGTTCAGTCTTGGTTGGAGAGAGCTTTACCTCCAGTTTGGCTAGATAAGTGCATCTCTCACAGGTTGTAGTGTTGGGTGGTAGGAGGAGAGGGTTGTCTGTGTACATGAGGCAATTTCTACATTGCCTCAAGCTGCCCAGATTCATCAGATAGATAGGAGAGAACATTGGGAGCTGACCCTTGGACATGCCTGAATAAAAAACTATTTTCGTCTAGATAAGTGAGGAAAGTGAGTACAAGAGCTGTTTTTCGCTGAGCAAGTGAGAAAAGTAAGTACAAAAACTGTTTTCCTCTATGTAATGAGGAAGATTGAGTGCTATAGTAATTAGTAGCTTATTTAGTGCTTACAAGTGCTGAGCATGAATAAGCAAATTAAGTGCTAAAACTAAGAATCTGTATCTGCACTAGACAAGTTACAGGACAGAAACAAGTGCAAATGCAAGCTTTCAAATCAGAAAGTTGAGAGAGATGGAAGAGATTGCCCAAACAGCCAATAACTACAATTTCTGGACCAGAACCACTCCTTATGTGGTAGACAAGGTTACCTAGTGCTTACCACTCCCACTGAGAAGGCTTCCCACTGATGAGCTAGAAGGCTTCCCTCCAACACAGAAAGGCTTGGGGGCTCAGAAGCTTACATACAGTCCTGAATACAGCAAATCTGTATTTGGAACACTAGTTACAGGAAAGGTAGGAAACAGCCTTACAGTTTTCTGTAAAAAAAAAAAAAAAAAAAAAAATAGTAAAAACAATTCACATGCAGTGCAAGCTATCGCACTTGAGTATGTAGCAATATAATCTTTCCGCACAAGTTTTCCTGTAGCTTTACTGTCTATTCTGGCTGAAAATTTGGAAACAACAATACAAAGAAATACCAGAAGAGTGTTGTCCACAAGTAAATGTGAGTTGTCGGCTAAAGTTCTTTTCACTGACGAGATTGCCTCCAATGGGTCTGCTCTACTTTTGGCTAGCAGCAAGTATTCCCTACCCTATTGAGTTTTGGCCAGTGCTCATTATTTCGGATGCCTAAATAGAAAAGTAGCTTTATGAACTACAGATAGTTTTTTCCTTTGTTTTGTAAGGAAATTTAAGGTCATGAAATACATACCGCATCCAGTCAGGTGTAGCAGTTGGAACTGATGTGGCATTTATATTAGATTATTCTTGATCTAAACAATCCCATACCAAAAAATTAGCAGAAACTTTTATGAGGCAAATTTTCAAAGCATGCATCTGAAGACTAACTTGCAGATCATATGTTACAGTAGTTGCTACAGCTGTCCGTGGCTAGAGTAGAAGTAAAGATTTGTATGAAGCAATTAGCTTTGTAATTGTGGGATGCACTTAGCATTGCAGTACGTCTGCACTCTACTGACAGTAGATGCATAATTTGTGCTGTGTGTTCTGCGGTGTAGGGATGACGCCTATATCGTTTGCACTGTGTTATCGCTCAGTTACTAAATGTTACTACAACTAATGTAGTAAATGGGTTGCACAAAATATAACTCCATTGTTTAGAGACCTTAATGCAGATGCCCCAAGTATGTGTCATTATGGTTTATAATGCAGCAATGTTTTTATCATTTGTAGTACTGTTTTTTTCTATGTGTATATAAATGTCTACTTGCCTTGTGGCCAAGGTTATCGCTGAAAAGCATCTTGAGAAGTCTGTCTACCCAATCAACAAACTAAAATAAATAAAATAAATGCTTACATAAATAAAACACCTTGATAATTATCACCTACCTTCATTTACCAATATGTCAAGCATGATAGTCACACATCCAGACTGAAATCCAGTACTCAGCGGTTTACATCATAGAGAGTCACAAGATTTGTATTGGGAGAAGCACGGGTAGATAAACCTCCAAATGTTATCCTATTTCTTTTTTTCACTTCTGAGTTAAGTTTTAATCCTGGAATCCTGGCAACACTTAGTTTTCTGTGACTTGTACATTCTTAAATAAAAACCTTCCAAATGATTTTTTGGCAGCCACAACAAATCTGAAATCTCTATGCAGACTTGTCCATTAATGTTTAACAAGTTTAAATTACTTGATATACCAAAGTCAGATGTCAGATGTATAAATGAAAGAAACTAATGTTAAGACAAGTGGATATTTGTCTTCACCTGCTTTAGATCACATTGAGTGCAATGAGTGTTTCGTATTTTCCAAAGTGAAGAATATTAAGTTAAAATAATTGTGCTTCATGCACTTGAAGGTGTAGCTCCTTTTCCTCAGGCCAGTAGCCTGTAATTGCAAAATTCCTGGAAATGAAGGAAGAGGGGAGGATATAGTCTGAGTACTAACATCACCCTGCAGATTAATGTCTACAGAGTTATCTCTTCAGGGATATTCCTAAACGAACAGCCAAAAAGATAGCAGACAGTTTGTAAATATGTAACATGCTTACCAAGTGGAACAAGTAAAGTTAATTTTTCTTAACCCTGGGGGCTTATTGTTTTTTTCATAGTAATCCTAGAAGATTACTAGGCTAATGGCTCTGGGGCCTTACAAGCCTAGCCAAGAGTTTATCCCCAAAAGAGAAACCTCAATCAGTACCTGTCACCCCTATCAGTGAGGGACACAGGTGGAACCCCTGGGACAAATTTGTGGTTGCCCATCCACTCATCAAGGTTGCATTTGAAGAGAGTCAGCAACCTACTTTGTTTGATGTGTATGGGGAGTATGGAATACTGCAAGGTTAAGATAGGAAACTGTAAGGGAAGCTGAATTAAAATCATTAGTTAACTTCAGCTGTACTTGAACATGACCCCCCACACACACTTTTTTTCTGAATTTTATTAATTTTAACAATAAAAAGCAACACAGTACAAACAAATCTACACAACATCTGCATCCAACTTAAGTAAAATACAGAAAACAAAATCTGTAACAGTCTTGTAATTATACAAAGTGCAGTGACCCAACATCTGTTATGTCTAACAAATTGCCAACATAACTGTTAATATATGGTAGTTTTTTCTCTGCATTGCATAGGAGGAAGAAAAATATGTACCATAACCAAAACGGTCACTCATTTTTTTCCATGGTGGAGGAAGAATATTGGGGCCGCCCTGTATTTAAATGAATATAAAATCTTTCCCAAATCATACCTCAAATAAGTATGTTAATGTTCATCAACCATAGCTATTCTGTTTGTTTCTTGGTGCACAAAAGTTTAATAACAGTAACAAAACTTCCTATTCTGCTTGTGCTTCCTGTTATTTCTGTTGGAATACAGTCTAAACAAGAACATCACTTCTTTCAAGTTCTCCTTACCCTGCAAATTGCAAACATTTGTGCAGTTACTGAGAAAATGGTTTAAAGCCACAAGAGGGCATTCCAGCAGTGCAGGTCTAAAATACCTTCAACATATTTAGACCAACAACTACTACATCAAAACAAACATACCTCGATGCTAATGAAACAGTATAATGTGCTTGAGCTTCTTCACATCCAAATAACTGTAGATGAAATCCCATACCATATCCTGTCAAGCTTTACGTTTCACTTTATGATGCAGAAAACCCATAACACATACTAAAACATGCTGGAGAAACTCAATCTTTCAACCTAATACCATATTCATGGGTGTCTTTATGATCCCCATTTTATAGTGGGGTAGTTAGACAACCTCAAACCTGCAAGCTCAGTGATTCCTGGACCTTAACACCTTGATCTAATCAGTCCATACTAGGGGTGCAAACATCCTGGATATAATCCTTACTAGCATGGGAAAATGCTGCATCCCGCCCAGTGTAATGTCCTATCTGGTACCGCCCAGTGTAATGTCCTATCTGGTAAGATCAACCATGTCTTTGAAACAATATAAAGCATGGGACCCCTGCTAACCCTGGAAATATTAGATAGTCTTCTAAGGCAAACTTACTACTATTAAGTGATCTGTTCATCCATCCTCAACCCCTTTTCACATTTTACACATGAGGTGGGGGTGTCACTTCAGCAGTGACGATCATCTCGAGGCAGGGTTAAATTTCAAGTCCCTCCAAACCTTGACAACAGTGCTGCCTATTTGGAATTGTTCGCAGAAACCCTGTACAGTCATGGTAAAAGCTGCACAGGGGCAACTGCACCTACTAGAAATAAGCAGAGAACAAACTCAAGGAAATGAGCCACCCTTGTGAAATTCCAACATTAATAGGTTTTATAACAAAAGGAAAATAAATAATGACAAGACAGCCTCTAGACAGGCTTTGTGCTTCACAAAAGGAAACTGTAACTGTCACCCTCTGCACCAGAGTGGACCATCTACAGACCCCAGTAACTACAGGTCCAAAAGTATGGTTAGTCTCCTGTGCAAAGCCATAAAGAATAATCATGGAAATGATTAACAATGACATAAGTCTTCATACACTAGATCCAATCCAGTTTGGTTTTGCCAATGACAGATCATGCCTACTCAACCTGGTAGATGGGTATAAGAAGGTCACAGAAAAAATGGATGAGAGCAAAGTGGTGCACACTGCCAACCTAGACCCGGTGAAGGCATGTTTTTTTTAACAGTATCCCACTTTGGTATTGTAGACAAACACAAAATTAGGTGTAAACCTCCTTCACCCACTGGATAGCCAGCTGATTCTTAAGATGGGATCCAAGAAGTTAGGGAAATCCACCGCTACCTCCACAAAGTGGCCAGTCAGTAGCAGAGTCTCCTACGGGTTCTGTGCTTGCGCCACTCATTTTATGCATCTGCTTCTCAGAGGTCAAGGCCAACATCATGGGCCTCTGGCTGAACAAGTTTGCAGAATATTCCAATCTAGGTGCAGTCCCAGAAACCCCCAGGACACTAATACTCTCAAAAAAGGGCAGACAAAGACAAGTAACTGGTGCAAGAGTCATATTAAACTCTGATAAGAAAAGCATAACAATATCCTTTGGGAAATCTGCTACACTTGGAAACTACCACATTGGTAATGCATGGCCAAGAGTAGACCCATTTGTCAGGGACTGGGGACACATGTAGACAGTGACCTGGCCTTTGACAGTCGTGTATCTATGGTAGTAAGGAAATCATTCTATGTTGCACAACTTCTAAGCAAGGGTATGGCATGTAGGTCCAGGAAGTCCATTGTTCCACCATTCTTGACCTTCGTCAGACCAATCACCGAGTACAATGCCCCTTCAGTATGTACCTGGTCGGGCCCATGCAACAAATGGGACATCCACAAGAGGTTCTTTTCAAAAAAAAAAAACCTTGACATAGCTATAATCTAATTTGTTCCTACATCTGTTTTTAAATCTTAGCAGTGCATGTTGCACTTTTCTACTTGTAACAAGTGTAGTATTGTGCTGGCTAATATATGTGCCTAGTTCTGTACATGTTCTCTTCTATTTACACCCACTGATATATTTGATACTGCATTAGTCTGCTGAAAGTGTTAGCATAACATCTGAGAAAAGTTTTGGCAGCTATCACAAACTGAGGCTTTAATTATCTGTGTATAGATTACCTAATTATTTTTTTTTTCACTCCACTGTTAGCACCTTTGTATCTATTGCATTTTTTTTTTCTTATTAACAAATGCAGTATATCGTGTTAATATTACTTTTCTTCCTAGGTCCCTCTTTTAAATTACTTTTCCCTGGATCATCCCCCCCATCCCCCAAGCTT
This sequence comes from Protopterus annectens, assembly GCF_019279795.1. Lineage (NCBI taxonomy): Eukaryota > Metazoa > Chordata > Ceratodontiformes > Protopteridae > Protopterus > Protopterus annectens. Next base: position 648,592,320 of record NC_056751.1, on the reverse strand, counting down.
GTACTACTGGCCTGCGGCATTCTTTTATTGAACCATGAACCTCAGTATCAGTGTTGTTTTCAAAAGATACAGAAAGTTATGTTTTATCTTCTGGACAAAATTTGGTAATTGCTAGCCCGTGTTTAATTCTCTTTTTTTTTTTTTTTTTTTTTTTTTTTTTTTTTTTTTTTAATTAAAGCACTCCACCGAGGATGTTGGCTGCCCCCCATCCTGTGTTTCCTAACAGCAGTCTTCCTTTGTATGCTGTTTAATTATTTGAAAGCCATGCTCATTTTTCTAGTACTAAACCTTTTCTCTTTTAAATTCTGGTCTTTCTAAATCCCACATACTCCTTGGCAAAAGTGGTTTATTTTATTTCAATAAGAAAGGGGCACAAAACAAGCAAGGTCAAAGTACCCACTGCCTTTCCTGATTGTTTCTGTAGACTTGCACATCTGTGAAATCAGGGCCAGCCCACTCTGTTCGCCCTTGCTGCACTTAGGCTCATTCTGCTCCCCTATCCTCCCGTCATTCCCACCCACCCCATCCTTCTTTACCTTTATATCTGTTCTGGCCATGCCTACGTAATAATTAGGCAATCAAATTCCTTAAGATCACCACCCTATTAGTCAACCAGCACATTCTAAGTTACACTCCCCTCTCTTATTTCTCTACTAGGGCAAAAACCTACTAGTGCAGAAACCAATCGCATACCTTTCACCTTTCACCCTTCACCTTTCCCTACAACCTTAATAATCATTTCTAAAGCAAAATGCAAACCTCTCCAAAACTTCCTGTGATTTTCATTCTTGGCACGCTGCTCCTCACATTGACCAAACTCAACTCCCCTCATAATGTAAAACAGGGCTTAAACCATCCCTTCAAACTAAACACTCCCACTCTTCCCATAATGCACCACAACAAAGTTATTCCAATATCTCATTATCACTGTTGCGACCATGCGCACACTCCCAATCTTCCCATAACGCACCACAACAAACTTACTCCAATATCTCATTATCACTGTTGAGTTGCGACCATGCGCACAGTCCCACTCTTCCCATAACACACCAAAACAAAGTTATTCCAATATCTCATTATCACTGTTGAGTTGCGACCATGCGCACACCATTAAACTCAGTTATCTCCATTGCTAACAACAAAATAATAACTTTTTTTCTCAACCTTCCAAACTTCTATCTCAAAAGTTACTACACAACCTCATAATATGTCACTCACTGCTATCTCAAAGTGGTGATATTCACCCCAACCCTGGCCCTTCCCTCCCATTATCTTCTAACGTAAGACCAACCACAACCACAAATACACCATGCGCCACTAGAAATCTACTTTGGCAACAATATATTGTAATCTTTTACTGACGAGGACAGCCATGTCATGGACAGGTATGGTAAAAAGGCATACATTTCTGAAACCTTAGTTTTCAGGGCTGTTAAATTATCTGACCCATATGGCTAAGTATGTCCTGGTTCTTTTCTCCAAACTAGGGGGCATTTTGGCTGATATGCCGGATTCTGAGAGTAAGTTTTCTAACATTTCCTTTTTGAGCTCTGCTTCTCATGTGGTTCTTCATTCCATTAAATGCAGTTATGATGCTGCTGAGGCATTCTGTAGGGCAGCTGCATCTGGATCTGTAATGAAGTGTTTTTGGTCATGCCTGCAGGCTGTGCTTGAAATAATCAAGGCCAAATTATTAAACTCCCCCTTAGACAATCAGAATATCTTTGGCACTGCTGTTCCTGAGTTTTTAAGAAACTTCAGGATAATGCAGGATCTAAAACAAATCTGTGTCTCTCCTATTCCCAAGTTTCTGAGAAATTGTCCATCTAAGCTTTCTTTTGTCCAAAGCTCTTCTAGGAGTAAGATGGCTTTCTAGGAGAGTTTTTCTGGTCAGGCCTTCTCAGGGCTGTAAGGGCTAGAACCTTCATTTCCTTGACAAGTCTGCTTCAGTTTGATATTCAGCCACTCCTACCTCTTGGCCAGATTAATTTGTCCCTCAGGTTGACTTTTTTCCCTATTTGGCAACAGATAGCGACTGAAGCTTGGGTGCTTTCCGTTATCCGGAATGGTTATTTTCTGGTCTGTGAGTCCCTTCTTTCATTCTCAGCCCTTCCTCAGCCTCCCACTTGTGAGCTACCACATTTTCCCTTGATTCTTCAGGATCAGGTGGATCCAGCCTATTCCCTCTTCTCAGTAGAAAACAGATTCTTATTCCAAGATGCTTTTGGTTCCCAGAAAGGAGGGATTAGGGATGCCCCTTTTAGACCTGTTCTTTCTCATCACCTTTCTAAAGGTTCCTTCATTCAGAATGTTGCCTTTTCGGACACCCTTCCCTCCATTGCTTCCTCAACCTTTTCTGGTATCCCTGGATCTGATGGGCACTTTCCTCCATATCCCATTCACCCTGTCTTCAGGAAATGGCTACATTTCTCTTTTTCCTTCCTCATAATCAGTTCTCTGCGTTGCCTCTTGGTGTTTCTACAGGTCCAAGAGTCTTTTTCCAAATGTTTGGTCCCTCTGGTAGCCTTTTGCAGGCTTCAGGGAATTTATATCTTCTCTTATCTGGATGATCTTTTTTGATTTCAAGCCCCTCTCAGCAGCTTCTGCTTCAGAATAATCACTAGACTATGCTTCTACTTTTTCCCTGAATCCAGGTCTACCTTTTCAGGTTCCTTTCCTACTCTACATGGATTCTGTAAGCCTGGGACAGCCCACTGGACACAAGCAACTCCTTTTCAGGAGCAGCCTACAAGCATCCTTTTTCAAGAGCAGCCCAGAAGTACTGTCAGCTGAAGTAACTTTACAAAGTTAGAGTGAAGACAAAAGGCTGCGGGATTCAAACCATGTACTACAGGAGGCAGCTCTTTAACACTTCTTAGCCTGCACTAAGTGCTAGACAAACTGTTGAAGCCCAAACAGTGCATTTCACAACTGTGTGCCTACTAAAACAAAGCTACATTAAAAATGTATTGATCTTTAAAATATTAACATTTAACTTGTAGTGCTGTCCAATTTATTTGCTGCTACGTAATAAACACACCATCAACATTAAGGAAACAAAGGACCACATCCAAAGAAAATGGTTCATGTGATGTTCCTGTTTACTACAATCAGTTTCCTTCTTTATAAGATAAGTACTGTGATTCATAGGTATAGGTTACAAGGCTTGCAGCTCAGAGGACTGTTGAGGAGCCTAGGCCAAATGTTCAGTTGCCCAAAGCACCAACACAAATCCTGTTATACTTGTGATTCGTAGGTATTGGTTACAAGGCTTGTAGCTCAGAGGACTGTTGAGGAGCCTAACCCAAATATCCAGTTGCCCAAAGCACCAACACAAATCTTGCTAGATTTGCAACTTTCTAAGTTTATAAGAGCAGTATTTAAAGTATGTCCCTGTTTTGGGCACTTGTCCCCCCGTTACTTTAGACTTTATCCAGATTTCTTGTACTAAGGTTGAGAAGAATGCTGTCTAGTTAAGTGACATGCTCAAGGGCAGGACATAAATATCAGACAAAGTCAGGGATCTCCAGTAACACTGGAGATGGTTAAAAGCAGACTACAGTAAATCACTTAGTTATTAGAACCACAAGTTTTGCATCAACATGTATGCTGTGAACCACAAAACTGTGAAACCCCATCGACTTGACATTGAGTGACTGTAATCCCCACTGATTTACTAAAGGAAAAAAATAGAGGTTTGGCAGTTGGTGTGGAATATTAAGGCTGTTGGATCCTATAGCTGAGATACAGAGGTTGTCTATGAAAGTCATTTAACAAAACAGCCCTCTCTAACTATGGCATTATACACACACACACACACACACACACTGCTTGTACTAATGTTGCACAAAGTTGACAGTTTATTTTTTTTCTAGCTTGTCTTAAAGCTAAAAAGAAAGGAACTGCTCAAGTTCCTTTCCTGTAGAGCAACACACAAGCCATTTTACTTGCTCAGCTTGTCCTAATTCTGCTGCTACTGCAAAAAGTAAAATCCCTGCCCAATAGTTCATCTCAATAAGGCATACTAATTGGCAAGTTACTGTTCTGTAGTGCTGTTGCACAGAAAAAAAAAACAAACCATTCAATATTTGTATATAGGTTCATAGGTAGGTACAAGGCTATTGGCCGTAGGGCCTATATAAGCCAAGACAAAAAGGTACCCTGGCTTTCACCACCCAAGAAAAATATTTTCTTGTGCCCCTGTCGAGCAGAGCCACAGAAGTGATCCCTGGGGTGAATTTCCTATTTCCCATCCAATCATCAATATTTTTCTTGAAGAGTGCTAATGGGGAGCTTTGTTTGATTTTTGTTATAGATATAGGTTCATAGGTAGGTACATGCCCATCTCCGAGATTAACTCAGTTCTTGGGAAGTCGTTCACTGTACATGCCTGCCAGCATAGTCTCATTGGCTTAACAGCTGAAACTGCCAATAAAGACACTGGAGCTGTTTGCATGCAAGCAGGAAATCTTAAAGTAGCCGTATTGGTTCATTGTCTTGGACCTCATCAGAAAAGCAGTTTTTTTTTTTTTTTTTTTAAATTAATTGGCTGGGCCACCCAGCCAGCACTAGTTCCTAGGCAGCTACCTATCTTGCCTAATGCTGGATCCGGCCATGTCTTGAATAGGTCCTGCCTTGATCACCCATAAGCTGAAAGAAACAGACAAACAAAAAATCACTTGTATCAAACACTTTGTATAATGGGTTAGCAATAATAGAACAAATTCTCTACCCCAATAACACTGATTTAATCAAGTAAGCTTGCTTGTTTGTATTGGCTTTGCAGGGTTGCGTATCTTCTTTCATCTCTGTTATAATTTTCTGTTTCTGAATGAACTACCTTCATTCTCCCAAACAAATCCTTAATAAATGCATAGTTTTTCATTTTTTCCTGATCCGTCTCTTTTATATTTGTATCTTATTAAAGTCAGTACTACTCTATTATGTCAGTAAATCCATTCTGCTGAAGCCTTACATCATCTATACAACTAAAGATATTTTCACCAGTTCTTTACCATTCATAGGTAGGTACTAGGCTATTGGCCCTAGGGCCTATATAAGCCTAGCCAAAGGTACCCTGGCTTTCGCCACCCAAGAAAATTATTTTCCTGTGCCACTGTTGAGCAGAGCCACAGAAGTGATCCCTGGGGTGAATTTCCTATCTCCCATCCAATCATCAAGATTTTTCTTGAAGAGTGCTAATGAGCTTTGTTTGATATAGATAGGTAGTTTGTTCCAGAGTATGGGAAGTCTCTGGGACAGGAATCTATCCCTCCAGCATGTTCTGTTTATTGTGGTGACGAGGTTTAGGTCCCTAGAGCATGTAGCTCGTAGGGATTGGGATTTCTTTAAGTTGAGCATGTCCAGCGGCTCTGGGTTTGACATAGCTTTGTATGTTAGGCAGAGATCGCCTCCGAGTAGGTGATATGCAACGAAGTAAAGCTGCAGTTTTTTGAGACAGTCTGCATAGGGCATCTCTTTGAGGCCGGTAATCCTCTTTGTGAGGTATTTCTGTAGCCTTTCCAGTTGTTGCAGATGTCTTGTGAGGTACATACAAAAGGGGCATTGTACTCTATAATGGGTCTAATGAGTGACGAGTGGAGGGGAACAATGACCTTTTTTTTCCTGGATGAGAAACCTTTTGTGATGAGGTGTGCCACGTAGAAGGATTTCCTGACTGCTATGGCGATGTGATTATCAAAGGAGAGACTACTGTCCACCTGTGTCCCAAGGTCTCTTATCACACTTTCGGTGTTAAGTAGACTACCACCTATGTGATAGTTCAGTGGTAGTCCACTGTAATTCATTCATCATACTTCAAGCTGCTGCTTTCATAAAATATCCAAAAATAGGACTATTCAAAAAAAATAGGGCTCAACAAACAAAACTGCTTAGCTCCATTCCACATGTCTATCTTTCTCATTTTCATTATCAATCCCCCTTTTCCAATTTTCTACATGGGTCAGGGTGTTATCAGCTGTCATCATCATCAGCTGTCATCATCTCTTCTGATTCATTGCCACTGTCCTACCTTCAACAGTCATGCCTGACTGTTGCAACTGTTCTCTCACATGATCCATCCATCTCTTTGATGGATGCACTTGTTTCCTCCTATTTCTTCCTGTCTGTCCCAGATGTCTTTCACCAGATTGTCTTCTGCTTTTCTCCACATGTGCCCAAACCACCATAATCTATTCTGTTTGAACTTTTGTGAAGCTGGAGCTGTCGCTTCTGCTGTGATGTCCTCATTTCTAAATCTGTTCCACAGTGTCCATCCTACCACCCATCTTGGGCACTTCATGTCCATCACTTCTAGCTTCGTCAACTGCTGTGCCTCTACTGTCCAGTTTTCTGTACTGTCCAGTAGTACCTGTCACACCACTTGCTTTACAGCTTCTTTGACATTCTTCTGTCACACACTTCCCCTGCCACTCTGTGCCACTTATCAAAGCTAGAATCAGAGGGGCTGTAGCCATCTTCATTCAGACTTCCCTTTTCCTCACCCACTCCCCAGACACCTAAAGCTGTTGACCTGTTCCATTACTTCTATATAAATCGTCAGCTTCTTCTGATTTTCTTCATTTCTTTTGCAACTGCCATATCTCTAGACAGTTTCATCCCACATGCATTCAAATTTGCATTCCATTTACCTATCCTTTACTGAAGTTCTTGCTTGGAGTTTGCCTGTAATGCCACACCATCTGCATACAGCAACTTTATGGAACTATCCCCTCCAACCGGTTTGCTGATGTAGTCAATCGGCAATATGAACAACAGTGAAATCAATGATGAAACCTGATGCACGCCCACTACCACTGGGAACCACTCTGTGAGACTGAACACTGTTCATACTTGAGTTAGTCTCCTTGTTCATAGCCTGCACTAATTCTACCAATGTTTCTGTGACTTCAAACCACCACAGGACTGCCCAAATCAGATTTCTTGAGAACTTACTGTATGTTTTCTCCAAGTCTAGAAATGCTCAGTTGGAATCCTTTTTTTTTTCTTTCTTTCTTTCTTCCCCCTCTTATCTTTTAGATTCTTCTGTCTGTCTCGCTGCAAATATTGAGGTGATTTTGCTGCATCCTGATCTGAACCCAAACTCCCCATCTTTCTTTCTACTACTATGTATATTTGTTTATTAATCACTCCCCCCAGAACTTTAATGCATGATAGCTCTGTACTGGCCACAATTGTGGATCCTCTTTGTTCTTGTACACTGGCCCTGGTATGCTTATTCTCAGTCATGAGGATACACCTTTCTCTCTGTACTGCTATGAGTGCCATCAAGACCCGTTTCTCCTCTATCTTGTTCAACATCTTGAGCATATCTGCTGTGACATCATCTGAGGTTGCTGCTTTCCCCGACTTCATTTTCCTTGGTGGTGTTCTTCTAGAGTGGGCTCTTCCTCCTCTTTCATCATAGGTTGTGTCTCGGTCACTATAGTTTGTTGGGTTTTCATCATTCAGAACCTGGTGAAGGTCCCATCTGTCTTTGATTTCCTGTGGGCTGGTGAACAGGTTGTTACTGGCATCCCTTATGAAACATGTCGTACTATCATTATCTTTCTGTCTTTGCCTTTCAAGTAGATGGCACAAAGAATCTCCAAGTCAAATTCAAGAAGCTGATAGAGAGCCTCTGATGCCTAGTTCTTTGCTATTGCAACTCCTCTCTTGGTGTCTTTATTTTTCAACAGGTATTCTTTCTTTGTCTGGTCTGTCTTCTCTATCTCCCACTTTTTCCTGTAGAGCTTCTTTCTTTAAATGACTTCCTGGACTAGTGCATTCAACCACCAGCTTTCCTTATGTACCTTATTTCCATAACTAACTTGGCTGGAAATCTGTTCTGTAGACCTCACAGATTCTGTTTTGATGTGCAGCTATTCTTCAACTCCACCCATATCCTCCTGTTGTTGAGGTGCTAGATTCCTGAGGCATTCCTTGAACTGTTGTCTTCTCACCAGTCAACTTCCAGATTTTCTCTGCCTAGTCTCTGTTGACCATAGAGCTTCCACTGACTACTGCATGCATCTTATTGTAGCAACCAGTGGTTTAAGCTGTGGTCTGATTTTTAATGGAGAGGAGTTTGCAGTTGCTAATTCTAACCCAGTGCCCTTTCCATTTCTATGAGGTACACCAGTGCCCTTTCCTTACTATGAGGAAGTTTACCTGAGTTGTATGTTGGCCACTCTTGTATGTGACCTTGTGAATGTCTCTCTTAATGAACCATGTGTTTGCCCCCATCAATCTGTTTGCCAGACAGAAATCTAGAATGGCCACTCCTTTATTCCTATTGCCTTATCTGTGTCGACAAAGGCAGTCTTCATATCCTGTTCTGTCTATTCCGATATGCACATTAAGGTCACCCATTGTCAATGCCAATTCATGTTGTCCTGCTTTATCTTTTAGGTCCTGCAGTTGCTGACTAAATGCACTCCTTTTCTCATTATCAAACCATGCTATGAGGCATAGGCTGAGATTTTGAATAGTGCCCTATCCTTTCACTGAGTCTGATTGCCATGAGTCTATCACAAATTCTGATGACATCACTCACTGTCTTCAGAAGCTTCTCCCTCATCATTTCCTAGTTTTCTCTCCTATGCTGTAGACTCTGTTGCTGCTGTGTCCTTCCATCTTTTCTCCTGGATGCATAGGATGTCCAGCTGGATGCATAGGATGTCCAGCCTCATCCTTATCAGCATGTCACCCTGCATTGAGAGTAGCAATTCTTAGTTCATGTTTCACAAGGTTTTATATCCAACATTCACTCAACAGAGCTGTCCCAGTGTAACCCAAGCTGAGCAACTGGACACCAGCCAGCCAGTAGCTTAACCTCAGCTGCATAGGGGCACATACACCCCTCGCACCATTAGCATGGGTCCCTGCCATAGTTCATAGTAGGCTGAGTCCTCAATCCATTTATCAGCAAATATCCATTCCCATTTGGTGACTTCAGTCAACATGACTGAATCACCTAGAGCCAAATTTTGCAACATCAAGTGCAACGCATCGGGGCAGTCTTTGATCCATTTTCTCCTATCTTGAGGATACTGTGTACCACAGTTGCTGCCCAGTGTGGTTGGTCTGTATAACTCTTCTTCCTGTAGGGCACTGTCTAGAGTCTGTGCTGCCGCTACCCCCAGCTCCATTTTTGGGTGAGTATGAGGTGGAAACACTCAACATGTTTTTATTTTTTGTGAAGTGGGAGGAACCCCACAGAGAACCAGGGAGAACATACAAACTCTATACAGTCATTGGCTGAAGGTCAGGATAAACTTTGTACCTTGTGCATGGGAGGTGAAGACCTTAACCATTATGCCAGTTAGAATTTCCTTTCTGTACATCTGTTAATGGTTTTGAGTTCTATATAAACTTTTTATCAAAGTTAGGCATTTCTTTCCAAAGCCATAAGCTTCTAAAGTCATTAATATTTGCTCATGTTGCATATGTCATACACCTTTGGCATGTTACACATACCTTTTCTTTCTATCTGGCCCTCCAAAAGACTACATATTTATTTTGTGTTGCAATGACTCTTTATCCCCTCAGGAAGAAAAGCTGAATTTCCCTTCCTGGCCAAATTTACCCATCTGTATAAGTATAATTATGTGTCCCCTAGAAATTAGCCATACTACCTTTGGTCAGAAGAGATGAGATGTGGTAATTTTTCATTTTCTGACCAGCATTTAGCCTAGGATATTATTCCATCCATGAGTCTCTGACATTATATGAAGTATCAGACTGGAGGTGACTCATGTTTCTAGATTTGTCAGGATGACAAAATATTGTGCTCTTGTGCAAATAGCTGTTACTTTGTGTGTTTTGTCACATGCCCAGACACCAATTTACAGCAAGTAAGTCATGTCTGACCATTGCTGAGGTTTTGAGAAGTTAACCTATCCTCTAAAATCCCAACCAGCATTGTAACATCTGATTTGTGACGGAGTAAGAAGTGTTCATGAAATGTAGGTGGCATATGGAATATGTTCATTTTTGTTTTCCTGTTTATTCTGGCTATTACTCTTGTGTTGATGTGCTTGATAGTACATGTGTGTGTGTGTGTGTGTATGTATGTATGTATGTATATATATATATATATATATATATATATATATATATATATATATATATATAGGCATTTGGCCCATATGGGTGATGTAGCATGCAAATGAATGGCATTAATGCTATTAGAGAATTCCTATGTAAGAATATGCATGACACAGGTAGACATGTGGAGACTATATATGAATTGTTAGATCTGGTATTGAGTAGTAAGTTCTTTGTGTTTAACAATAGGATTTACCATCAAACATCGGGCATAGCAATGGGTACTCCTATTGCTAACACATATGCCAACTTAGTCCTTGACAAGTGGGAAAATGAATTTATATATGAATGGGCCAGTGAATTTTGTATCTAAAATCCTAACGTTTTAAATGTTTTGTGAATGATTTGTTTTTTTATTTGGCATGGGACGAAGGTAGAATTGAAATTATTTCTAACATACCTGAATTCTACAGCTGATGTTTTAACACTTTAGTATGTGTTGTTGTACATAAAAAGTAATTTTTTTAGATGTCTGCATAGAGTATGATGGTATTAACTTAAACACATCGGTGTGTAAGAAATCGGTGCATAGAAATTCTTACACCATACCAGCATGCATGCACCCCACATTTTCGGAAGTGTTATTAAAGGGCAATTTATTCATATTAAGCAGGTTAAATACTGATTTATAAAAATGTCGTGAGCAAGTTATAAGTTTGAAATGGGAATTTTTAAATGGAGGTTATGTTGAAGTGAAATTGGATAATGAAATAAAGGAGGTATTGTGTTTGTGAGAGAGACTTCTGCAAAACCTAGCTTTGGTCCTAAAATAAGCACTTGTATAAAGAAAGTCATGAAGAAAATTAATTTTACTAGCGTTAGGTACATTACAACTTACAGTAGCACCACCACTGCAATAAAAATGTAAGTAACAACTGGTGTATTCTTAGATTTTGCCCCGAGGTGTGTTCACTTATCAGTCTGGCCCCTAGATTTTCTTCTCGTAATTGTCCTAACCTTAAACCAAAATTATGTTATAAGCACACTTATGTTAATACTAATAAACATAAATGTAACTATATAGCTACAATTCCTTGCTATATTTGCTCACGTTGTGAGATGATCGATAGAAACCATGTTTTTATACATCCACTAACAAGTAAGGAATTTGTGTTTCATTGTCCTGCATCCTGCAACACAAGTAATATAGTGTACCTTGCTAAGTGTATTGTATGCACAGGTTTCTATATAGGTAAATCAACAAGAAAGCTTAAAGAAAGGATTATAGAGCATAAATCTGATATTAAAAGGGCTAATAGTATTAATTCTTTGACCAGGCATGTAATTGAGTGTGGAAATAAACACAGGTTTAAATTCAGAGTGTTAGATCAGATTTTCACCGACGTACGTGGTGGTGATATTAATAACAAATTATAAGTAAGAGGGTACAAGTGGATAATAAGCATGGGGGCTGACCTCTATCTAGGTGTGGACCAAATGGTGTCAGTGTCACTTAAACCTGTTTTAAAATATAAACAAATGTGTTTATAGTGATTTTATTTATATAATATAAAATTAAATTTCTGTGTTCTTTGTTGTAACCTTTAGAAGTGCTCCTTAATTGATTAATTGAATTATTGGTTGTGTGTTTGGTACATAAGAGAAGTTTGCTATTTGCATTTTTATCTACACTGAAGAAGGTTTTTTCTTTACCTGAAAACTTTGTCTTAACAGCTTATAAATTGTGTTGCTGAGTTTGTAATTTTTCTGCCTGTTGCCTGATAAATGAACTGAGCCTTTATCTATTTCTTGTTCTGCACTATTCTCTTGTGAATGTAACAAAGGATGAAAGGGAAGAACTTTTTTTTGAGAGGTAGCTTCTGCAACCTCCGATGGACTTGATGGATTGCATAGCACTAAGCCACACCAGGGTGAAATCAGGGGAAGGAAGCACACCTAGATATGTATCTTAGATTTCTGTTGTTGCAGGACTGGTATGATTAAACGTGTGTTCCTAAGAAACTTTGCTATTACAAGTAGGAAAGCTACTTGTTTTTCTCCGGGCCAACAGCATGAAAATATCATGTGATGAACTTTGGGGGCTGGGGAAAAACAGTGTGTATAGTTGTATGCTACCTGGTTATGCTATGCTAAAAGGATGCTGTCTTATTTTTGTTGTAGTGTGCACCCATCTGTGACTGTGTTATTAACAGGTCAACTTACAAGAGCTGGGGACATTATATTTGTAGCAAGAGATAACCAGGGAACTTGCATATCTGGAACTTTAATTTTTTCTGTAACTGTCAGGCCTATTTTATTTTTCATTTGGTTTCTCTGTGTATGCTATATATGTATATAGTTTGTTAAAAGTAATGCAAGTACAGCTTAAAGTTTATTTATTTACTTTAGTTCTTTGTGGCAATTATATTTTACTGACAAACTCGATAACTGAAACCAAAGACCTGGAATAGCTGCAGACAAACGAACCAAGTATAACAGATGTAGCTGACCAAATTTCCATTCTTACGCTTGTGTCCAAGTAGAAAAAATTTTGTATCCAAATACAGGCGACCCCGTATTACTTTGAAGTAAAAATTGTATTTATGTCAAAGTTGTTCGTTATTGTACAACATGTCGTCAAGTAAAATCAAATAAAATAAAACCTTTTCTATCCATCTTTAGATCGTCTAACATAAAAAACTTCATAATCAAGTAAAAACTTTACATTTCAATCTCGAAGCTTAATACAATATGTATGCTCCATAGTGCAAATACGCACTGCGCTACTTGTGTTTATACCAATACATACATATTTGAGTGCTTACGTTAAAAAGCAACCCTAGCAATTTTAAATTTGTATATTTAAAATCCTTGTGTATTCCTGTCCTATTATATAATTAAATCAGGACATTGTGACATTCATGGTACTTCTGTAAAAATTATTATATATATTTATCACCCTAAACAAGTTGCTTAAAAAACTCTGTACGGACTTCGTTTTCCTGTTATAAAGTCTGCAACCCTATGATAATAGAAATGTGCAAGTCCATATTTATGTTCTTCGTGTCTATCTCATCATAAGTTGGATTAGACACATCACATCTACGAATGCCAAAATTATAAAAATCAGAAACTGTTTAAAATGATCCCTGTAAAAACTCTCATGGTACAAATAAGTACAATAAGTATTAACTATATTGGAAATAATCAAATGTGTTCGGAAAGAAAACTGTACACACGTATGTACACACGTATATGCACCTATTTGTTAATAAGGGACTTTCTACTTCAGTAAGTAGTGTAGTGCGTATTTGTACTTTGGAGCATACATATTGTATGCATGTATATTGCAGCTATTCCAGGTCTGCAATTATATGTTATATATTTATGTATTGTTATTTGTCTGAGAAGGGGGGGGCAAGCATTATTTGCATTGTTGGTTATTAAGCTGAACATCGCAAGCCTCTAATTAGACTGTTTCAGCCTACTCCTTGTGAAAGAGAGTCATTGTTATTACCAGAGGCCAGTAGTGGGAAGTCCTTTTCTATTTGCCATGCCGGGTCAAAAGCTGTGGGGAACTGCCAAAGTTGGCAACCTTCCTTGGGCATTGTTTGTGTGAAAATAATTGTGTAAAAGACAGTTGAGGGGCACAGAAAGACATTGGTTCACAGAGTTGTGGGAAAGGGGTCCAGAGTTGTTTGACCAAGGGCTCAGCTCTGTAAGTGGCTGGTACATGTGTAGTCTAATCTGGTTGTGAATTTTGGAGCCCTTTACCCACGACAGCAGTCCATATTCCCCTTTATGCTCTTGGGTCTAGGTTGCATTTTGTGAATTACTGAAATAGGCTTCACTGCACTTTCTTACTATTGTTTCATCCTTGGTTGGCAGTGGTGAGATTCAAACACTGTCAGTCCCAGCCATTTGACTTCACAGATGGTGGTATCTTACCATTAAAAGTGACAACAGAATTATAGTGGTTTAGTACTTGGCAAAAGAGTTGGTGATAGTATGACTCCAATCCTTGACACCATCCTTAGACAATGGAAGTCTTGTAGCTTATTCTAAAACCTAACTGTATGATTCAATGATAAAACCAAACTCCAGGAAAAAAGCAGTACATGCAAATAATGGTTTGCATAGTTTAGTAGTACAGAAAGTTATGAAGTACAGCAGGAGAATATAGAGGGAGGACTCGGGCAAGTAACATGCCGACTGCATACCCCTTTTCAGTCATATTTTTACTCAAAAAAAAAAAAAAATGCACCAGTGTTGCTTAACGTAATATTTCAAATGCTACAGGAATGCATGGGCCTGATTGTGGCTTTAAAACAAAGAACAGTGAAGTTGGCTAACTCACCAAGGGCTGATTTTTAGCCCTGAGGACCTGAACAGAAGTGTACAATGTCTCTAGTTTGCAGATACGAAATGTTTTCTTTCAGGTTGGAGGGCATTTAATTTAATTTAATGAAAACCTGTTTCTCTCATCTGTGCTAATACACTTCAGTTTTGGAAACAATGTCTGTTCTCTGCAGGAGATGGTGATGACTTTTTCTGCAGGCCATATAGCAGGCATAGCTTCAGTTGATGATTAACTCTCACATACCCCATATATTTAATTATGCGAGTTCATAACCTAGCATGCAGGCTCTTTCATTTGATTTCTCATAGCTGTAATACTTGTAGTAAATGGAGTGAAACATTTAAAATGAGTGATTTTTAAACAGGCTGTCTGTAGTTAAGTACAGAAAGTATGTATGTATGTATGTTTGCTTCTGATTTTCAGAATGTCCACGGGACAGAAGGCTGTTTTTTTTTTTATAGACGTTACAAGGAGAAAAACTACATATTTAAAGCAGTACAGCAATTTCAGGTGGTATGCAAGACCCTGTGTTAGCTAGTTTTGGTGTTTAAATGACCAAATGTGTAGTAACCACATGTATCAACTGGGTGAGGTACAGCATGGAAGTGTTATTTTGTGGTTTTATGGGCACCTTCAATTGCATTAATTACCAGCAGGGTATTAGTGCCATGGGAATATGGTCTGTGGCATACAAAAGTGCCTACAGTTATTACAGATCTACACTTCTGGTCACTGAGAACACCGTAAACAGTGCAATTTCTTCTGTTGTAGTTTTCAGATTATTTGTTGCATATAAAAGTAGATTTGCCACTTACTGAAACTCTTGCATAACGAACTGTCTACGAAATTGTGCTGCAACATGTAGAAGTTCAACATTCCTCACTTGCTTTTATTGCCTTGCCCATCTTGTATTTAGCAGCTCCTAGCTTTGCTGCATTTATTCTCAGCAACTTTCACTGATCTCACTTGTAATGAAAAGTCAAGTCATGCCTGACATTGTTTTTGCAGTGCTGTGTCTCAAGTGTTTGTACATCTTTTTTGCATATTAAAAGAACATTCAAAAAAGATGTCTGCAGTAACTTGTGTTCTTTGCCCTTTCAGTATGACCTGGATATGTACTTGCTAGTCTACAGTGAGCACTGCAATTTCACAAATACTCAACTGTTATTTGTCATACTTAGTGCAATGACATACTTTGTATAGATAACTGTTTTCGTAAAAACAAAATTGATTGACCCCCCCATTCCTCCTATGTTTTCTTTTTTTCCATGTGTGTGTGTGTGTGTGTGTATATGTATATATATGTATGTATATATATATATATATATATATATATATATATATATATATATATGTATCTAAAATAAAATATTGCATCTAGATTAGATGAGCAATGCATTGAGGTGGTGATGGTTGTTAGTGCAGTCCCTGGTCTTTCTGATGCAGAGTACTTTCATGGTAACTTCTGATTGGTAGTCATTTTCCCAACATGCAGTTCTCCATCTATTACTATGTTTATTTGCAATGTATTTGTCTCCCTTTGCTTTCATGTTTTATTTACTTAATTTTGTTCCATTTAGTCCATGTAGCCCTGGTGCCCCTTTTTCAGGGAAACGCCTGATATGCTAGTTATACACGTGGGAGAAACTTAACCTGGAATTTGGGTAACCTGCTCAGTTTCACCTAGCAGACAGCCCTAGAGGATACTTTCTTGTAGAGAAATGTGGCTCGCATCATACCAGAGCAGAGTTGTCTCACTGAGTCAAAAGAGCGAGATGGGAGTGTTTCTGCAGGTGGAGAGCTGCCTGTATAGTAACTGCGAAATCTTAACAAAATGTCAATCCTAATCCCAGGTTACTAACTGAGAAGCTGAAACTGTAAGGTATAATCTTCTAGGCTACATTACTGAGCAAACCACTGAAGTTTAAAATTACAGCAGAGTTTGTCGCATTTGACCTCCAGTCTTTAGATCTTAGTAGAATACTTGGACATGTTACTGTTGATGCCATTAAATGCATAGAATCATTTTAAGAGTGTGGATACATTGAAGTTAGATGCCAGGTAGGTTCCAGGTGTATGATGCAATATAACAGGTGAAATCAGGTAAAACATTTATGGAAGTGATTTCTGCTCCAATATGTGAAATGACAGCAATAACTTTTTAAGCAAACATTTTTGTTATAGTTTATATGTTTGACACAGCAATCCCATTCATACTTAACTGTTCTGCAGAATGTCCAGATGTTTGCCTCATATTTTTGGTCTGTCCTTCATAGAATTTGTGGTTTTCTGGCAAATCATTGAGGACTGAAGTCATTAAAAATGACAGACGTGAGTTTCAGACTTCATTTCCTTCAAAAAATGCATGTTAGCACAACACCTTATGTTCTAGCAACTTTCTAAATTTATGAGAGCAATATTGAAAAATGTCTCTGTTTTTGGGACCTTGTCCCCCATTATTTTTGGCTTTGTCCAGATTTCTTGTGTTAAGCGGTATGGTCCCCACCCTCCAACCACCCCTAGTCTTTACTCTTTTTGTACATCTAACCTATCCATTTCTGAGCTGTGATATAATAAAACATGAGCTCATTAAAAGCTGCTGAAAGACTTGAATCATTGGATGATGATAATAAAAAATGTTAAATGTCCCTGTATTGTTCCATTTCTCCTTTAGTCAGCAAGTGTTCTACTTGTAACAGGAAAGTGCTTTAGAAGAGTTGTATAGACTGAGTCCTAAAATACATCAGTGTAATGGGCACATTTTGCATGTATGAATAGTAGGAGGACTAGGCGAATTAAATTTTATATATACATTGAGACCAATGACTGGTGTCTAAACCATGGCCTTAAACTTAATGCCAAAAAATGCGTCATCACCCCCTTAGGGAAAAACTCAGTTCCCACTAATTACCACATCAATGTGAGCCCACTGAAGCCATTATAAGAGATCTGGGGACAAAGGTTGACAGCAAACTGTCCTTCGACCACTAGATTGCAGTGGCACATCTCATTACTAAGGGTTTTGCATCCAGGAAGAAAGAGATCTTGCATCCAGGAAGAAAGAGGTCATCACCTCGGTCTCTTTGCTCTTCCCTCATTCGGCCACTCATCAAGTATAATGCCTCATTTGGCATGTACCTCACTAGACAAATGCAACAGCTGGAAAGGCCACAAAAGTACCTCACGAAGAGGATCCTGGGCCTTAAACACATGTCCTACATGGACAGACTCAAAAAAATCCAGCTATTCTCGGTCTTGTATCATCTACTAAGAGGTGATCTCTGCTTGACTTACAAAGCCATGTCTGACCCAGCTCTGTTAGAAATGCTACATCTAAAGAAATCCAAATCACTCCACACCACATGCTGCAGAGACCTCAACCTCATTACTACAATCAACAGAACATACTGGAGGGACAGGTTCATAACCAGAGGCTGCCCATGCTCTGGAATAGACTTCCTATACATGTCAAGCAGAGTACCTCACTGGGCCTCTTCAAGAGAAATCTTGATGAGAGGATGGGAAATAGAAAGTTCACCCCGGGGAATCACTGCAATGGCTCTACTTGATAGTCACTGGGAACTAATGTTTGGCGGTGCAATGTCAGGGCACTTCTATGGGCTATGCTTGTAAAGGCTCCAGGGCCATTAGCCTACTACACACCCATGAACCTATATAAAGGATATCAAAGTATTGTGATTTAGTGCTAGATTTTACAAAGTGATATTGTACATTTTAAAGTGCCTATAATAGAGTTTTAGATCACATGACCTAGTTAGGCAAGCATGTAACCAAAATAGTATTTCTAGTATGGCAGGTATGTTGTTATAACTACAACTGTACCAGAAAATAATTTTTACAAAGTGTGGATCTGGGGAGATATTGCTCAGAACTGAAATAATGAATGCACATTTTTGTGACAAAGGGGTACACTTTTGGTTTAGTTGAGAAACATAAATAATTCATGGCCACTGATAACATTAGATAAAGGAGTTGCAGGTACATGTTTTGGGGACAAAAGAACAAACCAATTATGACACAAAATCTTGGTAGGTAAGATGGGTAAAGAAAGAAGTACAAGAGAAAGCTATATAGGTTGAAGTATTAATATTTTGGTAGGGTAGTAAGTTATAAGAATTAAAGTCTGAATGATTCCATTTAAGAAATGCCTAATAAAGTGTGTTTGCGTGTGTTTGCGTGTGTGCATGTGTAAAAGAAAAGGAACCCAAGCTAATTCTTGCTAGCAATGATGGTCTGAGCCTTTAATCTAAAAGTATGAATGGCCTTCAGAGGAATATTCACGAATGACTCAAACAGCAAGATGTGGTTTTATGACCATTCAAAATTGATGGCTTATAATGGAAGACTTAGAAACTTCCATCATAAAGCCTGAAAGCTTGTCTGATCACTAAATGTAAGTCTTAGTTCCTTAAAGTTGCTTGGTAAACAATGAATGAGAATTTATATCTCACGTTTGGTGTGTGTAATGTTATCGACTCTCAAACTGTACCTTTAGTACTTAACATGACATGTTTCAGAACTGTACCACAAACAAACCATGTAGCATAGCGTTGTCCACGTGCAGTGCATCAAACCAGCGATGTAACCTTGCAATAGAAATGTGCTGTACATATAATGCATATGTATTTTTCATACGCAGTACCAGCTCTCTCAATACACTGTATGTGCTGTTCTTATTCCAGAAGCATGCATGTTTACTGTACTGTGAAAGTTGCAGGCATTCTGTCTCTTCCTTTTTGTTCTGGTCGTACTACTTTGAAAGAAGCCATGGTACACTCATTATCTAACCTACTGACGCAGGTATGGCAGAAAAACGTATAAGACATCTGAATGACTGCTTAGATGACTTTAGGTTAAGTAGTGGTATACAAAACGTTCTAGACATTCAGTTTAATGAGTATGATGGCATTCTAATTATATCCCCGTTCTGTAATAGGTAGTTATAAAAAAATAAAGGCATGCAAACATGGAAAGCACTTTTGTGAGTAAATAAAATACACAGCAATTCCCTCTGTAATAAAGCTTTTGGACTGTGTTTGTAAAAGAGGCATTTAAGAATTTAACTCAGCTAGAAAAAGCCATAGCTTAAAGGATTTTGAGAATTACTTTATTTTGAAAATGACATATATGGTAAGCATTTTTGTGGTAGGATGATATGAGTTATAAATATTTTAGGGGTCAGAAAAAAATCAAATCCATACATAAATATGTAGCCTTCTCCATTTCTGCATTAACTTGCAAAAGTAATTGAAATGCTGTGCTGAAGGTAAGGGGCTGTTTGGGATTAATCCGTTTTTCCTTTACTTTCCAATGACATGACAAAATAAAAAAATCACTGTACCCAAACAAAAGCAAAAAAACAATAAGCAACTTCCCAGTTTATTCCAGCAATACGATCCGGTACCTCGGCCTTTCACCTTTAATGGATAATTTCAGTTTACATCATGCTGCCTTTTATACATACATAATTCCAGCCTACTAATTAAACAATTAATTTTTGCTCAGTGTCCTACTCAGTTAATATTTTAACAGTTTAAAACATCCATTTTTGTCCACATATAATATAATACAAAATACTCCAAAGCCTACTGTAAACATCCACAATAAACCACTTTTTATAGTTCAAAATAAATTTACTCTCCAGTTCATTGAGCTTACCCACAAAGTCACCACCCTTTATAACACCATAGGTTGTGCTAACACACTGAAAAAGAAACCCTGATAATCCCTGCATGGGCATTGTGAAAGGGCTCTGCCTGCAGCACTCTTATGTTTTTGTTTCTAATGTCACCCAGATTCTGTAAAATGCACACTTTGACCTTCCTTTTAGTTTGTCCTACATACCACTTGGAATGCCTACAGCCACAGCCCACAATATAAACTACACCCCACAAACAACCATGAAATCTACCCCTTGACACACACTTTCTTCCATTAATGTTTTAAAAAATGGTTTATTTATCTAAGATGTTTACAGTAGGCTTCGGTGTAGTTTGTATTATATGTGGATAATGGATGTTTTAAACTGTTAAGATATTAATTTTGAGTATGACTGAGCACTTTAAAAAGTTAATTAGTAGGGTAGATTTTTGTATGTTTAAAAGGCAGCATGATGTAAACTGAAATTATCCGTTGATGAAAGGCCGAGGTATCGTGTCGTTTTGTTGGAATAGACTGGGAAGTTGCTTAAAGTGGGGTTATTTTT
The DNA here is from genome assembly GCF_019279795.1 of Protopterus annectens. NCBI lineage: Eukaryota > Metazoa > Chordata > Ceratodontiformes > Protopteridae > Protopterus > Protopterus annectens. The sequence continues at coordinate 648,571,687 of NC_056751.1, read as the reverse complement.
TGGGTTTCCTTTACCTTCCCTAAGTCAGGATTTCATCATCTGCAGCTTTATTTTTGAACTTGACTATGATTCCAGTTTTCTCAGTGTTTCCCATTCTCTTCAGTAACGATTCACTGATGTGGCACCCTGTATTTAACACTGCACATAAAACCCGCAAATGTCATAGAAAGCATAAATAAGCGAATGTGAACACATAACTCTGAGATCATCTAAATATTTTTGTGTCCGGTAGAGTTTTTGTAACATAGATTATTTGTTTTACTGATCCGTATTTGCAATGATTGTGCCCTAAGATGTCATCATGGCCAGTTATGTCATGGTATGTCTCAATGTAACTACCTGTGTGCATCTGTGAACCTTTTTATCTGTGTGATGTCAGGGCAAGATACTCAATCCTGTTGTGTTTTAAGTCCCTCTGTGCCTTGGTTTGTAGATGAAAAGGGGCCTAGTACTCCCCCACCCATCCACTTAAATTAAATGAATAAAAATAAGTAAGAATGTAATTTTGGCAAAAACTCAAATGACCTTTCCTATTGATAAGAGGAAATCTTTTGATATTAAGCAGCAGAAGCAGTGCTAGTCATCAGTCACCACAAACGTTTTGCTCTACCTCGTTAACAAAGTTTGTGCAATGTATAATTAACTAAGCTGTAGTAAACTAGTGCATTATTTCCACTTGACTATTCAAATCACAAGTTAGATTTTTTCAAAATTAACAAGTACAATTAAATTAAAACGAGTACGCATCTGCAATGTCCTGTTCCCCCACCAATTTCCTTTCACAGACTTTTTGCTGTGTCTAAGCCATAGTTCTCAACTGTTCAGATTTTTGCCTCATATTTTTGGTCTGGTTCCTCAAAACTTGTGGTTCTCTGGCAAATCACGAAGGAGTAAATTCACTAAATAACAGACATTTAAGTTTCAGACTTCATATCATTCAGAAAATGCATGGTAAGACTAAACCTTTTGCTAAGTTTATACAAGCAGTATTTAAAATTTGTCCCTATTTTTGGCCTTTTGCTGCCCCCTCATTATTTTGGCTGTGTCCGGATTTCATGTGCCACGAAGTTGAGGGGAATGGTCTAAGTTCCTCAGTTAAGCCAATTTCAGTAATGGCAATGAGATTTTGGTGGTCCATCTTGGCAGTTTCTTGAAAGGGGCATGACCGTGGCTGTACAAAACCTTAAAATGCATCATTATGGGGGTTGGGACTTGAGGTTTCAGAAGACTGGCTTCTAGCAGGCAGAGTAAGAGAATATGAATTAAAACGGGGAACTGATGAACCTCATGTTTCTGGAGTGTGTCTGTGTGTGTGTGTCTGTGTGTGTCTGTGTGTGTCTGTGTGTGTCTGTGTGTGTCTGTGTGTGTCTGTCTCTGTCTGTCTCTGTCTGTCTCTGTCTGTCTCTGTCTGTGTGTGTGTCCGTGTCTCACGGGCCTTTTTAAGCCTAGCCATGCATCCCAAATCTCCAACAAGTTCTTCTGATACCCTTGATAAGTGTAAGCATGGGCCTGGGGGACTAACCATTTACAGGTTACCTGTGTCCATTAGTGACATAGGAGCCAAATCAGGGTTGCTTTCCCATCCAATTGTCCAAGTTGCAGTTGAGTTGGGTTAGGGAAGAACTCTGCTTCACATGGAAGTGGAGCCTGTTACATAGACTGGGTATTCTCTAGAATACATACCTACCTCCCTAGCAGGTCCTATTTATATCACAGGCAAGGTTTAAGTCTTTAGAATGGGTAATTCTGGTGCTGTTTGTTTTGTGGATATGCAGGAGGCCCATCACAGTGGGGTGTGACAATGGCCTGTATACCAGGCATAGATATCCCCTCAAAAGCCTGTAGGAGATAGAATACAGGGATAGGCGTGTTTGTGTATGAGTACATATAAGAGAGGGAGGGAGAGAGATGTAAATTACTAAATCATTTACACACTTGCTTCATGCAGCTATCCCAAAAGGTCATCTTGAGTAGCAGAGCTGTACATCATTCTTGACAGAAAATACATTCTGTTTATTCAGCCATATGCCTTTCTGTTTTATGTCAACACATGCTTGTCTGGCAGTTCTCTTGATTTCCAATAGTCCCATGTTTTAGGAAGGATAAAACCTTGTGCTTTAGCTTGGGCTTTTCACCTGCAATGCCTCAACACACACTCACACAGACACACTCACACACTCACACAGACACACTCACACACACACACTTCATTTTATTAAATAAAAAGCTTCTGCATTTTTGATTGTGATATCTGATTTCTCAGTCTGATAACTGTTTCAAAGAAACTTTTTTGATGTCCTGCCTGCATGGCTTAGTTTCTATAGTAGCCAGGAATAGTGTCTACCTTTATCAAGGTTGTGCTGTTTTCTGCAGTTAATGCAGATATCAGGAGTGTTGACTGGATTTTTGGAAATGTACAACTGCTTCAACTGTTCTCTCCAACAGCAACTTACTAGCATGGAATTTAAGGTGTAACGCACAGTTATTACATTACCAGTCTTGTGTTGGATAGTTATATAAAGTCGTCATTACATTACAGAATGTTGATAGCTATTATTATTAAATGGTTTTCTCACTCTGGATGCATTCATTTTTGTTGGCTCGCTTGCACCACTGTTTACTTAATTTACTTGATGCTGGGACAGTTGGTGTACTTGTGCTGCACAGAATTTTCCCCTGTAAATATTAAACATTCTTGAAAGGGATAACAGCCAGTTTCTTTGTTTTCTAAAAGTGACAGAGCTCACAGGATCAGTTAGTATGCTCTTGATTGGGAGCCCTTTTTTGGAAGCCTTAAAAAGTGAAATTGAACAAAAAGTCAGCATAAATAAGGCCTTTCGTCTTCACTAAACTGTGTAAATTCTATGTAACGGTCAGTCTTATTCATATATTTATTTTGCAAATGACACATGTCTGTAAAGGATATTTTAAAAGGCTATTTTAAAAGTTTTTCTCATTCATGAGCTGCAAGGTTAGGAAAGCAGGAAAAGAGGAGCTATGATGGTGATTGAAAAAAAAAAAGGTGAAGGTTTCAATGGCAGAGAAAGTAGGATCCTGTATGAATCTCTACCTTGTTGTCCTTTGTAATTAAGTACACACAGTATACACCAAAGCAAATGGAAGGTGTGCTGGTAGGAACAAAAACAATATGAAAAAAAATTGCACTCGATTCAGTGCTAAACAATCAATGACCAACCTTCCAAATTTTGCTCAAAATACTTAATTAAATCCAAAAAACTGATTTCATTGCTTGTTATGCAAATTCAACAGTCTGCTTGTCAAAGATTAGTGCATTCGGGGGGCGGAACCTAGATGGCAAACAGATGAGCAGCATTTTTTAGAGCTCCACAAAACAGTACTAGAAAACAGGGAAACTGTTATTTTCATTAACCAGAAATAGAAAAAAATATTAAAGAACTTAAGAACTACAACTTTACCAAATTTCAAGAAATATTATTCAGTTTTTCCTGTCAAAATATTCTGGAGAACAACACAGCTGTATGGTAATGGCCAGTTTAAAGAATTCTCACTCAGAAACCACTCTGAAGAAGGAGATACAACTGATGGCTTCCACATTACATGAACTGTGGTTGAAAATGAATAGATTCACTGATAATTTGAAAAGTCTTAAGGAAAACTGCCAAAAGCAAACGGACGTACTCAAAGAAATACTGCAGCAGCAACAAAGTAAATTACTTGATATGGAGACATCACTAAATGACATAGATGGAAGACTCCAAGAAGAGGAAAATCAGACTTCTTACTTCACCAAAATAACTGGCTACTTAATAAAGTGGATGATTTAGAGAATAGGGAGTGGAGAACTAATATAAGAATATTTGGCCTTCCAGAAAAAACTAAGGGAGAAGACATCACCTTTTTGAATTCCTGGCTTCTTGAAGTGCTTGATTTAAGTGGGATTATCAAATGAAATACAAAGAGCTCACAGAGCCATAGGAAAGTGGTATACCCTCTTTACCTAATGCACCACCAAAATCAATTGTGGTAAAGTTCCTGTCCTTCTTGGATAAGAGCTCATTTTAAAAACAGCCTGGAGAAAAAGTCCCATGACATATAAACAGAGTCAGATCAGATTTGACAATGATTATTCTGCAAAAGTGTTGGAAACAAGATAAAAACTTGGCGATTAGTGAAACTTCTCAAATAAAATAAAAGTGCAGATGGTATATCCTACTAGAATCAGAATTTTACATTCAAATGACTTGAGAACCTTTAACAAAATTGAAGAAGTTTCTACCTTCATCAAGAATATCATCATCACAATTCCTGAAGAAATGGACTGGACTGCAGTCCAGTTTCCACCAACTTGAAAAGATCTCCAGAAAAAAATATTTGGTCTGATGTAAGGAAAAAGAAACAAAAAAATGATTCTAAAACTACACAGTCTTCCAAATCTCTCAAAGAATCAACAAAGATATAGACTTCTGGACTTTACCTCAAAATGTATGTATTTTATCTATTATATTTCCTGTTATGTGGTACAGCAGTAGCGTTGTTGCCTCACAGCAAGAGGTTTTCCTGTTCAATTCTCATCTGGAGTGCCTTCTATGTGGAGTCTGCATGTCCTCCGCGCGGTCGAGTGGCCTCCGAAAGACATGCGCGAATGGGTGTGCCTTCGCTGAAGGTTGGGCGTCGGGCTGGCAATTCAGCACCATAAAAAAGCAACTGCCAATCATTAGCGGACCGGAGTTCCACTGTGGCGACCCCTAACCGGGAAAAGCTGAAAAGACAAACAAACATACTCTGAGACATTTATACTTTTTCTTAAACTTATACTTTATGAAACATACTCCTCACAAGTCTAGTGGTTGTGTCTGATAATGTTAAATGGTTTTATAACTTAGAGTGACTTCTAAAAATATAGTTACATCTCATTCATAGGTAGTGAGGAAAACCAGATTCATTTGTTCTTTCACTTTAGTATAATTAGTTATATGTAAAGGAAGAACAGAGACAACATATACACAAATGTTTTTCTCATCTCCCTTTTTATTAATAGTATATTTAGTTCACCTCATTGTTGCATAATAGGAATTGAAAATTTGGCACTTGTGTATTATCGCAACCGCATTAGTACCGCCTCGTTTTTCTGCCATTCTGCTGTTTGCAGTACAGTATTTTCGTACAAGTGATTGTACTGTGGACAAAAGTACTCAATTTGAACATTAAAGGAGATTCCTTTATTCCTGCATCCTCTGTTATTTTATTCATTTTTTAAATTTTGAGTTGGTTATAATGATACATTCAACAGGTAAAAGTCTAGGCGTGTAGCATGGAGTGGAAAGGAAATGAGTGGATGTAGTGGGAACAGTGAGATCGGTACTGGGGAGAATCGGCTGCAAATATCTGCATAACTGTCATGGTGGTGTTTTGGTAGTGGAAGTGTGAGTTGGAGTAACGGGGCCAGTAGAAGATCCTCTGCCACTACCTATAACACATTAACTGTACAGAGTTCCGTAGGATGTCCAGATTTTCGCTTCAAAAATTCGGTCTGTTCCTCATAAAAATTTTTTTATGGCTAATCGCTTGGATAATCTAAGGAATAAAATGACTACATAATGACACACACTTTATTTTCTGACTTCATACCATTTAGAAAAGACATTGTAACAGAAGATAAGTTATTCTAGCTACTTTCAAAGTAGTACTTTCCAAAACAAAAGCAGGATCCAAAAACGAAGTTTCACAGCAAGCTTTATTAATTAATTTAAGCACTTTTGTTGGCCTTAAGCCTCAGACTTCATCAGAAACACTTGAAATAAATGAATTGCACATTTAAATATCTTCCTTAGTAGTCACATGGTGCTAAAAAACACACCCCATTTGATTCCACAATTAATTCATAGAAAAAGTACATCAGAGTTGACTCTATGTACAAAAATCTTATAACTATACATTAAAAAATAATTGTCATAAAATTCATATGTTAACAAAACAGTGTAAGAAACTTAGATTTTCAGTCCATATATTTCTAGTTAATCACTGTATATTAATCCGATCAGGCAATAGTAGTAGAAGTAGCGAACGCAAACTCGTCAAGTCAAAAAGTAATAATAGAAAAAATATAATTCTACAGCATTACTAAGTATTCAAAAGTAATCCAAGCAAGGCAGGCAGTCTGTTTCCAGTCGAAAATCCTTTTATTAAGTACACAGACAAGCGATCCAAGTAAAACAAAATAGAGTAATAATGCTAAATACATTTACATCAACTAATGTTTGAATAAGGCTCAAAACAAAATATAAATACTACAATAAATATGTGAACATTTGAGCAAGTAATTTTACTTTCTAAGTTTGTAAGACCCAGTTTAAAGTCTATCCCTATTTTGGCCCTTCATCCCACAATTATGTATGGTTTTGTCCAGATTCCTTGAGCTAAAAGGTTGAGAGACATGTTTTTACATGAGGTGGCGATCCTCGTTTTAGAAAGGAAAGGTTGACAGCTATGGCTATCACTGCTTACATATTATCACGTTGTTTGGAATGTGGTTGCGATTATACACAAGTACCAAAAATTTTTAATCGTATCTTCTGTGGCTTACTCACTACACTTCAAATTCCCATTTTAAAAGTAACATGGGTATCCATATTTTTAACAGTCACTATAACCAGAGTTCCGTTATTGGGTTCTGACAATGCTGTTATTTGAGACATTCTTGTGCTCTAGTTAGAGCTTCTCTTGTCTGCTGTGAAAGTTTTAAGGTGGAAATAGTCAGTTAAGGAATCCCCTGCAGTATATTTTAAGCTCATTTAACATGGTCTTTGGATTATTAAAAATCTACAAACCCTGACTTCTTTTAAATAAAAATGTGTGTGAAATCAGTAGATGTTTTTCATGTAGGTAACGCAAGAATTTAAAGTAACATTGAATAACATCCAATTGAAAAAGTAATAGAAGCATTACAGAGTACATTGTTACACTTGAAGTAAACACAGTCCTTTCTTACTTCTGAATTATTCCTACCTAGGCTATAAGATACACTATGCTATGGTGATCCAGTAAAATGACATGTCTTGATAGTTTTGTAGGCATCTGTTATAGTGTTGCAAGTATAACTAGGAAAATATGTGTGTGAGATGCACACATCTGCTACAGTTGTGACATACTTCTGTGCACATAAGTAAAATTAAGACAGGTTTTAGACATATACTGAATACTTATTAACCTGGTAACAGAAATCATCTAATTTCAGAAGCCACAAAGGGACGTATTACCTTGTACTTATAACTCCTGCTTATTTGAATATAATGTGCACATTGCTTTATTAGATAACATAATAAACCATGTACTGTGCAGTGTTATTTTCCTCTGTTCACACTGCCTAGACATGTTCAATTGAATTGATTAAGTAGTAACCAAATAAATAGTGAATACAGTAGATAGTAAATCACGGATTACTCTCCTCACCCTTTAGTGCTTTCTAATCTTTGGTAAGTGGGGCTCAACTTTCAGTAAAGAGCAAAGATACTGGTAATTAGCTAAAGTTCTTACACCAACATGCAAGTAGTTGTTTAACTGCACTACTAAATTGTGTGGGCATGTATACTTATTTTCTATGATGAACAGTTGATTTATTCCCAACAAAACTTTAAGCCATGGTTCTATAACTCATAAAATTGGCATCTCAGACAGTCTTCTTAGTGCCTGTTGATGTATTGTGGGAGTTGCCTTGATGACGGGGAAGTACTGGGAAACCTATAATAAAATTACACATAAATTAGCATAATAAAGTAGTTTAGATGTCATTGTTTGAATTACACATTTACAGACATAGGTTCCTAAGAAACGCAAATCCTAAATGATGATATTCTGTATGTTATACATCTGGTTAAGGCAGGAATTAAACTACCTTTAATCCTTCAGACGTTAGTTGTATATATGACTATTATGCAGCTGATATTTTTACTGAATATTGACAACTGTTTAAATAATACGGTCATCAGTTTCTTAGTGAGATGGTTGGTAAAACGCGTTCACCTTGGAATTTCATCATTTCTTTAAAGTAAAGGGCCCATGAGCAAATGTCTTCATGGTCTGCTTTTGCTACTGCTTCAAGTAGTAAAATAAGACATATTTGTAATTGATGAGTAATTCAAGTAGAACACTAATTAAATAGATATGAGAGAGATTTCTTAAGGCACTGTTCAGCTTAATAGGTTTTGTATTTTTTTTTTAGTGTCATTACTTTTAACAATTTAATAACAAAGAAGGGAGTCTGCCAACTCTTGTATCTTGTTGCATGACAGTCTTTGATAAACACTCTATATTATAAAAGTTCTAAGGAACTGTGGCTGTACAGAACAGCTTCAGTAATGCTCTGTCTTGACTAGTATTTTGTTCAATAAGTAGCATTGTCGCCTCACAGTAAGACACTGTCCAGTTCGATTCTCAGCCAGAGCGTCTTCTGCGTGGAGACATGCGTGAATGTGCGTACCTTCGTTAAAGGTTGTGCGTTAGGGCTGGCAACTCGGTACATAAAAATCAACTGCCAATCATTAGTGGACCGGAGTTCCGCTGTGGCGACCCCTAACCGGGAAAAGCTGAATACACACACACACACACACACACACACACACATTCTGTGATGATATTCTCATAATATGAATTGATATTATAACTATGCATTAGTATTAAGAAGTTTATAAATTGCTCACCCACATGGCCACTTATCAGGGCAAATTGCTTCTGTTTCATCATCAGTGAGTGATCACTATGATCTAATGTTGTCTGTCTTCATTTTTTTCTTTTAAATTTTTACAACTGCATTCATGGGTGGACATAAAATTGAGTCTGGTTATGCTTTCATTTGTCTCCTAATCAAAAGCAAGTGAGTGATGCGTAGAGATTTATGACATCCATTCTTCACTCAAACATATTTACATTATCATCTCTAGTGAACACCACTCTAAAGGTTCATTCTGTGGACTACATAGTTTTTGTAGTATGATTCATGTGTTCTAAGTAGACTTGTTCTATTTATCTTCACTTATTGATACATTTCTAAATCTACTTCACTCAGTTATAATATATTTTTAATATGTAGGAGAGTGTTTATCTGACAAAATCATTAGTATATTGGTCATATCAGAATATTGAAGACTATTAATATGTATATGTACTACTCTCAGGCTAAAGAGAACTAATGTTAAGCAACATTTACTGTGTTATAAATGAGATTTTACTTTATGAATGTTTAAGTAGTGCATGATAGGATGATTATAATCTGAAAAGGAAGTCTATAATCTAAAATTAAATTGTATTACCAAATCAATACTCATTTCAATACATTGTTAATTCATTATGAATAGGTATATAGGGAAAATAATAACTAATACTGTTAACTCTCCAAGATAAGAGAAAAGGTATACTGGAGCTCGATAGGGGTTAGTTTTTTCTTTCTTTCTGTTTTCATGAGAGAAATTGTGGTAGACAATCTGTTAGATTTTTTTCTCATCTAGCAGATTGGAAGTGTATTTCACTTCATGTATGTTAGAGGGTTTACAAACATATTTATATACTTGTTGTTATACAAGTAAGTTTGGCATTTTTCTTTTTTCTTTTTTTATTGGCCTGAAGTAAACTGTATTTTAAGTTATTTGACCAAAATTAAAATATTGACTACAATGAGAATTATTATCACAGTAGTTACACATTTTACATTTGGTATGGTATTACAAAATATAATACAAAACAAATATGATGTAAAGTTAAATACTGAGAATGGACTTTGACTATTTTATCCTTAAACACTAACGGTTTAAACAATCCAAGGCAAATATATAATTTATTAAGATATATGAAATTAAGTAAAGTGCAAGTAGTATTTCTTCAAGAGACTCACTTCAAAACAAATGATACCTTTAGCTGGAATCCTAATGAATATATGATCATCTCACTTTTCATATAATAAAAAGACTAGGGGAACTTTAATTTTATCGAAAAAAAGGTCACTATGCCTCAAACGATTTACAAATATGAAGATAAAGAAGGACTCCTAGCCATAGTAATAGTAAAATATAACAATATACTCTGGACATTAGTAAATATATATTGGTTTCCAGGTATTGGGGTTGGGACAATAAGAAAATACATGGATCTAATAACCAGAGCATTTAAAGGAAATTTGATTTTGGAAGGTGACTTTAATTGTATATTGGATAAATCGGAGACCACAAGCAAAATAAATTTGTGTGCAAGTTCTATAGGGAAGCTACTTAAGAAATGTGAAGAAAGTTTAAATCTAATTGATACATTTAGTTATAAGGAGAACAATTCATTATTATTTTCACACCAAGACCACAGATTTGGGACACATACAAGAATTGATAAAAATCTTCATATCTCAAGAGCTAAATTCAAAAATAGTAACATTTTCCATAATCCCTTGTCTCCTTTCAGACCATAATTCATTAATTCTCAGAATACATACACATAAGAAATTAATTTTTATGTCCAGAATTCTAGCTTACATTACAAAATTAAAACAATTCCAAACTTGGTTAGATTCAGAAGTACATTTTTTTTAAATATAAACTACACTACTGAAATAAATATCTTTGGGATACCTTGAAACCCTATCTAAACAGAAATTTTTTTTCATGGTATAAAAACAAGCTAAAAGAGTGGGAATCAGAATTATGTAATATCCAAAAAGAAATTACAGATCTCACTATTAATTCATCTACTTACACACAAAGTAATCATAAAAAAGCATTGGAAGACTTAAACAAAAGATATAATGAAATCCTAACTCACAAAACTAATATAGCTGTAGAAAGGTTAAAACTTGGTTCCTATGCAGTATCACCCAAACGTGTACATAATTTAGCAATAAGATTAAAAAATATTCTATTGCAAATAATATTACAAGTATTATACATGTAGTAAGAAAGAAGACAAAAAGGTTTTGGATATAAATGATATACTAGAATTTAAACATTATTTCTCTGACCATTGTAGTGATACTTCCCATATAACTAATACATCAAACTTACACCTGAAATTAGTAAAGGTAAAGGCGATACCAGAAAAGTTAAAGTTAGACATTCAAAAACCAATATCTCTAATATAAAGTACTCAAAACATCAAGGAAAATAAAAGTAATAAAACACCGGGATTTGATGGAATAATTAATGAATTGTATAAGATATTTCCATCTTCAGTAATATTATTGTTTCACAAAACTTTGAATGAAATTCTAGCACAAAACACAACTCCAATTTCATGGAGATGCTCCTTAATTACACCCTTTATAAAACAAAACAAAGACACTTTACAGTGTAAATCTTATAGGCCAATATCTTTACTTAATGATTATAAAATCTTCATGTCATTATTAGTAGAATTAAAAAATCATTGACACACCTATATGAGGATCAAACAGGATTCATTTATAAAAGACACACACATGACAATATACAAAGAATTCTAATAACAGAAACAACCAAGAAGCTCTAATAGCTTTGGATATAGAAAAAGCCTTTGATTTGTTGAGCTGGGATTTTCTTTTTAAGGCTTTAGAATTGTTTGAATTTCCTTCTAATTTTGTTACGCTAATAAAGAATATTTATAAAAACAATTTGGCTTATGTAAAACTTGGGCCATTTACCTCAAAGGCTATTGAAGTAACCAAAAGTACAAAGCCGGGATGGCCGATGTCTCCCATCCTGTTTGCCTTAAGAATTGAATTATTTGCCTCATTAATTTGCCATAACTCTAATACATCAGGCATAGATGTATATGGTCAACCAATACATCAGGCATAGATGTATATGGTCAACTCAATTCAAAATTTATTTGCAGATGATGTTTTACTCTTTCTGTCTTGGAGAAATCAGTACAAAAACTAGATGAAATAGTGGAAAGGTTTTATCATATTTCCGGCCTTAGATTTAACTAGGGTAAATCTAATTATATACATTTGAATAAAAAGAGAATTTACCTTAACTACAAATTGTGTGATAGGAAAACAAGTTCCCATAATAAAATATTTAGGAATAAACTGTGATAATTTGGAATCTGCATTGGCCACAAATTATAGCAACATAATTATTAAAATAAAAATGTTAATAGTAAGCTGGAATAAAATTTTCTTGAGATTTGAAGACAGATTACAAATAATAAAAATGACAATACTTCCAAAAATTAATTACATTGCACAAGTTATTCATATAGTACCCAACAAGAAAATATTGAAAGAAAGAAAATTATATTAAACTTTCTTTGGTATCCAAAAAGAATAGCCTATACACATCATATTAGATTTTGGGAAATGGGTGGAATTAAACTTCCAGATCTAGAATCATACATAAAAGCTTCCATATTCAGATCTTGGAAAATGGGTGGAATTAAACTTCCAGATCTAGAATCGTACATAAAAGCTTCCATATTCAGAACTGTCATTAATTGGATAGATCCTAATTATTCTTCAACATGGAAAATATTGCACACTATTATTTTTCTAAATGAAAATAAAACAATTAAAAACTGTATATTAAGTAAACAAAATAATAGGATGTGGCACATATTGACTGTTAATATTCAATATAATATAACAAAACCAAGAAACTTAAATTATATAAATAATATTGACAATTTATTCAGAAGATTTATGTATGCTAACACAGATATTAAGATTTGGCTAGACTTAATACCCTTTAGCTCTACAAAGAATTTCTTCAGTAAAATTCATAATGTTATCTTAACTAAATGTGAGGGGAAAAACTTCACTTGTTGGCAACATTGTATAGAAAATCAAGTAGTATTAGACATTCAACAAATTCAGAATAAATATGACATTCCATCAGCAGATTGGTTGATACTACAAAGCATAATATTATATGTTAAGGATCTTAATAGTAAAATTATTAATTCTCCTTATAAAACTAGTCCAGATTTGATAAGTCTAATATCTGAAGTTATTTACGACAATTATAATTGGACAATCTAATTTCAAAATTATATAAAATATTGATAACATATAAAACTAACCCTAATGTAAGATATTGGAATTTCATAGCAAAAGGATGTCACACTAATCTATCAATTAAGAGTTAAAAAAATCTTTTATGTTCTGTTAACTTAACATTTAATTTACAAGTATGGAAAATGCATTTAAATATATTCATAGGGCATTTATTACACCAAACAAAATGAATCCACGTAGCCTTGCCAAAGTCCTGCGAATCCAAAATAAGCAAAACAGAAGAAAAGATGGCAGGACACTGTGCTGCTCAATAAAACTTTTAATAAAAACTTTAAAACAGGTAAACGAAGTAATCCAAATGCAGACAAAATGAAAAAAGGTTAGCGCTTTCGGGTTACACTCTTCATCAGACAACAAACACTACATGCACATTCTTTTTTAAAAAGAGTCACAACCAATGAAAACCTTATAGGTCAATGAAACACACGCCTCCTCAGGAGTGTGGGTTTTAAAGGAATAACATATATGCATACATCCAACACATAGCTTTTTATTTAGAGTGATAGTTAACATTAGAATGAACAATCGGGGGGGGGGGGTGTCAGGCTGCAGACTGCCTTGGATGAAACTAAATGGATTATAGACTTAATGGCACACCTACCCCCAGGTTTAAATGATGTTATTCCTTTAAAACCCACACTCCTGAGGAGGCGTGTGTTTCATTGACCTATAAGGTTTTCATTGGTTGTGACTCTTTTTAAAAAAGAATGTGCATGTAGTGTTTGTTGTCTGATGAAGGGTGTAACCCGAAAGCGCTAACCTTTTTTCATTTTGTCTGCATTTGGATTACTTCGTTTACCTGTTTTAAAGTTTTTATTAAAAGTTTTATTGAGCAGCAGCAGTGTCCTGCCATCTTTTCTTCTGTTTTGCTTATTTTGGATTCGCAGGACTTTGGCAAGGCTAAGTGGATTCATTTTGTTTGGTGCTGTCTTTTTTCCTACAAGCCATGCATGCTGCTGATACTATGGGTGAGTTGAATAACCCCCTTGTTGGAGCTTCTGAAGCTGGACCGATAAATGGTTGTTGGTCCAAGAAGCTTCTTACACCTTTTTTAAATCCGCTTCTCAACTTGGGTTTTGATACAGCTAAAAATAGAAATGGGAGTAATGATATGCCTGCACCAGTTGATAAAACATTTGAGGACTTGCTGAAAGATTTGAACTTTAAAATGAATAAATTACAACGTTTGCAGTGGCAAAAATTTCATTTTGAAGCTTGTCTTCAATACGGCATTGTACCTAGAGGCATGAGAGTCATGTGTATGCCGGCACAAGGAGATCGTTTCCCTGAACTGCTGGCTAAATGGCAGGCATTAAACATAGACACCAGTTTTAAATATATGGAACTGCTTATCAGCTTCTTTGCACCTGAAATGGAAAAGTTAAATGAGGAGGTGAAGCTCCTCCTGTGCAAATTAGAGGGTGACTTTACTGACTCTAGAAGTAAGCAACGCTTACAACAGATATGCGGAGCACTTCATGACAATGCCGAGAAATTACGTCTTGATAAGTTAAATAAAATTAAGAGGGATCATGAGGATTTCTCTAAAGGTAACATCTTCGTTTGGCCCAGAAATCCACGGTATCAGAGGGATTCCAGAGTACAAGATGAACGGTTGAGAGAGACATACACCTTTACAGAACGCACTGGGCATTCCAGGGACTCCAGAGAACGAGCAGGGTTGCCAATGGCAGCAGGCGTCACAGCAGGACGTACAGAGCCTGCTCACGTCATCAACGGACGACGTAACACCATTGCTGACACAGTTGATCCACTTTCACCTCCCGTTCACCACACACAGGGAGGTGATATTGACACTGGGACTTTTTCCACTTGCTTGACCCCAGACACCGAAACCAACAGTGCCGGCCTGCGTAGCACTGGGCAGCAGTGCATGACCGAAGCCGGAACATCTTCTGTAACGGCTGAGAACGATGTTCTGTCGATTGTCGCACAAGATATGGAAGAGGTTACAGCAGGGACTGGAGCACGGCCCAAGGCATCGCAGGGACGTAAGCGTTTTTTGGAACTTTTACCGGCGCCTGTCAAGAAGAGAGGGGTCGGGAGAAGATCACAGAGCGACGACAGGGAGGCTGGGAAGAGGAGAAGGATTCTCCAATGACTCCTGGCTTCTGCAATAACATTGTTTATAATTTATCATCACACTGTCTAACCACGGACGAGTTGTTCGTCTTGAACAAGGGACTAACTTTTGTGCCTAGCAATCCTTGTATGCATAATGAGGTAATTACTGACATCATGTTATTTTGTAGAAACTTGATGCTGAAGAGCATGTTTGGTAATGATATATCTAACTGTAACGTACCTAAGAAAGCAAGTGGGTTTATACCACAGCTTTCACCCACCTTACATCTTTTTTTGAGTGCTTGTGAGAAAGATATGGCCAAGTATTACACCGAAGGTCTTTTTTCCAAATATTATAATTTAACCACAGAGCAGACCACAGCTTTGAAGGGATTAGCCAACAACGCTTCCATAACAATAAAAAAGGCGGATAAGGGGGGAGCTATTGTTATAATGGACACTGCATGGTACAATGACAAAATAAAACATTTGCTACAAGATGACATGGCTTATATAGAGATTAATCCTGTATCTGTAAAACATATAGTTGATAAAGTACATAAGAAGTTAAATACCCTGAAGAACAACTTTAGCATCACTGAAGAGACTTATCAGTTTTTACTGATAGAGAAACCAGTGATCCCAATATTTAAGGCACTACCCAAACTGCACAAATGTTTGAATGACCCACCCCTTAGGCCGATTGTTTCGGGCAGGGGATGGGTAACAGAAAATGTCTCCATATGGATAGATTTTTTATTAAAACCTTATATCGAACAAATGGATAATATCCTGATAGACACAGGGCATTTTTTACAGATCTTGGGGAATGTTATTAAACCTGCCAGTGTAGATAATGTTCTTATGGTGACACTAGACATTAACAGTCTTTTTACAGTGATCAACAATGATTATGGTATTACTTCTATAATTGAACTTTTGACAGGTTTGGGTGTCACTGAGAACAAAATAGAACTTATCAGGGATCTGTTAACATTAGTGCTGGACAATAATGTTTTTTTGGGAGCTGGCTCTACGTATAGGCAAGCACAGGGTGTAGCCATGCTCCTGTGCCAATACCTATGCGAACCTTGTCCTCTCAAAATGGGAAATGAGGAATATTTTGGGAAATGCTACTTGGAAGGATCACATCTTGATGTATGTTAGGTTTGTAGATGATATTTTTATTCTTTGGAATGGAGAATATGACATGTTTAACAGTTTTTTGTCTTACCTACATACCACCACCACCTTCCTTAAGTTTAGTGCGAACACATCTTACCACTCTATAGATTTTTTAGATGTGAGGGTCACACAACAACAAGTAGGCTTTTCATCCAGCCTACACAAGAAAGACTGTTGGAAAAATACCCTGCTGTCCTACGACAGCATGCATCCTCGACACATTTTCCCAAATATTGTTAGAGGGCAAGTGAGTCGTGTCTCCCGGATTAGTACAGATGACAAGCAATTTGAACAAGAGTTAGTGAATCTAACGGGGCACTTTGAGCAGAGAGGATATGGGAAGAATATGGTAAGGAACGTCATAGATAATGGTAAGATCCATAGACAGACTAAATTTAGACCTTGGCTCAATAGGAATCAGCTCCAGGATCCCGTAGTGACCGTGCAGGATACCACCATACAGAGAGGCACCAAGTTGCTGTTCACCTATGGGAGCAACATCAGTGACATCTGTAGAATTGTTAACAACAACTGGAATATCCTCACCAGTGATACCAGTTTAAAGGGGCTAATTGATAACAGACCTTATTTTCAATATAGAAGGAATAAGAACTTGAGTGACATTTTATGTAAGGAGAATAGTCTTTCTGAAAGCAGGCCATTTAAGAGCAGGGCAGGTACACTTCCATGTGGCACGTGCAAAGCCTGCAGCTTTATCAATAAAGAGGTTAACTTCACACATAGAACCACCGGGAAGAATGTTGTTTTTAAAGGTAGAGCCACTTGCAGGACCTCAAATGTGGTCTATTTGGCTGAATGCACAAAATGCCCCAGTTTCTATGTGGGCATGACCACAAATATGTTTAAGGTGAGAATCCTACAACATTTAGGAAGTATAAGGAATAGGGATGACAGCAATGCCTTGTATAGGCATATATGCATACATCCAACACATAGCTTTTCATTTAGAGTGATAGTTAACATTAGAATGAACAATCGGGGGGGGGATGTCAGGCTGCAGACTGCCTTGGATGAAACTAAATGGATTATAGACTTAATGGCACACCTACCCCCAGGTTTAAATGATGTTATTCCTTTAAAACCCACACTCCTGAGGAGGCGTGTGTTTCATTGACCTATAAGGTTTTCATTGGTTGTGACTCTTTTTAAAAAGAATGTGCATGTAGTGTTTGTTGTCTGATGAAGGGTGTAACCCGAAAGCGCTAACCTTTTTTCATTTTGTCTGCATTTGGATTACTTCGTTTACCTGTTTTAAAGTTTTTATTAAAAGTTTTATTGAGCAGCAGCAGTGTCCTGCCATCTTTTCTTCTGTTCGGCATTTATTACACCTGATAAACTAGCCAAATTCAATTCACTTGATAAATCCATTTGTTGGAGATGTTCTTTAGATTGTATTAATATAAAAAATTCTGGGAAAAAATTACTGTTTTTCTCCAAGCTATATTCACAGATGTATTTTAACCAAATGTTTAGTCCTTTTAAATGTTAATGATACTATTGGAATGAATAAAAAAGATCTATACCTACTTTGGTCCATACTAGCTGTGGCAAGGAAAATGTATAAGTAGAAAGTGAAAGTCTTCACAACCTACTCTGGAAGAATTCTTGAGATTGATGGAAGAAATAGCAACATTAGAAATCAAGGTGAAGAAATCGAGAATTTCACTTAAAACTTGGACAAACAATCCTTGGGAAAAATTTTTAACTCCTATTGAGAGATTAAAAATGAACCCTAAATAATTAATGTGTAACTTTATACTTTATTAATTGAATATTATACATTTTTGTTACTAATTTCATATAGTTTATTAATTTTTTCCCTCCTTTGTTCAGGTCGATTGTACATAGTGTATATAAAGGTTTATAATACTGGTTTATTGATGATTGTATTGTTAAACATTGTATTTGGAAAATAAAAAAAGTATTTGAAGAAAAAGAGTAGTGTATTCATAGACAAATCTCAAAAAAGTGTAAACAAATTAAGAAGTGAATTAATATTTATTACCTTAGTAATGCACAAATGTGCACATATTGCTAATTACAAACAACCCTTCTAAGTCCAAGGTGATGTACATTGTGAGTAACCTAGGGGTGCAATATACACTTGCGGGTATGACCTCAGAATCTGTCTCTTGTAAACTGAACAGTTTCTACACCCATTTAAAAACTTTCAGCCTGCAGTTGCCCTGGAAACAATCCTTTAGCGGATACCAAACCCATATCCCTTTCCTCATCCGTCTTTTCCTAGTATCTATGGAGATCTCCTACATAGTCTTGGAATATAACCATATACAATTGTAGGACTGTCTCACCAGGCTGTATCCCTTGGCACTAAGGTTTCTTCATAGAATGACATGATCCAGTCCTGAGGGAGCCAGGTTCCCTCTCACCCCCCAGCTTAGAGTGATACCTGAACTGAATGAAATAGGCAATGTAATAAGCTGATCTATTTTGAAAGCCACAATATATGTAGTAGTATTCAGAAGGCGTAGGACTCCAATGCACCGTGTTAAGTAAGCCACATTAGAAGTAATTCTTCTCCCTCTATTTCCCAGTACTACAGCTGCAGTCATCTCCTGCAGCTGGGATACCATTAGGTTATAAACCGTAATACAGATATTTTTACACAAGTGTAACATGTGACTTTTGTTTTGATGCCTTTTATTTTCCCTGCGATGGTATTAAACAGCTTAACCCCGAGGAGTAAACCACTTGTAGAGCCCATAAGGTTCTCTAGATTATCCTGAAATGCAGCAGAAGACAACCAGTAAGCTGCAGCCCCAAGTATCGCGAATTTAACTGAGAAGAGATCTCCAGGGTTTCTGTACCTATTGCACCTTTACTTCCCCTGCATGATGTATAAAAACTTTTTATCATTCTTGCAGACTAAACCTACTTAACATCTCCATTTTCCCATTCAACACGCTCACAGGATTAGTACTCAACAAAATGCAGTCATCTGCAAAAAGGATAAATGAACTTACTATCCCATCTTCCTCTTCCACTGGGATGCATTTTACAGCTTTTTATTTTATTTCATAAATTTTATTCAGGGTTTGCCTAAACAAACATCATGACCAAAGAAAGAAATTCAGTCTTTTTTGTCAAGAGAAGTAATTGTGCTTAAAGTTAGAGTAATTACCAATAAACTGAAAACCCAAATGCTTGCAAGGATGTACAAATCTTATATCAGAATATTAGCTACTTCCCTACCCTAAGTATAGTAATTTTCTGCCTGTCTGGAGTAAGACAATTATGAAAGAGAAGAAATGGTTACAATCATAAGATTTACCTGGTTGTTGTCATATATATGCACAGCATGCCTCTTCACACTTACTCATTAGACAGCCACCTTACTATACTCTGTCATTCTGAGATGAAAGAATAAATAAACATTAGTAATGTATTTCAACGTTTTTCTGCAAGGTGTTTATAGCCAGCAGGATTTCTTACTCCTGCCACTGTAAGATAGCCACCTTTAGAAATGCTTGATTGATTGTGAGGAACATGAAAAAAATAGTGATTACAGTTAAAATTTATTTTTCCTGGACAGTACATTATTGAAAGATGAGCTACAGTGATCTTTCTTGCACGTCTCTGAAGTCTGATTGTGAGAGAGGTTCAAGAAATGATGACCACACTGTCCCCAGCACTCTCACAATAGTTCCCTGTTTAATCGCCTTTGAGATATTTTGAAGAAAATTAATTGACCTCATTGACGTAAGCCCCCTGTGTTAGCTATGGTGATAGCCCACACACAAGCTGTAGCAACCTTCTGTGTACACAGAGTGTGGCTGGTTTTAGACTAGGTGGGGTTTAGGGCAGAGGCCTTTTACTAAGTCTGTGTCAAAATTCAGTTATACAGCCTGGTGTGGGAACTATCAAACCTTTAGAAGCTCAGGGGTTCTTGTTCTGTAATACATTTTATGCTATATTTTTGAATTATGCCTACCAGTACCGTATGCCCCCACATACAAAAATGTGTAATATTTTCACACTCGCACTAACTTACTCTGGTACTGCCACTGACCAGCCAGGTCTCTCACAAGTTATACCCCTGACTTTTTCTGTAAGGGCACATGTACTGAGAATACCCCTGTCAAGACAATTTTGTCACAGGAGTCACAAGTGTGTGAGTGAGTCTGTGTACACACACTTTATCCTTATGTATATGCAAATTGAAGAAATGCCAGTTCATCTAGGCATGTCCTTTAGGTCTTGGAGAAAACAAAAGTACGTGGGTAATACCCACACAAAGATAGGGAGACATTATGACACCACACATAATGACACACAGCAAGAAGTTAATCTGGGAGCCAAATGCCCAGAAATAATGCTGACTGAGCCAGTGATCAGTTGTTTTAACATGCCTCTTGCCCAGACCATCAGAGATAGTCACTTATTGTGTAGATTGCTGTCTTTGACTGTGATGGAAAGTGAAAGAAATGGTGACCATTTTTTTCTTTTAAATGTTTTACAACCCCTCCCCACATGCATAAACATAATCCATAGCAATGATTATTTTGCACCAGTTTCAACAAATAAGGTACATTATATGACTTTGCTTATGTAATAATGATAAATGGTAGTAATGATGATGATGACAGTAGTAGTAGTAATAAAATAATAGTAATAATTTAACCAGGTAGGCCCATTGGATACGCAGTTTCTTTAAGGGAGACCAAGAGCACCGTTTGGTTGAATGATGTGCTCAAGGTTACACAGTAAACAATAAAACTTTGTACCACAGGCACAGCCTTAACCCTCTGTGCCAACCACTGTCCCAGATCAGTGACTGTTTCAGTAATCAAACAACAATAGAGGTAAGTCCCTTTCTTGCACATATGTCTGCCATAATTATTAATTACAGCCACTTCATTGACTGCATTCACCACAGATGCCTGATTTGTGATGAAATAAAATGGCTTCAGTAATGTGTTCAAATTTTCCTCACACAAATGCACACGAGGCCTGCAAAGCCAGAGTAATGACTGTTTAACCTGATTATGACAACAAGGTCTGTCATTTTCATCCACCTACAGCCCACATACCAAGCAGTTGTACCCATGCTAGCTGCTTACTCCTCTGATATCTGATTGTGGCGGTAATAAAGATCCACAGTAGTATATTTCAAGTTTTTCACAAAGCATACACTTACCACAGTAAAGCCTTCTAGTACACATTAATAATGTATACTAGTCTTGCAAAGCCAGATTAGTAATAGTTTAAAATGAGCAAATGACAAATATATTGGCCTCATCTACAGACTGCTCAACCAATTTTATAATCACATTGCTTACAATTAAAGCATGTTTAATATTTTCAGGGACAACATTTTGCCTAACACAAGTGTACCAAATGTCCCTGCATCAAGTAAATTAAGTAAATCGGGTGACGCAGAACAATCACAGTAAGGTATTCCAACTTTGACACAAACAGCAGCCAACATATTCCAGCTTATTTCATACCAATCACATTACTCCAAAAAAGTCAGAATAAAGAACAAACAACAACAAAGTCAGTCATACCTAGCAAACATTTCTGCTTTAGACTTGTATATCTCTTACATGCCCAACTATAGTTAAATAACAAAAGTAAGACAAGGTCCACAGTAATGCATGTCTTATCTATTTTTTAGAAAAATGCAGTTGTTAGTAGCCCAGTCCTGCAAATTTGTCTAGTACCCATATCTGTTTGCCTGCCAGCATTACTAGTATCCATATCTGTTTGCCTGCCAGCATTAGAAAAAATGGCTATCTGTGAAATGCCAATTTTGCAACTTCTGCTTTTCTTCCATCTGTACCATAACATTCTGTATTTCCATTTCAAATTTGTGGGTTTTATATTCTTGGTCATCTCCTATTCTAGGCAATGAATCTGATAGATAATGGGTATGATGGAGCAGGAAGGCTACAGTTCAGCTATGCAGCACCTCCCCAATATAGCGCTGTAGCTGAGGCTGTTTTGAATAGTGCTGTTAAGGGCCATTTATAATTGTATTTGAAGAAAAGCTGTGTTTATTTACTTTTAGGTTAGAAAAGTTCCCATATTCAAATGGCACCCTAGGTATGGGGTAGTTCAGTGGCCATCTTAGAGGATCAGACATTTGTAAGTAGTGTTACATTATGAGCATGGATCCTGGCACTGGAAAACTGCTCACAGACTGTCTAATGAATTGCCAGTAAATTTTATTTATGTATGTATGTATGTATGTATGTATGTATTTATTTTATTTGACATTTGTTAACCGGGGTAGTCCAACTGGGTAGATACCTTTTTCAGCGAAGTCCCAAGGAGGAAAGTTCCAGGCATTACAATATGAAAATAGACCATAACAATTTGAAAATTAACGAATGGAATATATGTAAAGAGAGCAGTAGTACAAAATCATCAAACAGCTTACAGTAAAGTAACGAACATAGATACAGAATGCATTCTTTTTTTAGCAAAGAAACACAGGTATCAATTATATGCAACACATTCTTAAGTTCTGAGATGTGAAGATGAGATTGTTTATTGTATTGATAAATAATAGAGTGCAGGCAGTTATTGAGAAAGGCTATAAGATGACAGGGTTCTTGTTATTTAAAGGTCCAACTTGGGGGGGGGGGGGGACCAGTAGGAGAAAAGATGACAGGAAGGTAAGGATGTCCTTCAAGAATGCAACTACAGTCATAACATATGGGTTGTCCTGCCTCAGGCAGCCCTCGGTCGGCCGGATTCCAAAGTCTGGGTCCGATGTCAGCTGATGTCGCATTTCTCTCCGACGTCAGAGTGGCTGGAGTACATAAGCATCAGCCGACGCCATCTTCTTCAGTCTTTCTTGCCGCGCGGTGCCCGAAGCAGAAGCAGTTCGCAAGTGCCGGTCGGTCAGCTCCTGTATTCTTCGAATCCGAAGTCATCAAAAAGCTAAGTACCCCGTTGGGGACCTTTTCTTGCCTCAGCCGATGTCAGAAATTACTGAAAAAGTAAATAATTGTTTGTCTTGTGGTAAACAAATACCTCATAAGGATTTCCACTCTTACTGCCTTCCTTGCCTTGGCCCAGACCACGACGTCTCAGCCTGTGCCGCCTGTGCTCGCTTCAACAAGCGCACTCTAAGGTGCCGGGCGGAGTTCGCTGAAGACTTTTTCGGCGAAAAATTAGATTATACAATGCCATGTGGAACTACCGACATCACAGACTCCTAAGAAACGAAAAGACCGGGACCGACATCCTCAGCCCGCGTCTTCCTCCGACACCATGCTAAAACCTACCGCGAGTGCCCCGGTTCCCTCTGAGGCGGTTATTTCACCGCTCCGAACCGAAGACACCGCATTACTGATACCTCCGATTCCGGAGACCACACCGACGCCAGTTATTGATTTTTCTCCGGATACTGAAACCGAGGAAATGCCTGAGACCATTGCTGTGGATAAGGTCACTCCTGCACGTGGAGCTGCTAGGCCTCCCATGTCCATGTCCATCAAGGCCTACACACGTGCTAAGGCAGCCAGCAAGACCAAGCACCTTACTGCTAAAGCCTTACCTCAGCCTACTCCTGAAACACAAATCATGACTATGGCCGCAGACTTAATTTCCATGATCAGAGGCTCTCAGGCCCATCCTGAGAGAGGATCCCAGCCTCCTCCTGATAAGAGGCCCAGGGTTGAACCCTCTGACCCTCTCCCTTCAGATGAAGGTTCTGAGGACTCTGTTCACTCCGACAGCCAGGAAGAGCCCTTCCAGACCTCTGAGGACTCAGATGCAGAGGACTCCATCCCCTCGGCCTCCCCTCCTGAGAATATTTCTTTTGGGGAAGTTCTGCATTCCATGAGGGAACATTTCAAGTGGCAAGGCCAGGAATATTCTGATTCCAGAAAGCGCCTTCGAACCTTCCTTAAAAAGCCCCAACACAGGCCCTTAGCTATACCTCCTGTGCTTGATGTTTTTGGATGATCTTTACTCTTACTCCAGTGTTACCCCTGATACTCTTCCTCCTGCTCCTGCCAAGCCTGATAGATACTATAGGGTCCCAGAAACACATTCTCATTTCTTTAGAGCCCATGCTGTTGATTTAGAAACAATTTCTCAGGGACCGAAAGGGGTTTCAGCTACCACCTCCAAAAATCCTTTGCCTTCCAACAGGGAAGCTACGTCATTAGAGAGATGGGGAAAGAAGGTTTACACCTCCACTACTTTATCTATGAGAGCTCTCAATTGTCTCTTTCATATGTTTCAATATCAGATTACCTGTTAGATGATTTACAGAAAACATTGGCCTCTCCTGAACCTTTAGATAGGAAGTCTTTGCAGGAGACTGTACATAATTCTCAGCAAGTTAGCAATCACTTCCTACAGTGTGGATATGATGCATTGGAAGCTTCATGTAGGGCAGCTATGACAGGGGCGGTCATTCGTAGACATGCATGGTTAAAAGAACAACCTCTACCAGATCATGTTAAGGCAAAACTTCTTGATGCACCCTTGGAAAAGAACAAGCTTTTTGGTGCTAATGCTAAAGATGTGTTAAAGTCCATTGAGGAAAAAGCCAAGTCAGTTCAGACAGTCAAAGATTTCCTCCAGGTTCAGCCACCCAGATTCAGCAGGAATTGGCCTTCTAAAAACTGGTCCTTTCCTAATCCTGAAAGATTTCAAAGGGGCAAAAGCAGGCGTGGCCGAGGAAGAGGACAATACAGAGGTTCCTACAGGGGACGACAATGGCAACCAGCAAACCAAAGAAGTGACACAGAGGTTTCTCCTGCCCCACAGGAACAATCTCAATGACTTTCCTCTACTTCCGCTGACCAAGGAGCAAACAAAAGCTCCTTTGGGTGGAAAATTATCTCTGTTTTCAAACAATTGGCACAGACTGACAAAGGACAAATGGATTTTGGACATTATAGACCACGGTTACAGGTTCCACTTTCATACCTTGCCAAGAAAACAAGGCATGCCAAACCTACCACAAAACCAGAGAGCAGAGGCTATCAAGCAAATTTCTCTGCTTGCTCACATCAAAGCAATAGAAAGAGTTCCACAACAAGAACAAGGCCAGGGGTTTTATTCAAGACTGTTCCTTGTTCCAAGAAAAGAAACTCAATGGAGACCAATATTGGATTTGTCCGCATTAAACACTTTCCTCATAGTACCAAAGTTCAAAATGCTGACTCTACAGCAACTCCTTCCCATGCTGGGCAAGGGGTCTTGGCTGATTACTCTGGACCTCAAGGAGGCATACCTGCATGTCCCTATCAGACACAGCTGCAGAAGATACCTCAGATTTCTTGCAGGGCCAGAGCATTATCAATTCTCAGCATTGCTATTTGGCTTATCTACTGCGCCCAGAGTATTCACAAAATGCCTGGCTTCAGTAATTGCTCATTGTAGGCTCCAGGGCATCCAAATTTACCCGTACCTGGACGACTGCCTCATACAAGCGGACGACAAACTGATTTTGACAAAAAACTTGAATTATGTCATACAATTGCTACAGGCTCTGGGATACACAGTCAACTTCCAAAAGTCAAGACTACAGCCATCCCAGCAAATAACCTTCTTAGGAGCCAATCTAGACACAACCTCTCAAATGGCTTACCTGACAGAAGACAAGCAAAAGAAGTTAACTCATTACTTCAAAGGTTTGGCAAAGCTCACCCAGATGACTGCAAGGAGATTCCTACAGGCCCTGGGTTACATGGCATCCTGCATTCTCCTGGTTCCATTAGCAAGACTACACATGAGAAAACTTCAATGGTACCTAAAAAGCTTATGGTCTCAACACAGCAACAACCTAGAGGCAACCATACTGCTCATTCCATGCCTACAAAAGGAATTTCTATGGTAGGCCTCGGCAAGCCAGGCAAACACAGGTATGTCGTTCAAAAAGCCTCAGATAACACAGACCATGACCACAGACGCCTCAGACCTTGGATGGGGGGGCGCACATGGAGGGCAGATGTATTCAAGGACAATGGTCTCCAAAGGAAACACATCTGCATATCAACCAAAAAGAAATGCTGGCAGTAATGCATGCCATCGAGACCTTTCGGCAACAACTTCAGCAAGGCCACCTGCTAATACGGACAGACAACACCACTGTGATGTGGTACATAAACAAGCAGGGGGGCACCCATTCTTACCCCCTTTGCAGACTGACAATGAATCTTTGGGAAAAATCACTGAGCCTAAACATACAGCTGCAATCCCAGTTTGTTCCAGGCAAAGACAATGTGCTGGCGAACAGCTTATGCAGGAACTTCCTAGACCCCCACGAGTGGAGGTTACATCCAGAAATATTCATACGACTCACCTCGACATGGGGCAGGCCAGAAGTAGACCTATTTGCCTCCCACCTCAATCATCATCTACAAAAGTTCTGTTCAAGGACATATCATCCACAAGCATGGAAAATAGATGCTCTCTCATTCAACTGGAACTTCCTAAAAATCTATGCATTCCCACCTCTGCCACTGATGACCACAGTATTACTAAAGATCAAAGCAGAGAAGCCCAAGGGGATCCTAATAGCTCCAGACTGGCCAAGACAACACTGGTATCCACTACTACGGAGCATATGTCACAACAAAAAGTGGGCCCTTCCCCAATGGCCCCAACTTTTGACTCAACACAACTTCAAGACAGTACATCCCAACATTCAGACGCTGCAGCTAACAGCTTGGGAGATCCCATGAATAACCTCAATCTATCTCTCTCCAAGGAAGTTCCAAGGAAGTTCAACGGATACTAACAGAAGCCAGAAGACCATCCACCAGAAAAGTTTACTCAGCAAAATGGAAGAGATTCAGCATCTGGAATACCAGCAAGGGTCATGATGCATCATTACTGAACATCCCACTCATTTTGGAATACTTGGCAGATATGCTACAGAATGGACTCTCATATTCTTCCATAAAAATACATGCTTCAGCTATTTCAGCTAGATACAACACTGATCCACCTGTGTTTTCACATCCTTTAAGGCAATTCCTTAGGGGAATCAAGAATATAAAGCCACCAAGAAAGGCTCCAGTACCAGCTTGGGACCTCAACTTTGTCCTAGAAAAACTGACTCTACCCCCCTTTGAGCCAGCAGCTTCTGTGGACTTACAATTTCTCTCATGGAAGACAGCTTTCCTGTTGGCAATTACCTCAGCAAGAAGGGTCTCTGAATTACAGGCCCTAATGGCAATACCACCGTTCATAACCTTTCACAGAGACAGGGTCTCCTTACGAACCAACCCTACCTTTCTGCCAAAAGTGGTATCTAGGGTTTCTTTAAATCAAGCAATTCACCTGCCTACCTTCTTTCCCAATCCTGAGAACAAAGGGGAAAGACTGTTGCATACCTTGGACATTCACAGACAACTTCGCTACTACCTGGACAGAACCAAGACCAGTAGGAAGTCTGGTCAGCTTTTTGTAGCTTACGCCCCTGGAGTACAAGGGAAAGTAATTTCCAAACAGACTATTTCAAAATGGATTGGACATTGCATCAGATTCTGTTATTCCTTCCATGGAAAGAGTGTACCAGCCAATGTCAGACCACACTCCACCAGAGGTACAGCCACCTCTACAGCATTCTTAAGAGGGGTGCCTACAAAAGACATTCTAGAAGCTGCTACATGGAGCTCCATGCATACATTCTCCAAACACTACAACCTCCCCTTATACTCCAGATCCAGAGCAGGCTTTGCTTCGGCAGTCCTGCAGGGATTGATAGCTACACCATCCTTTTCTTAGAGCATTCCACCTCCCCCAGCTAAGCTATGGTATTCTACCCATATGTTATGACTGCAGTTGCATTCTTGAAGGACATAGTACAGTTTTGTACCTACCATAAATGTAGATGTCTGATAGATATGCAACTGCAGTCGGCCTTTCCCTCCCTCCTTCCCCTCTATGCCTTGGGTCCACTCCTCTCCCTGTTATCTTTAGCTGGGGATATCTGTTATGGTGTATCTGTTTATTGCTTATTTATTTGTCTGGAAACCTGTTTTTGTCTTCCAATTTGATTACAGCCTTCCTTGGAGCGCACCTGGCATCTGGGGCAAGAAACACTGAAGAAGATGGCGTCGGCTGATGCTTATGTACTCCAGCTGCTCTGACGTCGGAGAGAAATGCGACATCAGCTGACGTCGGACCCAGACTTTGGAATCCGGCCAACTGAGGGCTGCCTGAGGCAGGACAACCCATATGTTATGACTGCAGTTGCATTTCTATCGGACATCTACATTTATGGTAGGTACAAAACTGTACTTTATGTTGGTTCATAACAGAGACAAGACCATGCCAAATGAAAGATATGTTTTTAATGCCATTTTGAAGGAGATGGTGTTAGTGATAGATCTGACATTTGGAGGAGGTTTGTTGCAAGTATTAGTGACAAGAGTAGCAATACAGTAATTTGCCAATGTTTTTATTGGGCTTATAGATGTGCTGTAGGTTCTGGTCAGATCTACAAAGTGTACGGTTGGGGATGTAAGGCTGAATAAGGGTCGAGAGAGAGGATCAGAAGGATGAGTCATGTAATACTGAATAACCTGTGACAAGCTGGGATAATTGAAGCCATTGCAGACATTTTAGGGCTATACAGTGATGAGTGTGATAAGGTAAGTTACAAGCAAATCTTGCTATTTTGTTTTAGGTGCTTTCTAGTTTATCCAGAAGATTAGATTGAAGGTTTGTAAAAACATGGGCTGCATAGAGTAAAGTGCGGCATAGGTAAGCTTGAGCAAGGGAAAGTCTAAAGGATTGACTGAGAAATTTTTTGTGCCTATCTAGGAGTCCAAGTTTTTGATTGGTCTTTTTAATACAAGGCTGAATGTGGTGATCAAATTTTAGATGATCGTCAATAGCAACTCCAAGGAATTTGGTGTGAGGTTCAGTAGAGATGACTGTATTGTACAGTGCAGAGACAGAGAAGGTAGCTTTATGATGCTTGAAGTGTTGTTGGGAGGAAAAGGAGTTTAGTTTTCCTGGGGTTAAGTAAGAGTTGATTAGAAGTGAGCCATCTTTCAACAGAATGGAGGGACTGTTGGGTGAGGGTATGGAGATGAGAGATGTCGTCAGAGCAAGAAATGATAGTAGAATCGTCAGCATAATGAATAATGGTAGAGTTTGGGCAAGAAGAGTAGAGGTTGTTAATAAAGATATGGAAAAGTAAGGGTCCAAGGATGGAGCCTTGGGTCACCCCTGTTTGAAGAGATAGGAAGGGGGAAAAGGTAGTTTGCCATTTTACAGCCTGAAGTCTGTTAGAGAGGTAGCTGGAGAACCAGGTGTGATGCCCGTGCCCTGGCCCAGCAGTTAAGGAGCCTCAATCCTCACCACTAACACCAGTGAGGGGCATCTCGTATAGGAGGAAAGGATAACAAATACACACAGTAAAGTGCAATTTCCCTTAAGAGCACACAGAGATCAGTCAGTCTGGGGCTGGTCGCTCCCTTGCTCTCCAGGTCCCAAATAAGACTCCCCACTGGCACAGCTATAGGGTCCATATCTCAGCCTAGTGGGCAAGCTAAAACCTCCGGCACCCACTCTGTCCTACCAGTTGTTCGTGTCCCTGCCCAAGTAGCTGATAAACACACACTTTGAGATGAGTTTATACAACCACACACACTCCTGGGGAAGGCTGGCACAGGTTCTCTAGCTATGCCCTTTTACCCAGACTGTATGGTAGAAGTCACTACTACCACCAGCTAATACTTGTCAGCTACTCAAAGGCCCTTAAAAGGGTGTCCAATTATTACTGTGCAATATTATTATCCAATTGGTACTATAGCCAATGGCTAAAGCTATTGGAGTGGCTTTGTACAATTTTACCAAAGGCATGCAAGTACTCTAGAGCGCTTGAATTATCTCTACACAAAACATCCACAATTGAAAGGTTTTAAAATATTTAATAAATAAAAACACAAGACAATACTTTTTACTGCACAGTGCTAGTCAAGAGTTCAGAGATCACAGTATTTCTGACATCACAGAAAAACACTTAGTCTACTATTTCTAGTTTTTAGCTATTTCTAAGAGAAAACACAAGCCTAAGATAAACTTACATATAGAACACAAGCAGAGTGTGATGAGCTGGATGGTCAAGACAAAAATGCTTAATTCTCTGTTTTTAAAATCCCATTCCTGGTTTCCATTACATCATTCCTCACACTTCCACTTACATTCTTAACATCTCCTTGTGTTATCTTGCAGCTGGTCAGGAAGCAGTGCAATAAAAATACATTTGCATGTTTAAATCTAGCAATTTAACTCTTGGTTAAAACAATAGAAAAAATGTCTTCACTAGACCTGCTGGAGCCAACTTTAAAGATCAAAGACAGTTATAAAATGCTCGACTTAGCTTCCTTACAGCAGATTGCACTGTTAAATTTTTATCTATAAAATTCTATCTAGCTAGGCTGGCAGCCTTCACACCATGATAGAGAAGAGTCGGTGAGGTTTAGAAAAGCAAGTTTTGAGAGAAGTATGGGAAACAGTGTCGAAGGCTTTAGATAAGTCGAGGAACAAGCAGGAAACTAACTTATTATCACAGTAATGTGGAATGGTACTTACAAAGGATATGAGAGCAGTAGCAGTACTGTGCTTTGGATGAAAGCCATGCTGAGAGTGGGTAGAGATTTTCTTGGAAGAGGTGACTAAGCAGCTGTTTGTGGATGTATTTTTCCAATATTTTTGACAATGGAGATAGTATAGCGATAGGTCTAAAGTTGGATGGATCGGTTGCATTACCTCCTTGTGAAAGGGAATGACATCGAATTTTTTCCAGATATTAGGGACTATGCTTGCTTTCGAGAATGGATCTATTGATTAAAATGGAGATGGGAGGGCGATAGAGTTAGTAGCAATTTTTAGGAACTGAGGAGGTAAATTGTCAACTGATGGAGTGCAGTTTACGTTTAGAGAGAAGGGACTTTATGCATGTTGTAGATATAGGTTTGAGAGAGAAGGGAGTAGAGTGGTAAATGGTGGAGGGGTTAGGGTTGAGAAGAGTTTCATTTTTAGTCTGGTTACAGATAGCATCAATTAAGAAAGTATTGAGTTTGGTAGTAGTATCAGTGGGTGAGCTATTTGGGTATGGGTTTGGAGTAGTAGCTTATTCACATATTGCCAGAATTTATGGGGGTTGGCTGAGACTTTCAAAACACTGAGAGACCATCATTACCTCCTCATGTTCTCCTAATAGTACCCCAAGACATTATATTAAAAGCTTAGGTACATATTATATATTTTGTCCACATCTATTGCTGATTGTATCATGTACTGTGCTGTTTTACAGTCTAAAATATCTTATTTGCACAGTTGTCAGAATTTGTTCTCCTTGGAACAAGTTCAAGACTGAAAGGGATCTTTTCTCCCAGTTCATGTAAGATTTTATAGAAAACAGCTGGATTCTACTCTAAAAATGTGTCACAGCAAGCAAAGAATGTATTTACCCTATTCATTTAATCTACAGTGTACATCCAATAGTAGTACAGACAAATGTACATATTCATGCATTTGTTTTCATGTCAGTTTGCACACTGTTCATTATCTGGTCACATTAATTGATTATTTTGGGGAAGTGGGATTGTTGTCAAAAGCCAATGGGTAGACTTTGTGCTCTTATCTTTCATGGATTAGAGGAAAGGTGAAGATAGTGAAAGGTCACATGTTCCTACTTTTGAAATGGTGACTCTTGGGAATACCAAAGACATGAGAAAAAATACTTGCCCATATGCATGTATCTATATCCATATCTGTATCTATCCATCTACGTAGCTGTAGTTATAGATACGTAGATGGATGTGTATGTGTATATATATATATATATATATATATATATATATATATATATATTTTTTATATATATATAAAATTGTGTGTGTTATAAATGGTCTACCTAAGGTAAAGTCAACCTTTAAAACATTAACCAATAATGTTAATACTCTGGTATGCATGCACCGGAAAGCAATCTTAGAGCATGCAAAATTCAAGTAAAATGAAAACAAAAAAAGCATAATTTTTTACGGTCGGGCGGGGGGGGCAAGTATACCACATGCTGCCATATCTCCTACTGATTGTATGTCCTTGGACCAAGGTCATACAAACTTGAGGAAAGGGCATATTCCCCAACCCCAAGAGTTGTGCAGTCTAACACATCATCAAGCATTTATTGTACTCCCATAGATTATACATATACATGTATATAGTATAAAATGTATGTAAACATACATAATTTATATTCACACACAAAACCAACAAGAGAGTAGCATGAGAATAAACTACAGAGGAATATAAAAAATGAAAATCCTTGACTAATTTCTAATTGGGTAGAGTAGGGAAATGGCTGCAAAGACCTATTTTGTTTTGTTTTCTCAGAACCTCTGCAGTCAGAACAGAGGAAAATTGATTGTATGTTACAAAGACCTATTTTTGTTTTGTTTTCTCAGAAGCTCTGCAGTCAGAACAGAGGAAAATCCATTGTAAGCTGCACCTGCACTTTTCAAATGTGCCATCTAACCTTTCATGTTCAAGACTGAACTTAAAATGAGAAAGGGACTGAGAACATGCCGGTAACCAGATACTATGAACCCATTTCCAGGATCCGGTGTCCTTACTAGTTTGGGCAGCTGTCTCTCTCTGCGTACAAAGATCAAACACCATTAACTTCTGAAGTTTCCATGTCTTAGAATGTCCATGCCAGTGGAGCTTAAACAGTTTCAGCTGAAAAGGTAGATTGTATCTGTGCCAGAAAAAGCTTGGACCGGGCCAAACCTAGGGCAGGCAGAGTAGAAGTGTTAATTCTCATAATGCTACATTAAATGTAAATGCCATCCAAGACCGGACTAAACAACTTTTCACTGTGCAAAGCTTTTATTAATAAAGCTTCAGAACAAGGGAAGTGGAGACATATTTTAAAGATTATGAACCTCTGAGGAGCTCAGGGTATATCTGAAGCTACCAGAATAGTAGGTTTACCTAGTAAAAATTCTTCAGCAATTTTAACTACTCACAATAGACAGTCCTAGGAGTCAGCTGCCTTTTCATTGCATACGTTTCTTTCAGGTTGTGCGTCAGTGCATTCATACAATGTCACTGTTAAAACTATACAAAAATGATGGTTAAAAGATTCCTCACTGTGAATCTGATACAATATTGCTGCTTTCCCATGGCTGGTGGATATGCTAACATTGCATAATACAACCTTCATTGAAACATCTAAATCTGCTCAGAATTAATATGTGCTCCTAGAGTTTGTTTGACAAATTCAACCTTTAGGGCAGAAAGGTCACAAGTTCAGATTACAAATTCTTTCACAAAGAAAGGTATTGCAGTAAGTGGAGAGGAGCGCATATATTTTTCCCATGGGTGTACTGTGGTGTTTCTTAGTTTTGCATGCCTATCTCATTTATTTGATTATATATGTATCCTTATACAGGATTCTTTCCAAGTAGTAAGCCACAAATGGTAGATAATTTATAGCTACAATGAAAACAAATTATTTGAAAGTTGTGGCATTTCTCTTCTGAAAGTACTTAGTCTTAACAAATTAACTTCAGAAAAAAAGTATTGTGTTGCTATGTAGAAAATAGTATCAAACTATGTGTTTTTAAGAAGCATAAACTGATAGTATATAAACATCAGTACCAGTTGCTTTTTGTTTCACACGTCAGATGTGCAAGTCACCAAGGTGTGAGCTGTGTGCTTTTCTTCGCCAAAGTTACATGCACTCTGTCTATAAATTTGCTGTACCTTGTACATGACAACAGGGATTCCCTACATCTTTGTGTGTTTTGTCTTCTCATTAATGTATTAATTCCACTCATTTTACAGGAGGTACTGAAAATAGTCTGAGGAGGTAGTCGTCTAACCCTTCTCTCTCGCTCTGTATATGTGTGTTTGTGTTTGTGTGTGTGTGTGTGTATATATATCTATATATATATCTATATATATATATATATATATGTATATGTATATATATATATATATATATAATGTATATATAGATATATATATATATATATATATATATATATATATATATATATATATATATATATACATATATATATATATATATATATATATATATATACACACACACACACACACACACACACACACACACACACTCAAAGCTAGTCTTTTCTATATTATGCTTCGGATATTTCAGAGTCCTGTGCCATGAGTGGTTGTACATGATTGCTATGGATAGTTCTACTAGTGGACAAAAATTAATTGCTGTACATCCTCCCAGTAATGTCTGTTATGGTCAGTGTGGTCCATTCAAGGCTTTAGGACCAGGGATAATTTGGTTCAGTGCAGCAACTGTTACTCCTGGGTCAAGATTGATATTAGGTTTGTAGAGTATCTGTGAAAGTTTACCTGCTGGGACTGAGCCTTTATTGGTACAGGATGCTGTGTGTTAGGGTGAATCTTTGAGTACAGAATGTGGCACTTTAGGAGGAGGCTTCAGTTATAGGATATGACATAAGGGGTACCTTTAGGAGTACAGGATGGGAAACATTAGGGAGGGCCTTTATGAGCAGCAGATTTGGCACACTAGGAGCCTTTTTATGAACAATGGATTTGACACAATAGTGGGAAGTTTTCTGAGCACAAGATGTGGATAAACCTTTATGAATACAAGATATGGCACATTAAAGGGTAACTTTTTGTGAGCACAGGATGAGGCAAATTAGGCTTGGCACAGTACCGATCACTTGGCATTACTACCTCATAGAGCTTGGTTTTCCAACTTAGTTCCTTGTTGGGTTACTTTCTGGGCACTCTGCATGTCCTCCGTTTGTCTAAGTTTTCACTAGGATCTGCATTTTTCTTCTACATCTCAGATGTTAGATGAATTTGTTAGTCTTCTAATTATCTCTATGTATATATGCATTGTGCTTGTGTGTGAGCATTTGTATGCATTTCTGTATGCTCATGGTAGACTTTGTCTATCCATAGGAAGACACAGGTATCAGAAAATGAATGCTATTGCAGAAAATACCTTATTTGTTATACCTAGGGAGTTTGTAGCTCCTTGTTCTTTATTTATTATTTATTTTACATTTGTTTACTGGGATAGTCCGACTGGATACATGTCCATTTTCAGTGGAGGCCCGGGGAGAAAAGCTCCAAATAGACAAACTTACATAGATTATACACAAGGAAAAAAACTTCACAGAACACTGCTATATTTCCAGTATTTAATAAAATGATGATAAAAACAAGTTTACATATAAATCCAAAAAATATCAAACTGAGCGCTTTCGGGTGTATCCCTTCATCAGATAACTTACTAATAATTGCATCTCAATATTTAAAAAGAGTTTCTACCAATCATAATTCAGTAAAAAACCTGCCTATTTTTCAAGGCGGGCTTCATTGGAACAACATCATTAAGCCCTGGTATTCTGTGTGCCATAAGTTCTATGATCCATCTGGCTTCCTCCATTTCTGTTAAGTGTTTAATATCTCCACCTCTATTCCCTATCTTTAAATTCACAATAGCCCTAAATTTAAACATGTGTTCTGTGTGTTTCTCTATATGCCTATATAAAGCATTGTGTGTGTCTCCATTTCTTATTGCTGACAAGTGTTGTAGGATCCTAACCTTAAACATATTGTTGGTCTTTCCCACATAGAAACAGATACATTGTTCACATTCAGCTATGTAAACTATATCCTTGGTCCTGCATGTTGCCCTAGCTTTAAAATCAAAATTTCTAGCTGTGACTGGATGTACAAATCTGGTGGTTTGATTTATATAATTACAGGCTTTGCATATCCCACATGGCACACTTCCTATTTTGGTTTTAAAAGGTACTTTCTTGTTGTTTTTCTCTCTTCCTAAAATATCTTTGAGATTCTTATTTCTTCTATATGCAAAACATGGATTGTTACCTACTATTGTTTTGACTTTATCATCCATAGTTAATATATTCCAGTTCTTTCTGACTATGTCGCATACCTCTTTTATGTTGCTACTATAAGTAAACATGATTTTGGGTTTCTGTTTCTTATTATTACTCCGTGTAGGACTATTGCAGTTAGTAGCTCATGGTGTGCAGAGGACACTGCTCATAGATGATGTGAAAGCCCAGCAGCAACGGAGCGTGCAGCACTAAGAAAGTTCCAATGAGTTCCTTATTCATCAGCACAGGTGTGATACTGAATTCATGGAACTGGGTCGAATTGAATGCTTCTGGCCTGATATTATTTTATGGACTCACCAAAGACTGTCCATGGTTTTCAGCACAATACAAGGGTCAGTTCCTATGTTATAAATAATGCAGTTGTTAGAGGGAAGGTACTTTGTCTCCAGTTGACAACCATCACCAACCTGGTACATTTTGACATTGTTATCCAGGAGTAAAATTGCAGTATTAGTTAAGCAGCCATCGGTTTGAGGGGGCTAGAAATGTCCATTGTCTGCAAGGGGATGTGGGGGGGGAGGGTGTTGCTGCAGCTAGGGAGCTGTTAACCATCCGTTAGTGTGAAGGGGGCATTTGCCGCATTTCTGTTGCACAGGAAGGGGTAACACTGCCTGTATTCATTAACAGTTGAAGAAAGTGATGAGCAGGAATTTTAGTAATCCTTTCTGCAGTACAGACTGTTTTATGCTGGTCTTATGTTATTGTTCTAACTTGCAGAATTGTGGGGCTTCTTTTTGTGCTGCTAGTTAAAAAAAAAAAAAAAAACTCTATGGCTTTGCTCGTCTCTTAGTGTCTTGATGCATTATTTGTTGTCTTGGTGTATAAGAGGGTGTTCTTTCTGTTTTTATTTTTAGTATCCTGCTTATTCTCCCACATGGTCTTGCTCTAGAAGCTCCTTGCTCTTCCAGCACCTCATCTTTTTTCATCTGTAACATTATGTAATGTTGCAGACCTCATTGTGCTTGTTGGCCTAATTCTTTGTATTTTAAAGTTCGCATTTCTTAGAAATATAATAGCTGTAGCCCACATCAATTGGTTGTTGCATTGTATTCATTTTCCCCAAGAAGTTGTAACTGTTTTTTTTTTTTTTTTTTTTTTTGTTTGTTTGTTTTTTTTACTGGGCAACTAAGAGCCTCTTCTCACAGAAAACATGGAAACATTTGGTTAAAGTATTAAGTGGAAGCTGAAGGTGTCAAGTCCAGGAGTCAAGAGTGAGGGTTGTTTGCAGCTCCCCTCTTTTTTAATTGTCTATTCTAGGAGATATAGCTCTCAAAATTATCTTGGGAAAACAACATGATTAAATATAAATGTTAGCTCTTTCGTCTTCTCAGAGGACCAATACCCCAGAAAGTTCACATACCGACTCCAAAGCTTCACATATGTGAAGAAATTCATCTCACAAAAAAGAAAAAAACTGCAAGTGAGTCCAAGTCATCTCCTCCTGCAGCTTACACTGGATAGGCAACAGAGCAGAAAAAAAGCAGTTTCTTTCTCATTGTGCCGTTGCTTGTAATTAATGGGCTTTAGCCCTTAATTTTTATTCAGTTTTAAGAATTAGCATTCAAAACAAAAACACAATACCCACTGAAGTTTAGAAACAAACAAAACAAATTTGTATTACCAAGCTATCCCCTTGTACATTCCCAGCCAGTGTTTGCATTTCTTTCCCATTAATGCTGCATTTGCGTATCTGAAGAGCGTATGTTACTCATTCCTAATGAAACCCCTTCCACTAATTAACAAAAATGCAAAACAGACAAAAAGAAACAATATGTCACGCTATTAAGGGTTTCAAGTCACTGGAGCAGTGGCTACAGGAGAAGTTGCATATTCATGTCTAATTGTCGGGTACACTTGTGATTCAAGTGAGTATCTGAAAGATTATAGTGCAGAAATAATGAAATAGAGTGCGTACTTTTGTGGAGGAGTGGACGTATGGGAATACAGAAAATTGTGTGCAGCAGGAAATGGATGGGGGTGAGTTGAGAGTTTGGCATGGGTCAAAACGTTTACATAAAAATCGAGTGAAAACATACCTTTCAGTCTCTCAGAGCAAGAAATCTGGACAGAGCCAAAAATGGTGGCTCAAAAATAGGGACAGAGTTTAAATATTGCTCCTGTAAACTCCGGTAGTTGCAAGAATAACAGGTTTTGCATTCTGTATTTTCTGAGGGATATGATGTCTGAAATTCAAATGTCTGCCATTATTTATTATTTAGTGACTTCAATTTTAATGTTGCTATCCCACAATTCCATTGCAATGGGTGGGTATTACATGATTATGTATGCAAATTTTATGTTGATCAGCATCCCAATTTTTGGCCAGTTGTACCTACTGTTCACTGGCCTTTGTCCTGATTTTTGATGTTTCTTTGTCAAGAGGTATGGCCATTGTATGCAAGCTAACACAACAGTAGTCATCTCAGGTGATACAGAAACAGATGCTTCACCATACAGCTAAGTCAAACAGAGCTCCATAAAATACAGGGTATACAGAACATGCACATCATTTCACTTGCTTTTCATTCTTAGACTTATAGCAACAAGAGTATTGAATTTCAAAAAAAAAAAGAAAACATTAGGGGATATGGATTCCTGACATCAAGAGCAGTTAATCTGTTATCCTAGTTTAACAATTGATTATTCACCACAGTTTTAAAGAAAACTTAATTTGGAGTTTGTAACTTTTGTTTCTTTTGCCAGGTCTGAAGAAAATAATTTTTGTGGGGGTACGTAATTTTTATATTTTAAAGGCAGGTACAATAATACAAATTCAAAGACTTTGTGAAAGATCTGTTACCTTTACCATACTGTTGAGATTTTGTTGTAGTAGTACTCCTACTCTGTATGAGAGCAATCACACTTAGCCTGGCTCAGATGTTTGATTTACATTCTAGACTGAGGAGCCAAGAGTGAGAAACTGCCATCTGTGGGATTAGGACTTATTGCCTCAAGTCAGAATCAAACCAAAATGTGATGAAAATGACAACACTGGCTTTCCAATTGGCCAGAGATTGCCAGCCACAAGGTCAATGAAGGTCACTACTAGTCATTGGGTTAGAGTGCAGAGAGAAGGGGCCAACCTTCTGCAGAAGTGTGCACACATGTTCATGGTGACCTGGAAGCTGAATCATCGATAGGAGACCTGATTCTTGGTCAGGGTTTTGTATATAGTACATCAACAAAAAACTGCAATCCTAGTGAAAGTCAAACCTCAAGCAAGCTTTTGTAACAATTTGGCAGTGGGCACAGGAGATTAAGACTGCGAGCTGTTAAGCTGAATCCTTTAGTTCACGGTTGGAGTCTGCCAGCTTCAATTTGCCTGCTGAGTGACTGTAAGCAAGCCAGTTACACAGGCAGTGCTCTGGGGCAGTTGGGAACCGGGGCTAGGCTCCTCAATATTTTCCTGGGCTGGATGCCTAGTAACTACCTATGAACTTGTAAAAATGAATGTTGCTGCATTTAAGTGACTTGCAGCATTGACGACAAAGGCTGTGGCTAAAACAAAAGTGATAAAGTTAGCGTTTTTTTTCCTTGGGGTTATATGCCAAGAGGTAGTGAAGGGAGATAAATGAGGAAAAATTCATAGGAAGTGCCTATGGCTAAAGCTGGATTTCAGAAAAATAAAAGAGAGCAGCACTGAAAGAGAGAGGAGCATACTGAGCAGGAGAGAGTGGACCTTCAGGTTGGTCTTAATAAAGACCATTGGCAGAAATGTAAGCTAGAGTTGCTGACAAAGTGGTAAGGAAGTTATGTACTCTGGTTCTGTCTGCATGTTATAATAGCCTCTTTGGCCCATAATGGGGCTCCTTGTTTTGGAGAAGTACAAGTTAGAGTTTCAGTTGTATGGTAATGTCGTAAGGGGTAACTCACTTAAAATAGTTATTAAGGTTATGAAATGTTTGAAACTGAGAAATGATTATGGGTCAGTGTTGTTGTTTGTTGTTGTTCCAGAGTTTCAGATGTCTGTTCTAGGATCAAGTGCCTTGAAATATGCAGCCAGTTCCTAAGACTGATGGGAAGATTACATTGATATTAGAAGTGAGGTGTTACTGATGGTGCATTTGATGCGATGTCTGCAGTGCTGTACATTTATTGGACATGAGGGGCTTGGAGCTTTTGAAAGCTGCAGTACTGTCTGTGTGTCTGTCTGTTTGAATGAGCACTGAAGAAAAACATACAAAGATGTGTATATATTGTAGTTGGAGCACAGTATAATGCAGATGAGTTCTTGTTTTGTATTCCACCTGGTTTGCATCCTATAACAGTAAACCTAAGCAAAAAATTTCTTCTTGCATCCTGATTCCCAAAATGTGTCCTATTTTTCTTTCAAATGTATGCTGTATGTAGTCTGCCATAAAATGAACATGCTTCAGATTTGGTTTTGCTTAGTATGTTTGGGAGCTTACTGAAGTCTCTGCCTCTTTGTATGAGAGCCTTTTTAAATAGTTAGCTATGGCAAAAGATCAGCAAGATGGTACAAATGCACTGCAATACCACATAATTCGTTCATTTTATCTTGACAGTTGAAACAGTTTACAAAATGGAAGACTTAATAAGACAAGTTGAAAAACATGAAACAGAACTGCAAAAAGTCTGAGTAAAGGATGTATTGCCTTCTGTCAGAACCTCCCTGCAGATAAGGAGCCTATCTCACAGGGAAGGGTCCTGGAAGAGGTGAAAGGACAAAATGCTGAGTACATCACTTGCTAGCAGTGTATCAGATGTGAATACCTGTGAGCAGCCAAAGGAATTCCATAAAAAGAGCATTCACTTTGTGTGTGTGTGTGTGTGTGTGTGTGTGTGTGTGTGTGTGTGTGTGTGTGTTTTCTTTTAACCTCTGAAAAGGGTTGCATATTCTGTATCAGCAGATGTTATTTTAGGAAGGGCTGTTCTAAAAACTGTGGAG
The DNA here is from genome assembly GCF_019279795.1 of Protopterus annectens. Lineage (NCBI taxonomy): Eukaryota > Metazoa > Chordata > Ceratodontiformes > Protopteridae > Protopterus > Protopterus annectens. The sequence continues at coordinate 648,530,571 of NC_056751.1, read as the reverse complement.
GCATTTTTGTAACTTTTTCTTTTACCTTAAAATCTTAATTTTGCTGGGCAGAAAATGTCAGAATAGCTAATTCTACCTGTTGAAATCATTTATTGTAACAGTTAATCTTGTAATTTCTGTTACTGTTTATTGACTGTACATCCTTTTTTGATATGTTGGCTAGAACAACGTTTGGCTTAGGTGGTGGTGCTATATTTTTTAAGTCAGTCCTGTACTAGATGTTCACTCTGTCCCATTTCTTTTTCTTCCTTTGTCCTATGCTAAATTAGATGTATATTTGTAGTTCAGTTTTCATGTGTGCAGTTGAAGTGCTGTCCGGCACTTGTGTCCAACAAACTAGTCTTTCAGGTGCTCAGTTCTCCCCAAACCCGTTTAGTATTTCTTCACTTAAATTCCCTTCACTTGGGATAAACATGCTGCCACTAGCATGAAAAGTAGTAGCTGATGTCTGGTCATCCATGGCAAAATTGTTCTTTCAAAGATCTACATAACTAGGGGTTGGCATAATGGTTAAGGTGTTACCCTCCCAGAAAGGGTACAGAGTTTGAGTCACACCTTGTGAAGCATGGCTAGGCTGGTCATTAGCCTAGTAATCAATTAATCATTTTATGCAGCCCAACTTTTATAAGTAAGGGATTGGCATCCAGGTCAAAGGAAGTCCTAGAACAATTTTATTTGGCCCTTATCAGATACATCATTGAGTATAATGTCCCCTTTAGTATGTACCTTTCTATACATATGCAACAGCTGGAACACCCGTAAAGGTTCCTTAACAGGAGAATTCAGGATATAAACACATTGCCCTATATGGATCGTCTTGAAGTGTTATTTCTATACTCTTGTCTCCTACAGGTTACTGAGAGGTGATCTATGCCTGGCATGCAAGGCATCTTTGGATACAGCTCTGATTAATCTTTTACATGTCTGTAAAGTGAACAGCATCAGAACCACTAATTCCAAGGATTTAAATTTTGCTTGTGACATAAGATATGTTACTGAGACAGTATGTGACTCTGAGGATCCCCATGCTGCACAACCAGAATCCATCTGTAACCCTGTTTGTGTAACCTTAACCATTGGATGATGAATCAGAAATTTCACTCCAGGTCTGGCCGCTATGTCTCTGATAGACCCCATCCCCCACATAAGCTCTAGTAAATTCCTAACCTATCCCCTCCTAATAAATGCCCATGATACAGAGGAAGATGATTGGAATGCCTTACATGGCTAGGCTTATAAAGGCCCTGGCGATCACTGGCCCAGGATATATCTATGAACCTGTAGTATGTTAGGGTTATTGAGAGAAAAGATAGAGAGGATTGGACAGTATTTATACTGAGACAAAATAATAATTCCTGTAGGTGGCTGTGTATGCATACAGAAAAAGCAATAATCTGTAATTTCCTATCTCATCTGTATATACACAGCAAGTATGGCAGACAGCAGAGTTCACAGGTACTTATTAGTCTATTGATTTGTGAGGATCTCAAAAAGCCTAGCCTTACATTCCTGTGATAGTTTTTCGCCCCTCATTTTTTGCATATGATTAACCCAAAGATGGGATGAAGAAGGATATGTTGTAACATATGTTTCCCCATCCATGATTGACAGGGCTGCCAAACAGGTTTGAATTTGTTATCCATCTGTTTGATCAAATTATGTGGCATGCTAGGCAGTTCTATAGAAGTTTCATATTCTCAGTGATAAAAACCCTATTGCTGGGAATACCACTCTACAATACAAACTTGCATTCCAACATGCTATATTTCGCAAAAGAGATTGCGGTCCCTTGACCGGGTGTTTTACTGCATTGGACTTGGGAAAGCACAAGTTTAACAGAATAGCATCTGCTGAAGCTGTATATGTGAGGCAGAAGTCGCCTCTCCATAGCCTATGCAATGTTTCACCAACATGATAAAACTCCTGCTTTCCAAAATATACACCCATACAAAAGCTCTTGTCCGCTCTAGTAACATACACCTTTTAGACACTGCTAAAGCCAACAGCCATGCAGGGAATTCTCTTCTCTAAGTACATTCCCAAAATATAGAATTAACTTCCAATCCCTGTAACTGCAAATAGCTCTATTTCACAATTTAAAAGGCTCCTTAAATCATACTTCAAAGACACTTGACTATGTCCTTGTAACACTCCTGGATAGAGACCCCCTTTACTCTCTCTACAAGCTTAATATTACTTGTTTGTTTTACATTATTACAATGCTTATATGTAAACTGCCTTTTTTCATCTCTAACTTTTCATTGTGGTTGATGCACTCCTTTTTGAATGCTGATATGGCTGCTTCTAAGTACAGACCTTATTCTTTTTATATCTCATTTTTACTAGCAAGGTAATCCTTGTAACAGACTTTTGTGAATCTCTGTATAAATCTCTTTTATTCACTGTTTATCCCATATATGCTGATGAAAATTTACTGCTTCTTTCTTGTTTGTGTATTTTCTATTCCTGGTATATGTATTTGTATTTTCATAGTAATAAATATTTATTACTGGAGCTTTTCTCCCCGGGTCTCCACTGAAAAAGGACCTGTGTCCAGTCATACTTTCCAGGTAAACAAATATACAATAAAAATAAAAATTATACAGAGAATAAGGAAAAGGCTTTGCAGCAGCCTGCATAGTTTTTATTACTTAACCTCTTGATTTTTTGTCAGGTACATACCAAAAGGGAAGTTATACACAGTGATCATCCTAATGAGTGCCAAGTAGAATGGAGTAACTGAATAACTGTGGACACAGTGCATTCAGCTGCCATGAAACAGGTTCCTTACAACTGGACATGTGGTGATCAAAGGACAATTGTCAGTATAGGTTTCCAGATCCCAAACTGAGATCAGTTTTCAGGTGTTTTAGTTGCTCATTTCACTCAGGACATTTGACTTGCTGATTTCTGTTTGTTAAAAGTAAAATTGTTTGCTGACGGGCTGTACTGTTCACGTAGGCATGTAGATGGTCAAGCTTTTGTGAAATGGTATCCTAATATATTCCACAGGTTGCTACGAGGAAAAGGTTCATATGATCTTTTGCATTTGGTCATTCACAGGTTACTATGCTGGCAGTAAGTGACTATTGAGAAACCTAGCGAATGCATCAGCGCAAACCTGTAAATTAATTAGCTGCCCCAAATTCGAAGAGACATACTACATACCGCAGAGCCCAATTTGTGAATACTGATCCCATCTTCAAGACTGATTTAAAGGTGATCAGCATATTTCTTTGATATGCCTAGTTAAGCAATGCTTTGGGGCAGATATCGATTGCACAAGCAGATCCTGTTTCATTTTATGATGAAGAGTGGGGTCTTTGGTCTGGGTTTATGTGGTATTACTAGTTTATAAGGTGAAAGAGAAAATCTCTTGTAGGACAGGATCTTGCATAGCAAGTAAGGTTAAGCAAAGGTTATCACACACAAGCCTGTATGACATGGATAATTTAACAAGGCTCTTAATTTATTTGGGTACTTTAAGGAGCTTTGTGTGTGTGTGTGTGTGTGTGTGTGTGTGTGTGTGTGTGTGTGTGTGTGTGTGTCTCTGTGTGTGTGTCTGTTACATTGATATTTGGTAACCGGGAAGGTTCACTGGATCAATGACGCATTTTCAGTGGAGGTCCGTGGAGAGAAGCTCCTAGAGTGATTACAGAGACATGGTGTCACATTATATGAGCAAATATATGCAGAGTTTAAAAGGAATATCTGTCATGCATCGGTTGCAAGTAAACATCAGAACAGAAAGTATTTACAGAAATTTAAAGGTAGTCCTAATATAGGAATTATAAGTGTATACAGGCATGTATGAACAACATTCATAACAGTTTTTTTATATAGCTTCTACTAGTGCAGTCCAAGTAGGATGTAGAAGTATATAATCTAGAGCTACAACAAATGTAGAGAAAACCTAGGGACAATAACCTAGATGGGTAGACTAAGGGACATTATTTGTTACTGACTAGTGATGGTGACAGAGAGCTATTTATGGTGGTTTAGGCCAATAGTTGCACGAACAGGTTTGTTTATTGAAGTAATGGGATTTTAGTGCAGTTTTGAATGGTTTTAAGGAGTCTGAGTAATGGAAGAGGGCAGTGCATTCCAGGCTTTGGCAATGATGGAGTATAGGCTTTGTCCTGTGCGTTTGTTGGGCTTTGAGATGCTTAGGAGCTGTTTGCTTGCAGACCTAAGATTACTTGTTTGGGTGTATGTGTGTAGGATGGTCTGAAGAGAGGGGCAAAAATTAGAGTTGCATAGTAGTTTTTGGGTGAGTATTACTCCTGTAGATAGTTGTGAGGTTGAGCCAGTTTAGACTTTTCAAGGCATGGCAATCGTGGGCCCGAGCTTGCATGTTACAGGCAAACTTTTCTATTTTATAGTAGCAGGTCTGTAATTTGTTTTTGAGAGTTGTATGTAGGTTGGTAAAAATGGGGCTAGCATAAGAGGGTGGTGAGGAGACGAGAACTGGTCAGTTTTAACTTGGCGGGCAGGTTCATAAAATGTTTATGCCTGTATAATTTACCAAGTTTGAAATGAGTTTTCTTGATTGTGTTAAGAAAATGATTATCAAAGGAAAGTTTGTCGATTGTGATGGCCAGGAGATTTGATGATTTTACTTGTTCTATTTTGGTATTGTTTAGTGAGAACATTTTGAAGTCCTGATTTAAAGGTTTGGATAAGAATGTTAAGAGTTTTTTTTTTATTTTTTTGAGTTGAACAGAAGTTGAGCATCATTTAGCCAGGATTCAGTTGAAGTGAAGGCTTTTTCTGGTTAGATATTGAAGGTCTGGCAGGCTGTACGCAGAAGTGATTATCGTAGAATCGTCTGCGTATTGGATGAGAGCACTAAGATGGGAAGCTTTGTGGGGGTTATTGATGAAAATGTTAATAGTGGCCCAAGTATGGGCCCCTGCGGAACTCCTGTTTGTTTAAGAGATATTCAGGTTGCTTGTTTTGCTGTTTGACCGATTGTTTCCTGTCAGAAAGATAGTTGGAAAATCAAGCCAGTGAGTGCGGGGAGCAATTTAAGGACTTTATTTGTAGTAGTAATTTAGGGTGTGAGACTGTATCGAAAGCCTTGGATAGATCCATTAAGTTAACGGAGGTTCGTAGACCAGCATCTAAGGCTTTAACAGTATGGATCAAAAGTAAGGCATGGTAGTGCTATGTGCAGGCCGGAAGCCGTGTTGAATGGGGGCAAGCAAGTTACTGTTAATGAGATACTTTATGTATATACTTTTCTAGGATTATTAGATAGAAGAGAGAGTATGGAGATGGGTCAGTAATTAGATAGGTCACTAGCATTACCACATTTATGTAGTGGAGTTATAGTGGATTTTTTCCAGAGTTGTGGTATGTATGATTCGGAGATGGATCAGTTGGTGAGAATGTTAACAGGGTATGCTATAGCATCTGCAGCAAGTTTTAAGTATTCTGCTGGAAGTCTGTCTGCAGAGGGGGAGTTAGTAGTTTATGCACTAGAGAGGTGGGCATGGGCACAGGGTGTATAGAAAGTACAAGTGAGTGGACTACTGTCTGATATGTTATTTAAGGGGGGGGCAGTATGCATTTGAGTAAAGAGAGGGGAGATTAGTGTTGCTTCCTGAACTGTTAGAGGTAGAGTTTGTTTGACTAGAAAAATCATTGACAAGTTTTTGAGTGGTTTCAATGAAGTGGGTGTTGAAGGCTTGGGCAAATTCTAGTGGGTTTTTCTCATATATACACATTTGCTCTTGTGGATTCAACATTTTGAATGCTGATCGCACTATAGTAGGGATAGGGAAATGTACCCTTTCCCTCACTGTAGTGCAATCTTGGAGTTTGTATATATAAGTAGCAGAGGGATGTGGTGGGCACAGCCTCCCACATGAGGGTGCAGGGGGGCTTACCCCCCCCCCTGCAAAAACATTTATTGCTCATGACCAGAAGTGTAGTACTTTCGGTAGAGTCGACATTCTTGAGATGACTTTCCTAAAATACCTTGTTCGGTCATGTTAATGTTCATAATTTTGATTTCCAACATTTCGGGTTGGAAATATGAACATTCGCACATTGCAGGTGCAAGGTTTTGATAGTAAATAAATAAATAAAAAAGAAAAAAATATATACATATATATATATATATATATATATATATATATATATATATATATTGCGTGTGTGTGTGCGTGTGCATGTGTGTATGTATATATATATATATATATACACACACACATGCATACATGCACACACACACACACGCGCGTGCACACACACATGCATTTTATATATATATATATATATATATATATATATATATATGTGTGTGTGTGTAGAATGCGTTTATACATGTGACTGATGCATGGTAGTCAGAGGTAGCTTATTTTCAGAAAATGTGTCTAAATCTCTGACTCTGTCAGTTTTAAGGGGATGTCGTTTATGTAGTATGTATTTGGTTTTGTTTCCTTTAGGAAACCACATTAAATATTTTGCTACTAAGCTCTAAACCATGGTTGGTATACTAGATCAAGGCACAATCAAGCCATTCTTGAAGGATATGAGTGTCAGCAGAGGACTTATTGCTGTCCATTTTCATTCATCAATAAACTTGGTTAGCTGTAGGCATTTGACATTTACCTTATAATTGGAGAAGTATGTGCCTAAGAAGAAGGTGCTCTGTGGGACACTGCTAGTGTCTTTTCTTTGTATAGAAAGGGTACCACCAACCCTCAGCTTGTCAGGTCTGTTATTCAGCCAGTAGACTATCCAGTGGATAATGTAGTGGTTTGGTTTAAAGGGGTGAACATGTAAGTAATATCAACATATGGAAATTTAGCAAAGCCCTTTCCAAGGTCCAGGTAGGCAGTATGGACAGACTGGCCTTTGTGCATGAGTACAATAACTAATTGCTGCTTTACTTTGTCTAGACATGGATCTACTTTTCACAGAATCAAATTGATCAGGGTCAGTGGATTGTAGGTCACCCATGTCATTGAGTTCAGCTATGATGTAGTGCATGATCTTCCAACTGAGACTGGTGACTAATGTGTCTGTGGTGGGACCATCCTTGCATAATGGCACTACTGTGGCATTTTATCCAGACATCTGGTACATAACCAATGGAGAGATTTTGGTTGAATAGGTTAATGAGGGGTTGAACAAAGCTGCATATTGCACTGAAAAAAAACTCCAGCTTTACTCCATAGCATATCACCTACTCCGAGGTGATCTCTGCCCAACATATAAAGCTATGTCAAACACAGAGCTGTTGGACATGCTACACCTAAAGAAATCCCATTCCCTCTGAGCTATATGCTCTAGGGACCTAAACCTTGTCACCACAATAAACAGGACATGCTGGAGGAATAGATTCCTGTCCCAGAGACTCCCATACTCTGGAACAGGCTACCCATCTATGTCAAGCAAAGTTCTTCATTAGCACTCTTCAAGAAAAATCTTGATGAGTGGATGGGAAATAGGAAATGCACCCCGGGGATCACTTCTGTGTCTCTTTTCGACAGTGGCACAGGAAAATTACTTTCTTGGGTGGCGTAAGCCAGGGAACCTTGTTGGCTAGGCTTATGTAGGCCCTTGGGGCAATAGCCTAGTACCTACCTATGAACCTATGAGTAGGAGACAGACAGTTATTGTCAGGGCACATAAAGCTGTCTAGTTTTCCATAATGTTGACAGGAATTGCTGTCAGGTAATTATGGGGGAGGGGTCATTTGAAGAACCCTGTTGGGGAATTCAAAGGTGTGTAGGCAGCGTGAAAGATGTGAATTTTTAAACTAGGATATTAGCAATGGTGTCCTGATCAGAGTGAGTGTTTTAGATAGAGCATCAGTGCATTATCAAGTGTTACTCCTGTGTTTCATAATGCAGATTTAATATGTATAATGGTTGTCTTTGGAAGAGATGATAACTTTTTTCAAATGGCATACTTCAGATTCTTACTGACCAATTTTAGATCCTTTTTATGAGAGAAGAAAGGAAATATTTTATATATAGCAAGCAGGTTTTAGCATTATGCAATTTGTTCATGTGAGAATTCTACCATAAGAGTTTATTTTTGAAGTTCCCCTCTATAACTTTTGACAGTTGGAGAAAGGCGTTTCAGCACAGCAGTTTAGATGAGAGTACAATTCTGGGACATATATTACAGCTTTGGTTGCATGCTTGTCAATGTCAGCTCTTGGGATGGGGAATCACTTCTGAACTTCTCCAGGTTATCTGTAAATAGCAATAGGCTGGCCATATTGTAAAGCTGGTTGGCATGATGGAACTAGGTATGTGGGGAAAGATAGGCTAGTGATCAGACTTCATTACAGAGGAGGCAACACATGGTTTAGTGAAGGTTCTAGCAGTTTTTTTAAGCTCAAGTTCAAAGTTATTTGCATCTCTGGAGGGGCAGAGGATAGTTTAGTCCTGGGAACTGGCATTAACAAATTATAGGAACTGCTGTACCTATTTTTCACTTGTTTAGCCAGCTGATGGACAAGTAGTTGAAGTCATCTATGATTGTTGTATTGGGTTTAGTAGATATAGACTCCAACTGATTCAAGTATATATTGCGGTCGGCAGGTGATATTGATGAGAACCTGCAATTGGTAGTAAGGTGATTGCTTGTTTAATTATGTCACCAGGACCTCTAGAAGTTCAGGGTTGATGATGTATTAGATCTGGCACAAGATAAATGGATGGCAGATGAATATAGTTGAACCTGTCTTGTTCCTGGAAGGTCTCAATGAATGATGGGTGCTAAGCCCAGCTACAGAGGTGGTGCTATCACTGTGTTGAAAGTTTGTGTGCAGACATGTTGCATGTTCTGGGGTTAGGATGGCCTCAAGCTCAAGCATTTTTTTTTATTTAGACTCCTAGCTTTGAACAGTGACAACTTAGTACAAAACAGATTACAATTTATGTTCATATGTCCAGAAGGTGGACTCTACCTAAAATTTAGCATCACTGGAGATGGTACTTAATTTGACTAGATTTAAGTTTCTGCTCTGAAAAGCAGAAGGGCTCGGAGCTAACTGTGTTAGCTGTGGCTGAAATGGATCCTTTGTAGATCAGTCCACTCACTACCCTACCCCATGTTACAAACAAACCTATGAAATTAATGTTTCTCATTACATGGCAATCTTTTTTTTTTTTTGCATTTTCAGTGCCTCTGTATCACTGTGACTGGTTGGTGGTATCTTGTAATTCAATGTAATCCAAAATGACCTGACAGTGGCAACTAAAATGGCATGGATTTGTTTTACAGTGAAGGTTTTGGCTTCCCACAATCCCTCTGGCACCCATTGTATCATACATCACATAGCGAGGATATAGATGTCTTTTGTCTCCACTGAGTTAGTGTCAGCATTCTTAATTTCGGTTTCCTTTGACGGACTTTGGACTGCAGCTTGTGCTATCTTTTTCAGATCATTACCAAGTTCCTAAATGTGTTAGGTGTAAAATTTTGCCAAAGTAAACTACTTAAGTTGTTAAAACTGTCTGTATCAGGCTTAGATGTCAGTTAAGCTCTCACTGAATGTTTCTCCTGTATGGCGAATGAGTGACTCTCTTAATTCCTGGAAACACTTATGTACATTTTATTTCAAGCTTATGAGCATGCATTTTAGTGATCAGGCTGCTCACTTTATTTTAAAGCTGTAAATATCTTGTGCACAACAAACCATCTTCTTTCTCCCTATGGAATCACTGACCAGATTTCCAGAGAGGTAACACACTTTTACATTATTCATTTTTGGAGTTTAGCAGACTTGACAAAAACTTAAGCCAACATGATTCTTATTGCCTGCAGAAGCAAGTGTGGGTGACAGTTAGTTTAATTTCTACAAGTCTTTTGGGTTTATGATGCCATGAAGGGAATGGACCCTTTTCATAAGTCAGGGTACATTTAAAGTTTATGAAAATTGGTATTGGCCAGAGGTGTTCTTCACAATTCCCTCTGCAATTATTACGAAGTTGCATGCAACTGTGTTAAGGTTTCCCTTATGTATAACAAACTTGGAGATGGATTAAAGGGAACAAATGTGTTTTATGATGAGGAATCATGATATTTGCATGGAATTGACCTTTAAATATCTTGTATATGATTTTAGCAAGATCGTAAGGCATAATTGTCTCACCTTTGTAGGCAGGTTTTATCCTAACAAAAATATTTTTAAGAGCAGCATAGCATTACTGTTTGTTATTGTGCTGTCTGTTTAATGGACTTGTGTTTTTAAAATGTATTTTCATTTGTCTCCCCTCACCCATTTTCCTCTTGCAGTCAGTAGTGAATCTGATCACTGAGTTGCAAGAGCAGATGTGCAAATTACAGCTGGAAATCGGTAGGAAATACCAGGAGAGAAATACCCAGAGTAGCCAAGGACAAGTCATTACTAAAAGTCCTCCTCATGGTTCAAACTCTGACATTACTGGATGCAGCCAAGAACAGCAGTGCTGCTGTGGCAGTGACAACGTAGGAGAATTATACTTCATTGGCATGAGTGCTTGAATGTAGATTTTGTTAGTGTCACTAATTCAGTAAGTGTTACAAACATGCAGTGTATTGATTTGCATGACTTTAATCCTCCTCCATTTAATGTGATTAACCATTTCATGTTTTGGATATTTGTCTTGTTGTCTGCTGCTAGTCCATAATCCAGACAACAGTAATGTATTTTCTTGTGTTTGCACGCATGCTTTTGTGTGGATAAGCAGGGTTTTGTGGGTTAGGGTGAGGGTAAGAGTAGGGTAGTGGATAGCTTTTAGTATTGCATGTTTGTATGAGATGTAGTGATTCCGATTTTAGGGTTAGGGATGTGGTCAGATTAGATGATTGTATGGTGTATGTTCTTTTGTGTGTGTGTGTAGCTGTACCTGTCTTGTTTCATGGTGCTCATAAGGTTTTTGGAAAGGGAATGTGTTGTGCTGAAGTCAAGGGCAGGATCGGATTAGCACAAGAGTAAGGTGTGACGGGGGGTAGGGTATTTCCCCAGTTGTACCAACCAAATTTGTATCCCCTCCCTTATCAAATCTGGCATTCTTCCTAAAAATTTGCTTTGTAGCTCACTAATAAGTCCGTATTGTTTAGGGATTACTCTGAATTCAATGACTTGCTATTTGCCAGTCTACCTGAGACTTGAGAGCTGTGTAGCTCCCCAGCAAACATTTAGCTAAGGTAAGGCTGCTGCCTCCTCTTCTGAAATTTACTTTTTTCCCCCATAGGTATACTGAGATATTTGCACCTATCTGACAGAAGTGTAATGACAATTTTAAAACAAACCCCTGTGGTGGCACTCTAGTATGAGCACATTCTAAGAAAGAACTCTGGTTCATTTATGAATGATGTACACTTCATTGTTATAAATGGGATTAAAAATTAGCAAGCCCATCCCCCAAGCCTATCATTACATAATACAAGTTCAGCTATTGGCTCAGAGCTGCAATAAATTCAAAAAGTAATATATGACCTTCTTTAATTATAACGGAAGGCCTAAAAGTAACCAGCAATTCTGTACTCAACTTATCTCTACAGATACTTCTCTCTTTCAACTTCTTTTTCAATTTACATCTCCTTTCTCATTCATCCCTCCTTTCCCAAAATTTGTTTGGACCAAGTCCTTTCATCAGATTCCAAAGTTAAATATACCAGTAACGCAAGTCATGACATTATCTCCATATGTCTGCTGAGAAGTGTTAAATTCCACCTAGGAAAACCTCTCCAACTCTTCAGTCTGAGTCTGTCTTTAAGTTACATCCCTGAGTTGTGGAGAACAGCTTTGCATAAAGGTGCTCTCTTTTGCCCCTTGGGAATTACAGGCCTATTAGTCTCACCAATGTTGTTTACAAGTCTATGGAATGTAGTGTAGCTATAAGCAGTGATATAGGTGACCCTGTATCCCTGTATACATAGCAGTTTAGTGTCATGAACGCAGATGTCTGCTCAGTGTGGTTAAGTTAATTGAAAGGATTACAGAGACAATAGGTAAGGGATATATAGTGTACACTATCTACTTGGACATTGCCAAAGCCTTTAATGCTATTCCACATGATGGGATTATTGAAAACCTCTCCTAACACAATATTAAACCATACTAAGATTTCTTTATAGGTCACCGGCTTTCTGACAAAACCCAGTACAGTAAAGGGCAGACGTATTTCCCTGAACAGAAAAAGGTTTCCAGGCCTATGTCCCAGGACTCCTGTTCAGTATATACTTCAATAGCATGAAAGCAGATACCGAGTGACTATGCTTAACTAAGTTTGCTAGTGATTTTGAACATTTGTCAATTGTCAAATCCCATTCTTGTACTCAAATTCTCAAACAATTAAATACTTGGTGTGTTACCTTCAATGCTGAGAAATTCAGTCTACTTTAAAGTTTAATTTGGTAAAGTCAGCTGCACTAATCCATACCATATATAACATTAACTTAAATCTGACACGGTCATCCGGGAATTTTAGTGCCCATGTTGATAACGAAATCCCTTTTGCTTACCATATTTGTTTGTTTAGAAAATCCTTCAGCTTCTCCTTTGATCTTAGAGGTTGCCACAAATAAGTTACAGTCCAACTTTTTTCCATCCTTTCCTAGTCTAAGTATTAAATATAATACACCTTTTACCTCATACCTCACTGAGCAAATACACCAACATGAACAACCTCAACTTTCCCTCGCATGAAAGACTTTGTGTGTCAGTACCCTTGCCCACTCTGATAGACTAAAACCCTGTCTCTGCCCTTGGTCTGATGTCTGAAGGGTAATCTCTTCTCTTAGCTTTCTATGCTATGATAGATCCTGCGATCTTTGAACTCCCCCACCTAAACTGCCAAGTGGGCTTGTGACCTAAACCTGTACAGCTACATCAACAACACCACATGGCATAGCAGGTACCTAACCCAATGTATTCCCTGTTTTGTGGAAAATGCTACCTTTGCATATCCTGAGTGCTTCTCTAACAGTGGCCTAGATGACTGCACATGTAATTGTAAATTTGCATCTGGGATATGTGGAGAATATCTACTTAATGGGGACCACTTTTAGTCTCCCATCAGTAATGGGTGATGAATCTGAGCGTCTCAGTGGTCTTCTTGGCCCTAAGGAAGTACCTATGAATTTACAGGTGCAGTGTTTGATATAACCTCAGTTATGTTATTATTCCTAGCTGGGCTAATCATTTTGATTGGTAAAATTCAGTAGTTTTTGAGTATCCGTTTTTAAGTATCCGTTTTTAGTGCAATAGTTTTCCCGCTGGTTGATTGGATGCTTGAACTCTTCCTTGAAAGTGTTGTTGCTTTCTATCAGCTGAACAGTTGACTAATGAGGTAGTTTTTGTCTTCTGCAGTTGTTCTAGAAGGATAACAACCAACCGTGTCAAATTCTGATCTACTGGCTATAATTTGTGCATGTAGAACTAACGCTGATATTTTTTTTTCCATTGACGTTACTTTTAAATAGCTGTATACAACTGTTGAACACCACAAAGCTTCCTGTCTGATTTGCTACAATGAAAGGAGGTGAACACTGGCATATTTGATACTGAAGATGCACCACTAAAGTTTGTTAAAGAGCAGATTAGAGTTGTATCAAGGTTGATTTATGGTCTTGGGCAACAATGCACCCATTTGTTGCACCTCTCCATTAATAAGTTGAGGATCCAAAAAAGTCTTCAGGCCAAGCAAAGAGCTGTCATACACATAGTAGATCTTTACTGTAGGAACACCTTTACTGAACTGCAACAAATGGTTATAGCAGCTCTTTTCTACAGTTCACTTAGTCAAAGTGGGTGTAGGGCTAAGCAAAGAACTGCTGTGCGTCTACATGATATCTGATTGTTAAATGGTGTTAACCACCTTTCCTAAGCTGCATCACAGAGCTAGGTGTCTCTTGCCACAGTTCTAACACACAAGCACTGACTGTTGTTGCTGCAGCTTAATTGATTGAGGATACTGCCTGAAAAAACAGACACCTCTTCTCTAGTGCTATTTGTGCCGCCCAAACAACTTGCACCCATGTGAGCCAACCTTTCACTCACACTTTGTACACTGTATTCTCAGTGCAAAGAAAAGCTTTGCCACTTTTTTCTTTAAGTTTCTATTTATCTGGGCCACCTTCACTGCAAAGTGTTTTAGCATTTTTCCACATTTTGAGGGGTGTAAATTGTGCAGGTATGAAAAACATACTGTGGAGATGGAAAACGTCCTAATATCTTCCATGTAAGAAGAACAATTCATTAACTACAAAACAAGTGGGCTGGTCACACATTTCATGTTTGGCTTACAGGTACTGGATCCTATGTTTGCAATCCCATATCCTTACCACTGACTGCAAGTCAAGTTCCTAATTCCATACATAGGTCCTCTGATGGTTTAATTTCTCCAAGTCTTTTGGTTTCTAATACCATGATAGGAATGGACCCCATTCCTAAACGAAAGTAAGATTAAAGTTCATGAAAGTCGTATTTCTTCAGTTTTATCCAAAAGTGCTCTTTGCAGCACCCACAATGTGCCCAGAATTGATTCCTGCAATTCATAAGGAGTTGCATGTATCGATAGTATTTCTAAATAAGAGTGTAAATTTATTGAAACCCATTGCTCCAAATACTGTTGGGACTGTCTGGGTATCTTTCTTCCACATTGCCCTTGTTTCTGCCAGCAAATCCTGGTATTTTATGATTTTGTGCATCTCTGTACATACAACACTGTAGTCACTGGGTGTAGCGATTTCAGTGATCAATGTTACTTCTGTCTTATTTTCATGGACTGTTATATCTGGTTTTCTCACATCTGTTTTCTGAACTGTTGGTAATGGGGGTGATCCCATGTGATATAAACTTTATCATTCTCTATAATGTTTTGTGGCTCATGTCTCTAATGCTTCTCAGTTGCTTCAATATTGTAACGTTTGGACAATCCCCAAGGCAACAGTCTTACTACATTGTTATGCCTTTCACTATACAGGCCCTCTGCCATTTGTGTATCACACCCAGCAACAAGATGTGTGACTGTTTCAACTATGTTGTACAAAACCCACATTTGTCCGTTTCTTCCACATTTTCAATAGACTATGTAAACCAACATGTAAGTAGATTACTGTCCTTGGCCACCAATATTAACTTTTCATCTTTTGGTTTAAATTCTCCTGTTTTTAATCATTCATGTGTCAGATCCTGACTGATATGAGGTTGTGCCAGGAATTGTCTGTACTTCCAAATATATATGCCTTTTCCACATTTCTTGACACTTTCACTTTATATTCTTTTTGTTTTTTTAGCACGTTCAGTTGTCTGATTTTTGTCAATTTCTGGTTTGGTTTCCATTCTCACTTACCGGTATGCTTTGGTTAAAGTAAGGAAGGAAGTTATTTTAGACTGATTCTACTCATGTTTTAAAACTTTCACTGTATTTGGATCTTGTGAGGTCACCAGATATGTATTTAATCTTATGATAGCAGATCTATACATGCAACAAATTTCAAGGAGGCCCATATCTCCTTTAGAATGGGGAATATATAATCTTTGGTATACGCTAATTTTTATAAATCATTTGATAAGCATGAAGCTTATACATTTTGGGGGGAGTCATTCATCCCAAAACTGTAAGATGGATCAGGAAGAGCATTTTGGTCTGTAGCTTTGACTTTGTTCTTAGATGTCAGGGCTGTTTTCATTAATTGTTGTCTTCTAAAATATTCCTTTCTAGTTTTTTTTTTCACATTTGCTCATGTTTTATTGTCAATCATTCATCAGTTTCCAAATATTTGTACACTCCCTCCTGCACAAGTTCCTTTATATCACATTCCTGTCCCACATCAATATTTTCCTGGTGCTGCAGCTTTCCTGCTTTAAAGGTTGCTTTTGCACATTTATCAAGACCCAATTACATTCTTATATCTGAGAAAGTTTTGACCAGTTGCAGTTGTGCTTTCAGTTCCTTATCTGATGAACTATACAATTTTTAATCATCCACAAAAAGAAGACAAATCTTTACACATCTGCATCCCATTGCATGAGTATTTAAAAACATGTGTTTGCTTTACCTTCATTTATTAGGGATAGGAGTTTTTATGTAAAATTAGTAAAAAAGTTTGGAATTGTAATATGTACTGGCTTTGCCTCGATGTTAAGGTTTGTATACTAATATAAGGCATAATAATGGTATTGAAGCATTATGTTACTTCTTGGGTGATTTTCCACTGACCCATTTTATAATAGAACTAACAGATTTTTGTTTAAAAAATAATTTCCTGTTTAATAGTGAAATTTACCATCAGCTGCAAGAACTGCAGTGGAGGCAGCTTTTGCCCTTATGCATGCAAGTATATTGTGATGGCAAAATTTGAAGCAGAATATATATAATATAATATAATATAATATATATATATATATATATATATATATATATATATATATATATATATACACACACACACACACATTTGGTTTGTAAAAATCAAGTAGTTCATTACTGCAGGTTTATAGACGTCTTAATATTCTTGTGTGATGGAACTATGGGTGACGTTCAGCCCTTTATAGATGATTTACAAGATAATGTTTTTGCCTTTAAATTTGATGGCATACAAATGGGTAAGAAAGTTACATTTCTGGATATAGACATTAATGGTCTTGAAACAACAGTCCATAGGAAATTTGGCCAGAATAATGCCTTTTTATATGGCACTAGTTGCCATCCAAGCTATTTAATTGCTGTATTGCCATACAATGAATTTTCGAGGTTAAGTAAATTATGCAGTTCTGATGATGCTTTTGTATATGAACTGTTAGAGACGGAAAATATGTTTATAGATAGGGGGTATAATAAACAAATAGTGGAAAAATCGAAGAATAAGTTAAAGAAATGCAGGTATGGAATAATA
Source organism: Protopterus annectens (assembly GCF_019279795.1). Classification (NCBI taxonomy): domain Eukaryota; kingdom Metazoa; phylum Chordata; order Ceratodontiformes; family Protopteridae; genus Protopterus; species Protopterus annectens. The sequence continues at coordinate 648,513,717 of NC_056751.1, read as the reverse complement.
AACAGGCATAATAGTGGCTTGGAGAAAGGTAAAACAAATGGAAAAAGGAATTAAATATTAAGAAGAGGTACTAGTAATGAAGGAAAAGCACAAAGAAGGGGCAGAGAAGTTTATTATGTCACTACATTTAATGTATTGACAGAAGCTATAGTTAAGGAAGTTAACAAACCGTGGAAAATGGTAACTAATGATAAAGATTCAAAATATTTGATAAAGAATCGGATTAAAGTTTCTTATAAGAGAAATAGAAACTTGGCAGATATGGTGGGACATAATTGTTTTATGCCATCAGAAGTTACTATATATTTAAAGGGAAGTAAAATGGGAACTATAGCTTGTAAAACATGTTCAGTGTGTAAACATGTAGTGACTGCTTTTCAGAAAATTAACGGTGTTAGGTTTACACCTAGAGGTCTCTATACATGTGTTAGGAAGAAATAATGTATGCCCTTAGGTGTAGTTGCAACCTTTATTATATAGGAGAGACAGGGAGAGCATTCAAAACGGTTTTGCAAGAACACATAAGGGACATTTAAAATTTGTAATGTATTTCAGGACAACATTTTATGACTGCACAAAATGCTGAACAAGACTGCTTACAAGGATGCATTCTGAAAAAAAAATTCATTGGAAGAAGGTTTATATATTAAGGAAAGTTATTGAAAAAAGAAACTTTATTTTAAAGTATAAAACTTTGGAACCTCATGGGTTAAATAAGGAAGTTAATTGGAAATATGTAATTTAATGCATTAATTAATTGATTATTTAATAAGTGTTTGGATTTTGTGTGTGTGTGTGTATATATATATATATATATATATATATATGTGTGTATATATATAATGTGTGTGTGTGTGTGTGTGTGTATATATATATATATATATATATATATATATATATATATATATATATATATATATATATATATATATATATATATATATATATATATATATATATATATAGATATATAGATATATATATATATATATATAGATATATAGATATATAGATATATAGATATATATATATATATATATATATATATATATATATATATATATATATATATATGTATATATATATATATATATATATATATGTGGTAGCATTGTCGCCTCACAGTAAGACGCTGTCTGGTTCGATTCTCAGCTAGAGCGTTTTCTGCGTGGAGACGTGCGTGAATGGGCATACCTTCGTTGTGCGTCAGGGCTAGTAACTCGGCACGTAAAAATCAACTACCAATCATAAGTGGACTGGAGTTCCACTCTGGCGACCCCTAACCGGGAAAAGCCAAAAGACACAACAACGTGTGTGTGTGTGTGTATATATAGAAGAGAATGGATTTGTACTCGTTGAAGGCTTGGTACCAAAGCGCTAAGTTAATATTAAATTGCTGTGATTGCTGCTTTGTGTTTCGTGTCCGTGACTATTACTGTTGTATTTGGATTTTTGCCTAGCTTTTGTGGTATTTTGAAATCTTTACACTTTGTTGTTTGGGAGCCAAATTGTAAATATAACCTAATTTGTTAAGTAGACAGCTTTAATGGGTTAAGGGCAAGACAAAAAAGCAGCGGTAATGAGTCACCCTGGAATATTCCCTTTGAATTTTTATCCCAAAGATAATCATTTGTCCTTTATCATGGCTTAGCTGCAAGGTGGTTTGCCACTGTTTCTTGGTCACTGTAATATAATTGATCAATGTGGGGTGTATCTTGAATATGTGTAAGCACTCCTTTATCCATGAATGTGGGATGCTATTTAATTTTTTTGTAGTCTAACCATGCCATACTTGGATTCTTCTCCTTTCTATAATTCTTTTATGACTAACAACAAGTGATCTTTTTGTTCACGTGACTTTATTTTAATACTGTTTTCTTCTATTGCTATGATTGAGTTTTCATCTAACTGACTATAAACTCTGACATTTAATTCCAGTGTATAGTTTATACATCATTGGAAGGCAAGTTCTTGGCCTATAGTTTGTAGGATAGCATACGTGTTCACTCTTAAGGAGGAGTGCTGTTTTCCATTAATGAGATTGGTGTCTGTTTGGGATATGCATATAAGTAGTTGTTACTTGGGACTTAATCTTCATGTAAAGATGTTAATAATACTTGTACTGCATCTGGGCCTGAGATTTTCCAGTTAGGAGCGTTTCTTTATTTTGTTTCACTTTCTCTTGCCATTAATTCATCCCTTATCATATCCTGTATATTTGAACTTCTTACTCTTTCCTTTACTTCTGGCCATTCTGCATCTTTATGTTCCATGGGATCTTCGTAGTTATTTCTCCAAAATGTGGTTATTTCTTCTTTTTTAGATTTTTTTTAGATGTCGTGTGATAAGTCCAGTGTCACAATGTAAAAATATGGGTAACCCCTCAGTAACTTTTGTATATTGGCAAGAGGTCCTGATTATTGATACTAATCCAGATGATTTTGATGTCCTAGCCCTCCTGAATTGTTTACATATTCTGCTGGTTATATCCCATTTTTTGTGATACGCAAGTTATGTACCTTTTCTTCTATGGAGCGGTGAAGTACATCTGTGTTTGTATGTGTTTTATGGAGTTGAGTATTACTAACACGCAGTGGTGCATCGATTAACATTCTCATCTCACAGCAAGAGGTTCTCCTGTTGAATTCTCAGTGCCTTCTGTGCGGAGTCTGCATGTCCTCCCTGCATTTGCATGGGTTTCCCCTGGGTGCTCAGGTTTCCTCCCACATTCCAAAGACGTGTCTAGAGCATTTCTCCCCAGGCCTCCACTGAAATTGGGCTCTGTCCCAGTCATACTTTCCCGGTAAACAAATGTTAAATAACCACATGCATATATCAGTGAGGTTTCCTTGCTTTCTTCCATTTCTGATTAGTTTGGAACCAAGTTAACTTTAGTAGAACTCCAGTAATAAAATGGACAGCTGTAAGAAAAAAACTTTAATAGTCCACAAAGCAAGAGCTGTCATTCCCCTCTGGGAACTTCATTAGACCAAGTTGTAAGGGACAGGAAGAAAATCGTGGGCTCAGGTGGTGGCCCAGGGACCACGTTGACTATGGTTGGAAAGCAAACAAACAATTTCTTTTGGAAGAAAAAAAGATGGCAAGGAGTTGGTCGAGGCAAACACAGCAGAGGATATGTAAGTAACCATTGCTACCGATAATTGAAGGTACTGTGACAAATACTTTTCAAATAGTGAATTTATCAGACTGTATCATATTATTATCAGACTGTATCATATTATTAATTTAGGCAAAGGACTGATGTTTGTGCCCTCAGCAAGGGCAAACTTAATTGGGACTGTTAATGCTATGAGGGAATATGTTAGAAAGCTAAAATTAAAACGTTTATTTTCAGATAAGAATGAGCAGGTTAAAAAGAAACAAAAGTACTAATATGGTATTCAAAAGACCAAGTGTTTTTAACCCTGTATTAAGGCCTGAGCTAGAAGCATTTTTAATTACTTGTGAGAGTGATGTGAGGCATTTGTTGGATGAAAAAACTCAACCTGTTTTTTATAACCTCAATAAAGAAGAAAAAAATGCTTTAGCTGAATTAAAATAATAAGAACTTCTATATTACTAAGACTGATAAAGGAAATGCTACTGTGGTATTAGACACTTGTTATTATGTGGAGCATATGAATAAGTTAATGAATGATGAAAAGTATTATAAGAAAGTAACTTGGGATACTATCAGAAAATCTTGTGGAATTATAGGTGTGTACATTGAAAAATGGTTTCTGGATAACGTAATAGAGCAGGATTTTGTTGTTTTTTTTTTTTTTAAGTGGCAAAGCCTAAATTTGGAAGTTTTTTTTGAACTTTTTAAGGTCCATAAAGACTTGGATAGTCCCAATTTTAGGCCAATAGTGGCAAGTCAAGGGAATAAAACAGAACCTTTAGCCATTTATGTAGCTAAATTTTTACAACAATGGGTAACACAAGGAAGATCTGTTATAAAAGATTTGATTTTAAGAATTTGATTAAGGATATTAATTTTTAAAGACACTATGTAGTTGGTTACAGCAGATTTAGCCTCTCTATATACAGTAATACCCAATGTTGAAGGGCTTGAAGTGGTGAATAGGGAACTACGAAGTTCAAGTTTATTTAATAAGAAGCAAATAAGATTATTTACAGAAATTTTAGATGTGATTTTATCTTGTAATTTCTACCAGTTTAACAAGGATATGTATATACAAACAAATGGCGTGGCAATGGGGGAAGCTCTGTCCCGAAGTTATGCAAATTTATTCATGATGGGCTGGGAAAGTGAATTTATTTTTAAGTCAGCTTATGAGAATTTTATACAAATGTTTTATTGATGATTTTTTTTTTTTTTTTTATATTGGGGGGTTAGAAAGTCTTAAAGATTTTATTAAGTATTTAAATGCATCCACTACTTAATTAAGGTTAACATTTCATTATAATAAGGAGAATGTTATTTTTTTTAGATTTTAATGTTTATAAATTTCCCAGCACTTTAAAAGTTACTTTTTACTTCTTTTTTATAAATCTTAACAGCTATTTACATTATAATAGCATGCATAGTTCTAGCCTCACGAAAAATATAATAAAAGGACAATTCACAAGAATTAGTAAGATAACTGAAACAACATTTTTTTAATAAAAAATTTGAAGAAGAGGTTTTTATATAGAGAATACCCCAAAGATATAGTTGATTAATCTCTGAAAATGGCGAAAGAAATACAGGAAAAGAGAGAAGAAAGAAATATTGATAATTTTAGTAATAATCCAAAAGACTTTGGCATGTATTTTGGAGAATTTGATAGATGAGAATAAAATAAAGTTAATAATAAAAAATGGAGATTTTTATTGAAATTCCATGAAATTAAAAATGCTGTAGGGGATATCCTGCCCAACCTTTGTTTCAAAAAAAGGAAAAAATTTGAAAGAATTTTTTTTAAGAAAAATAGTATTGATTTATTAGATAAAGATCATTTTAATGTTGGCATGAATAAACATAACAGTTGTAAGTGGTGTCAATACATGAAGGTAAGTGTGAAGTTTGAGGTGGTGAATAGAAATTTTCAAATGAAGTTATACAAATCAGTGAATTGTAAATTCAAATATGTGGTTTACATGGCACTTTGTAAACTATGCCCAGCATTTTATATAGGAAGAACTACTGGAGAATTTTTTTAAGAGTATACGAGCATCTAAGAGCAATAGCTAAGGCAGATGAAAGCAATACCTTAGCAAAACATGTTAAGTTAAAGCGTGCGGAAGAAAAGAGCAAAACATTTCAGTTTATTTCAGTTTATTGACCAAGGAAATGATTATGATTATAGATTAGAGGCTGAAGATGAACTGGCAAATAAGATTAAATGCATGTATTTTTCCAGGACTGAATGACAGGCAAAATTTTAAGCTGGTTTTGAAAAGGAAAGGGTTAATGCATTGAAAAGGGATCACATGGGGGCTCATTTAGTATTTAAATGAAAATTCAAATGCTACGACTTGGTCTGATGAAGTTCCCAGAGGGGAATGAAAGCTCTTGCTTTGTGGATTATTATTTTTTTTTCTTACAGCCGTTTGGTAGCGTTGTCGCCTCACAGTAAGACACTGTCTGGTTCGATTCTCAGCTAGAGTGTCTTCTGCGAGGAGACATGCGTGAATGGGCGTACCTTCGTTGAAGGTTGTGCGTCAGGCCTGGCAAGCCGGTACGTAAAAATCAACTGCCAATCATTAGCGGACCAGAGTTCCGCTGTGGCGACCTCTAACCAGGAAAAGCCAAAAGACACAAACAATGGTGGCTGAGTTCATTTTTTTTTTTAGTTTCTTAAGGCTTTGTAGTATTGGTTTAGTAGAACTCCAAGAATTTTTGTGTGTTTTGCTGTTTTCAGCTCTTTGCAACTTGCCATTATGATATATCTTTCTGGGTATTGTAGAAATGAGCACTAGTTTTGGGTATTGTAGAAATGAGCACTAGTTTTGGCTATATGGCTTGTATGTAATTTGCAAGCAATTGACTGGGAAGATATTGAGAGTCTTGTTGCATGTTCTTGTAGGACTACCTAAATGTTCAAAAACAGTGTTACCTTCAGTATGTTTCCCTTCAGGTGCCCTTCTACCTGTACTTCTGTTACAGATTTTAAGAAGGGTATCAAAAATCAGAATGTTGTCAGTGAGCATGTTGTCAGTTCTTAGTACTTGAGAGAAATGTATCTTTAAGACTTTATAGAGGATGGTTATGTTCTGCTGTCATACTGTTATCTGTTTTTTCCTGATGAATTTTTCAAATTAAAATTATCCTTCCCCTTTTTACACTCTTACTTATGAGGTGTAGAAGTTGTACAGCTTTTACTTAAAGGTGAAATATTTAAGTCTCTTTGAAATTTCGGAAAAATTATGTACTCAAATAACTGATATGATGAATGCAAACTACACTTTTTTATACTTCTTTAGTTTCACTCATCTGGTTTGACAATAAGCTGATTTTCTACTGCATTAATTAAGTCACTTAATTTGCATTAGCCTGTATTGACTGTGCTTATATAATTGACTAGGTAAGGTGCTTTGTCTTTTATGATATAAATTTCAAAAATAAGGTAGATATTCTTTGTGTTTCACTGTTGCAGTCATCACACTTGGGTTATCTGCCTGCAGGTAGCCCTCAGTCAGGCCGAATACCAGAGACTTAGTATTTCTGCATCTGTTGTTGTTGCTTCAGGACTGATGTCAGGTCGTCAGGGGTATAAAAACAGCCAATGCCATTACCCCATTCTTTCTTTCCGAGAAGCAGAAGCAGTTCGTAGGAGTGCCGATCGGCTGCTACCTGAGTTTTTGTTTCTGAATTGAATCATCCTGAAGTCTTCTAAAGCTAAGTACCCCATTGGGGATCCTTTTTTCTTGCTCTAACCAATGTCAGAAAAAGGAAACAATTATCTTGCCTGTGGAAAGCAAATACCACACCGAGATTTCTATTATTACCACATCATCTGTTTAGGCCCAGACCACAATGTACCTCACTGTCGGTTTTGTGCTTTGTTCAACACCCGAACTATTCAACGTCAGGCCCTTATTGTCGCTAAATACTTTCGCTCTCAATCTCCATATTCCGAAATGGCTTCAGTAAGCCATCCAACTTCCAATCTTCTGAAAAAACATAAGGATAAAGACAGAGACAGGCCGCACAGGTCCAAAACTGCTGACGATGCTTCCATCAAGCTAGTTGCCAGTTCACTGGTACTCAGTGATGTGCTTTTGCAGCCCCTGATGCTCGCTTACATGGATTTGCAGGCCGCTACAGAGACCCGTTTGGAGTATGGTATGCCACGAGACTCTTCTTTGACTATGGAACCTGCGGATGTCTACCGTGGATGGGTCCGGAGCCACTGTGCAGGCACCAGCTTCTGAGAAAGTTCTTCGCATTACCGATATTCGACACAAACTGACAACTTCTTTTGCATCTTCAGTTCTTTCTAAAACTACCTAGTTTCTAAGGCCAAGAGTACGAGCTACACCTAAAGAAATGACAACCCAAACTCAAGCACCTGCTTTCTTGCCACTATCTCAAATGCTTAAAATGGCAGAAGACCTGATCATGCTGATCACGGGAAGCCAGCCTTCCCCTACTATGAGAAAAAGAGACCTATCCTCCGCAGCTTTAACTGACCAAGAGTCTGATGACTCTGAGGTTTCTGAATATGAAGACATGCCTTTTATCGGCTTATGAAGATTCAGGTGCAGAGGAATCCATTCCCTCTGCTTCCCCTCCAGAGGATTTTTCTTTTGGTGAAACCCTACATACTTGAGAGTATTTCCACTGGGAATACCAGGATTATCCTCCATCCAAAAAGGGACTCAAGGAACTTTTAGATTTGCCACAGCATAGACCCTTGGCTATCCCTCTTTTACTGGATGTTGTGGATGATGTCTTTATGGACTCCAGTCTAACTCCTGATACTTTACCCCCTGCTCCAAGGAAACCAGACTGGTACTACAGAGTCCCTGACTCTCACAAATTTCTTTTCAAAAATCCTACTGCTGACCCAGAGGTAATTTCCCAAGGGTCTAAAGGCATAAAAGCAACTACAGCTAAGAATCCCACCCATTCGGACAGGGATTCCCGAGCTTTAGACAGATGGGGTAAAAAAGTATACACTTCTGCAACTCTCACCATTAGAGCATTGAATTGCCAGTTCCACATGCTGAAATACCAGCAACATATTATGGAACTGATTAAGCAAAAACTGTCTACTTTTCCTGATTGTGCAGAAAATAAAGAATTACAGGAGCTTATGGCTTACAGGAGCTTATGCCTTCTGCAAGCCAAGTCAGCCAGCATACTTATAATGTCTGTTTGACACCCTAGAAGCATCTTGCAGGGCAGCAGTCACAGGTTCTGTCCTTAGAAGGCATGCTTGGCTTAAGGAGCAGACCTTGCTAGACCATGTCAAATCAAATTTACTGGACACTCCTTTGAACAAGAACAATCTGTTTGGCACCAAAGCAGAAGAGGTTCTAAAACAGATTGAGGAAAAAGCTATGTCTATGCAGACAGTCAAAGATTTTTTGCAAGTGCTGCATCCAAGATTCATTAGGCATTGCCCCTCAAAACATTATGCCTTTCCAGCCCCCTCAAGGCTATCTCAAGCTAGACCCAGGGGAAATGCAGCCCCCAGATTTCAGTCTCAGGGTATGCAGAGCTCTAAGCAATGGAGTACCTCCACTTCTAAAACAGGGAGTGCTAAGTCACCCCCCCTTACGGAAAGAATTCACAATGACTTCTCAACTCCACTCCTCACCTCTGCCAAATTGCTTGTGCCCCTAGGAGGAAAACTTGCCCACTATGCAAAAAACTGGACCTCCATCACCAAAGACCGATGGGTCCTTAACATTGTATCCCAGGGATACAAATTTTACTTCCACTCACTGCCAACCCCAAAAGCGTTCACAGACCTTCCTCCAAACCAGTGGGCAGAGGCACAAAACCAAGTTCAATCCCTGCTCTCCATAAGGGCAATTCATCCTGTTCCTCCAGAACAGTTAGGTCAAGGGTTTTATTCCAGACTTTTCCTGGTACCCAGAAAAGAGGGAACTCTGCACCCAATCCTAGATCTTTCCATTCTAAACACCTTCCTGGTGGTACCAACATTCAAAATGCTCACCCTACAGCAGCTTCTCCCTATGCTGTCCAAAGATTCCTGGTTAGCCACCCTAGACCTAAAAGAAGCCTATCTGCACATCCCTATCAGGAGATGCATGCAGGAAATATCTATGTTTCTGTATAGGATCTATGCATTATCAGTTCTCTGCACTTCCCTTTGGCTTATCCACTATTCCCAGAGTCATAAAATGCCTGGCTCCAGCCATTGCCTATTGCACACAGAGAAAGATTCAAATATACCCTTACTTGGACGATTGCCTGATTCAGGCAGATGGTCAGGAAAAGCTGTTGCAGCACCTGACATTTGTAAAGAACCTTCTAACCTCCCTGGGATAAACTATCAATGAAAAGAAATCAAAACTAGTCCCCAGTCAAAAGATTGTATTCCTGGGAGCAAGCTTGGACACAGCATCTCAGATGGCATTCCTTACTCCAGAAAAACAAGCCTATCTAGCAGGCTACTTCGCTCAAATGGCCACCAGAACCCAGCTATCCACAAGGAAAATCCTACAGGCTCTAGGGTTCATGGCCTCTTGCATTCTACTAATTCCATATGCCAGACTGCATATGAGGAAACTTCAGTCTTACTTAAAAAAGTCTTTGGTGCCAGCTTTCTCAGGACCTGGAAACCATCATACCTATCATACCTTGTCTAAGGACAGAGTTTCTTTGGTGGGCAGCAGCATGCAACCATAACAAGGGACTTACCTTTACACAACTCCATGCCTCCCAGACCCTAACCACAGAAGATCAGACTATGCTTGGGGGGCACATCTGGACGACAAATGCATTTAGGGCCACTGGAGCCCAAGTCAAATTCATCTGCACATCAACCAAAAAGAGATGCTAGCTGTTCAGCATGCTCTTACAGCTTTCAGATCCCTACTCTTACCAGGACTCCTGCTAATAAAAACCAACACCACCACAGTGATGTGGTACATTAACAAGCAGGGGGGAACCCACTCTGCAGGGTAACCATGACCCTGTGGAACACTGCCTTGGCCATGCATATTCATCTGCAAGCTCAATTCCTGCCAGGCAAACAAAACTCTCTGCAGACTTGAGCAGAAATCTCCTAGACCCACATGAGTGGCAATTAGACCCCAACACTTTCAGCCTCCTAACCCAGAAATGGGGGACTGCAGAGGTGAACCTTTTTGCCTCCCCCTACAATCACCAGCTCAGCAAATTCTGAACCAGGACACCTGAAAGCAGGGCCTGAAAAGTGGATGCCCTAGCCTTCCAGTGGATAAACCTCTCAATCTATGCATTTCCCCCTCTGCCTCTTCTTACAAGAGTATTACTCAAAATAAGACAGGACAGGCCAAGGGCAATCCTGATTGCCCCAGACTGGCCATGCCAGAACTGGTACCCACTACTGCACAGTCTGCCACTGGTGCCACCATGGCACCTAGCCCAGATCCCAACCCACCTCACTCCGCAGGAGGGACCGATCTTGCATCCGCAACTGCAAACCCTGAACCCTGCAGCTTGTCTTATTCCTTGAATTCTCCCCCAGTGGTCAGCCTAAGCAAGCAGGTGCTGGATGTCATTCTTGAAGCCGGAAGACCCAGTACAAGGAAATCCAATGTTGATAAGTGGAAAAGGTATTGTTCCTTGATTCAGTCTAAAGGAGCGGACACAGCACTGCCCTCCTTACCTGTAATCCTGGATTACCTAGCAGATCTACTCTACAGAGGCCAATCCTTCTCTTCCCTTATTTATTTATTTACATTTGCTTACCGGGAAATTCCGACTGGACGCAGGTCCTTTTCCAGCGGATGCCCGGGGAGAAAAGCTGCACATCATGTACATGATAGAGATACAAAGTTGCAGCAATAGTAAACAACATTACAGGTTTTGGCTTAAATACAGTAACAAGATATTGATTATCAACAGTATATACAGTAAATGTTGCAAGTTAAGATATTTTCTTGTCATTTGTAATATTAGTAACAAAGTTGTCAGACAAGATTTTAAAGTACGTAAAGATAACTAGCTAATCCTGACTGTGTGGTTAATAGTGGCGGTAGTATAGTTGGGTTAACAGTCTAGGTGGGAGGGGGGGTAAAGGTGGGGGTATTTAGTCTGGATTACAACAAGGACAAAGCTAGTGCAAATTTAAGTGGAATTTGAGTGCAGTCTTGAAAAGGCTGCTGGAAGGTAGAGTAGTTATTAAAGGGTGGAAGATTGTTCCAAAGTTTAGATATGGTACATGAAAATATGGCTTCTCCTGCTGTGTTTTTTGGGTTTGATAACAGTGAATTGATTTTTGTTGCTTGATCTTAAGGGCCTAGTGGAGTGATAAGGTTGGAGAAGGGTTTGAAGGGATGGGATGTTATGGGGGTGGTTAATAAGTTTATGCATGAAGGTGAGTTGATTAAAGTGAAGGAGTTGTGGGAGTTCTAACCAGTTTAGTTCTTTAAGGGAGATACAATAATGGCTGTGGTAGGACGTTCCAGTGGCAAATTTAGCAATTTTGTTGCAACAAGCATCCAGCTTGTGTAGGTCTGTCTGTCTAAGGTTGGTAAGTATGGGGGATGCATAGAGTAGGGTGGAGATTAGCTGGGAATTGGCTATGGAGATTCTAGCTGCCTTGGTTATTAATTGGCGGCTTCAATATAATGCACCAAGTTTTTTGGTGAACTTTTTTTATTGTGAGTGATAAGCAGGTGTCAAATTTGTTTGTTGTGTATTTTTACACCAAGTAATTTTGTGTGTTCTGATGGAGAGATGATGGTATTGTCTTTGGCGAGAATGTTGGTGGGGGAGGTGTCTTGGGTGGCTAAGGAAGATTGGAACAGGAGAAGTTTTGTCTTGTCTTACTTGGGTTGAGTAGGAGCTGAGCATTGGATAGCCAGCTTTCTACAGAAAAGAATGATTCCTGTGTGATTTGTTGTAGTTCTGGTAGAGTTGTGGCAGAGCAGATAAGAGATGAGCCATCTGCATACTGTATAAGAGATGCTTGTGTGGTGACAGTATGTAGGTTGTTTGTGAAAAGTGAGAATAGCAGAGGGCCAAGGATAGACCCTTGGGGAACTTGGAGAGTAACTGGGAAGTGAGGTGATAGGTTGTCATCCCAGATTACTGATTGCTGGCATCCATGTAGATAGCTGTGGAACCAGTTGCAGGCTGATTATGAGAAGGAGAGGTTGGGGAGAGCAGAGAGTAGTAGCTCATGAGATACCATGTCAAAGGCCTTTGAGAGATCAAGAAATACAGCAGTAGAGAAGAGGCCATTACTTTTGTGATGAAGTATAGTGTTGGTGAAGGAGAGTAGAGCAGAGGTAGTGCTGTGATATGGCCTGAAACCAGTTGGGTTTTTGAGAGGAGATTATTAGCTAGGATGTAGTTGGAGACCTGTGTGTTGATACATTTTCCAAGTGTCTTGGAGAGAAGGGAGCGGATAGCAATGGGGTGGTAATTGGAGAGTTTGGTGAAGGGGGTGTCTTTGTAGAGGGGAATGATGTGGGATATTTTCCATATCGAGGGGAATGATGTGGGATATTTTCCATATTGAGGGAACATAGCCTTCCATTATGGAACGGTTGATTAGAATTGAAATTGGGTAGGCTAGTTTATCAGCTGCAATTTTCAAGTATTCAGAGGGGAGGTTGTCAGCTGCGGGTTTGGTGGGTTTAAGTTTTGACAATAGTATTATGTTGGAGGTAGGTACTGAGGTGAAGAAGAAAAGAGGAGTTGGGATTTAGGGTTAGGAGTTGGGGGGGGCTGTTGTAGGGAAGTGTTTGTTTAGAGATGTTATAGTTTCAGTGAAGTGTTTGTTGAAGGATTCAGCAATACTGCTGGAGGAGGAGGAATGGACGGCTGAGGGACATCAACCTTCCCTGGGTGGAGGATAGTGTTAATAGTGGACTAGAATTGCTTAGGGTTGTGATTGGTAGAGTTTAGGGTGGATTTATAGTAGAGGGATTTGTCTAATTTTATATGCGTTTTGGCTTTATTGCATGGTTCAAGGAATGATTGCCTATCTGAGTTATTTTTTGTTAGTCACCAGTGCTCCCAGTGCATTAAGATCCATGCCTCTGCTATCTTGGCTCATTATAACACTGAGCCACCCCTCTTCTCTCACCCTCTCATCAATCAGTTTCTGAGAGGGGTCAACAACTTAAGGCCACCAAGGAGAGCCCTGACCCCACCTTGGGACCTTAACTTTTTACTGGAAAAGCTCACGCTTACCCCCCTTTTGAATGTGCAGCATCAGCAGAGTTAAAATTCCTCTCTTGGAAAACAGCCTTGCTTTTAGCCATCACTTCAGCTAGAAGAGTGTCTGAGCTACAAGCACTTATGGCTGTGGAACCCTTCATTATTTTTCATGTTGACAGGGTCTCCCTCCGGACTAACCCTAATTTTATGCCTAAAGTGGTGTCCAATGTGGCTCTCAACCAATCTGTCCATTTGCCAACCTTATTCTCTAATCCTCAAAATAAAGGGGAAAGGATCCTGCACTCTTTAGACATGCACAGACAGCTCAGATTTTACCTTGATAGGAAATCTGACCAGTTACTAGTCAGCTTTGCACCAGGGGCATAGGGCAAGGCCATATCAAAACAAGCCATCTCCAAATGGATAGCACACTGTATCCATTTCTGTTACAAACACCATGGGAAACCAACCCATCTGGGGATCAGAACGCATTCCACTAGGGCAACTTCAACCTCTGCAGCATTCCTCAGGGGAGTTCTACCAGGGACATTCTGGAAGCTGCTATCTGGAGTTCTGTTTACACCTTCACCAAGCATTACCACCTGCCTATCTTTTCCAAATCCAGGGAGGGTTTTGCAACAGCAGTCCTGCAGGGCATAATAGCTAGCCCCAACTCTTCTTGACTGCCTCCACCCATTCTTCAGCTTGGGGAATCAACCCAAGTGTGATGACTGCAACAGTGAAACACGAAGAACATAGTACAGTTGTGTACACTTACCATAAATGTAGATGTTCGAGTGTATTTACTGTTGCAGTCATGGTTTCCCAACCTCCAGCCCCTTTGTCTCTCTCTTTCTCCTTCTCTGTCTTTATTACTCACCCTTTACATTGCTGTTGGTATTTACTTTTTACTGGTGGTGTTTTTTTCCACTATAACTTAGCACCATATTTGGGGGACTCTTGACATTTGGAGCAAGAAAAACTGATGTAATGATATCGGCTGTCTGTTTTTATACCCCCTGACGACCTGATGTCAGTCCTGAAGTGACAGCAACTGATGCATAAATACTAAGTCTCTGGTATTCGGGCCGAATGAGGGCTACCTGCAGGCAGAAGTGTGATGACTGCAACAGTGAATACACTTGAACATCTACATTTATGGTAAGTGTACACAACTGTACTTTTTCCACTCTAGTAAAGTCTTTGCTACACTTCAGCCCAGTTCCTTTATGTAGCTGTAAGTCTTTACTTGTATCAAGCATGCATTACAGCTGTGATACTGGACACTGAGAAAGGTATGAAAAATGTGCATCTGAAATGAAGTGTGGCCACTTCGTTCAGCACCGTTCTGATACTGATATCAAGCACTTGCTAGCATTCTCCTAGCTTTATCAAGCAGTTATCACCACTCAGTCCATGTTATCAGTTAAGGAATCTCGGTTCCATTTCACTAAAAGTTAAAAAATAATGAAGTTTTATCCATATATATTGCTGTCCATCCAAATCAAACATCAGAAAGTGACATTTTAACACTCAAAGAAGTTACAAACCTTAAAATTTAAAGTAAGGTAAAAATTGCAAGTAGCTATCAGAAAACTACATTACTGATAAAATGGACCCATCCATTCAATCACAACCCCATTTTCCCATTTTTGCACTTGTGGTTGGGGTGTCACATCAACATGTCTGTTTTCCATATCTCTCAGTCTCTTTATCCATAAAATCTGGGCAAAGTCTAAAATAATGAGAAGACAAAGGACAAAAATAGAGACATATTTTAAATATTCCTCTTCTTATAAACTTAAAAAGTTAGCATGTATTTTATGAAGTTTCTGAAGCCTGAAACTCAAATGTATGTCATTATTTTGTGAGTTCAATCATCACTGATTTGGCAGAAAAACACAAATTTTATGTGGAACATACCAAAAATATGAGGCAAAAATCTGGACATTCTGTGTGAATTTGGACAGTTAAGAGGTTTGCTGTCCTCTAGAGCCAAAGTTCACACCACCAAGTGGCTAGATAGACCTCAATATAGATCTCCTAAAAATGCTTACCTATTGTTAAGCTCACTAAAAATCAAAATTAAACTAACAGTAACCATCATTATACTGCTATAGTACTAAAACACAAATAGATTGAAGAGATTCAGCCTTGTAGGCTAATAAGAATTTAACAGGCTAATGGCCCTAGAGTAATTTCATGCCCCAGTTTTCCCAATTATCAATGCCCAAGAACCTTGCCTCATAACTGCAGTAGAAACACTCATATGGGATGGCTCATTCATAAAAGTCTGCATAAAGCCATATTCAGTGGATAAACTGCATCATTTCCTAAACTAACAAAAAAAAAATAAAAAGAAAGAAAATAATATATTTGGGGGTTGTTTGCGTGTTGTATGAAATTGTTGCACAGAAGGTATATAGAGGTCTGGCAATAATTCAAAGTTTTGTTAGTCATAAACTTCACTCCATAAACCTACAAAATGCTACATTTCTTGTATCATACACTATCCAAATTGCATGTATACAAAGTAATAAATTAGCACAAGTAATTTAACAAATTGTACAGATTTATATATATATATATATATATATATATATATATATATATATATATATATATGTGTGTTATTTTTATATATATGTATATACACACAGATATATATATATATATATATATATACATACACACAAAGAATTAATTAACTTGTTAGCACTTTCATCCACAGGATGAACTAGAGCTTTTTCTAGATGGGTAGTAGCATTACTGTACAAACTTCATTAAGGGTTGTTGTCTTCGCTTTTTCACGTTAGGTCGCTGCTGCAGAGAACCGGGTCCGCCAATGATTGGCAGTAGATTTCCACAGTGCTAGTTGCCAGCTCGACCGCCTAACCTTCAACTTAAGCACGCCCATTCACGATGTCTTTGGAATGCCAATTGACCCACCCATGGGAGGTCAGACTCCACACAGAAGGCACTCTCCACACCTACTAGCTGAGAATCGAACGGGAGAACTCTCTTGCTGTGACCGCTGCACAATGCGCTGCACAAACCAAAATAAGATTACAAAATAAAATAAGGGGTAAAAGTAAAAAGTAAAGTTCAGATGATGTGTTCTTTTTGACTGCTGCTTATTTGATGAATTGTCCATTTAAATGCTGATTATTTGATGAATTTGACTGGATTTTTGGTGTTGTATATTAAAGTGCTGTCAAGTCTTGAGTGGTGATAAAAATGTGCCTGGCTTGAGTTGCATATTTGTTGCAGTGTTTTATTTTGTTGCGTTTGGTGTCTGTGTCTGTGTGTGTATGTATAATATGTATATGGTCTGCAGACAAGTGTAAAGAAAAGGTATACAGCTGAGAGATACTGCATGCCACACATTTTATTTAAAAATAATAATCATGTACTGCTTACACAATGTGTTTGTTCCATTCTCAGAACTTCTTAAGAACAACAGAACAACCAAAAAGTCCTCAAGTTTAAAAACTTCCAATATGAACATGCCGCTTTCTTAATAAATCTTTACTTCACAAATTGATAACTTCAAAAATGGAACTTCTAATAAATATTAAAACATGTAAAGAATAAAACATACAACAAACATTAAAAACAAAATCTATTCGAAATCTCCCTCTTGGGAACAATGTTATACTTAAATAACACTAGTGAATAAAGGACCTGTTATAATTAAGTAAATGTGTGTGTATATATATATATATATATGTATATATATATATATATATATATATATATATATATATATATCTATATGGATCACTATCACATGGTCGACAGGCCATATGTTTTATAGTGCCCCACACACACCCCCCTATATATATATATATAAACTTGGGGGAGGGGGAGGGGGGGGAATAACTGCCTGTCCATATATATATATATAATATTTAGGTGTAGAGGTAGAGGTGTGGGTATCCTTGATGAATATGGATAAATGTATGGTATGAGTTTTAGCCTGGTAGTGCTGGGGCTCTCTCTCTTCCTAAACCAACAGGTTTCTGTTACTGCACATGTTGTATGCAATTTCATTACCCTCAGTTTTTTGTTACTTGTGCTATTTATGGCGGTGGGTTTGTCTTTTGAGTCTTGCCTAAAAAAGGCACTATGTGGGTGGCAACAGCCTTGGCCAGTATTCTGAGAGCCTAATGGTGACCAGGTGCAAGCCATCTCTAGCAAAGCAGTGTGGCTTGATGAGCATATCATCCCATGCTGACAGACACTGGATCCCCTTTGAATGACAGTTGTTGAAATTGATATTTTTTCTATACCGTGGTATCATTCTTGGTGAGGGCAGGATGCTACTCAGGGTCAGGGTCTTTCGACCTGGGCTCTCCATGTCTGTATTCATGTAGTCCAGTGGAGGTATGGCTCAGTCATTCACCAACATGGACAATGACAGAGTCATATTTGTACATGTTCTGGAGGACCTGAAGTGCTTTGTTTATGTGATGGATCCTGGCACCCAACAGGCAGCTAACAGTAACCTGTTCTGGAGTGACCCCAGTGCTGTGTTATGTGATGGATCCTGGCACCCAACAGGCAGCTAACAGTAACCTTCCCTGTTCAGCATAGTGAGTGGGATGTCAGTGTCCTGACTATATAGAGTCACCTATTACTAGTGTGTTGGGTATGTTATTTTGCCTTAAGGGCTGTGATTGTGTGGCACTGGTGGTTTTGTAAGTATGTGTTTTCATGGTTTGTGTTGGGGGTGGAGGTTGCTTGATGTCTGCTTTGGAGGGTCTCTGTTGCTTCTGCAGATTTTATTTTTTTGTATTTGTGTGTAGGTCTATGTGAGACTGGTTTCATAGGTCTATGTGAGACTTGACTGCCTGGTCCAGTCTTGGGTTGAGAGAGCTTAGCCTCCAGTTTGGCTGTATACTTTTCTAACTGAATCAAGTGACATTTCTACACATTATTAATTTACTGACACAATGTATGAAAATTGTACCTACAAACAATTATTTGTGTTTTGGGAAAACTACTCATGTACCAACTCCTTTGTTCAATGCTTTCTGGAATTCATAAACTCCAATGCCCTGGATAAACTTATCCACACCCCCAACAGGGGCAACAGTATCCTCCTAGTACTAGCTAAAGGAGTGACTGGTGTTCCACAACTGAAGTCAACGCCTCATTGGTCCGATCACGTTCAGCCAAACTAGAACCCCAATCCATCCTTATCCTGCCTCCACCCTCCCATTAAGGAAAACCATAAAAAATTTCTCAAGCCAACCAACTAGCTGCTTCTAACATTGCAGCGATGATGAATCATGACACACCCATGCAGATGGACAATAGTACGACTACTGAATCCTACACTTTATAAGCACTTGCATGAGTGCATGGCTATCCCAAACAGAACCAAGATGCTATCCTCCAAAAAAGGAAGCCAATCTGGTGGTCCCCTGCCATAAACAAACTGTACAACAGAAGGAAGAAACTCTTGCAAAAGAGAGTAAAATCCCCAAGTGGAGGAGCCCCTGGTCAGCCTCCAAGAAGCTGTGATCCTGATAAAATCCTCCAAAGCTAGTTATGAAAACAAAATTGCCACTGATTCTAAAGACAACCACAAAGCATTCTATAGCTATGTCAAGAATCTCATGCAACACTCGGATCTGCTCGACAATGGCACTAAATATACAGACCCAACTGATATTGCCAACATCCTGGCAGATAGGTTCAGTGCTAACTACCCCCCTCCCACCCCTAAAGAGCCCATCTCTATACAGGAAGAATGCAAAGTTCCTGTAATCATGCACAGGTAAAACCACACTCTCCAAAGCCAGAACCGGCATCCATGGGACCAGACAAGATAATTGGCACCCCAGCTAAGTACTATGTTCAATCATAGCCTCACCTCAGGCTTTGTGCCTGCTGAATGGTGCACAACAACAGTTATCCCACTCCACAAGGGGGGCCACACCACCTGGACTGGGAACTACCCATTAGCCTGATGAGCCTGGTCTGCAAGGCCATGGAATGTATCATCATGGAACTTATAAACAAAGACATTGGTAATCTCCACCGGTTCAGGTTTGTAAAAGGCAGATCATGTCTCCTAAACCTGATAGTCTTCTTTGGAGCAGTCACCAAAGCCTTAGACAAGGGTAAGGTGGTTCACACAGCCTGTCTAGATCTTGACAAGGCTTTTGACACCATTCCCCACTCTGGAATTATAGATAAACTCACTAAACTAGGTATAAATCCCCATGTCACAAGATGGGTTGCCAGCTGGCTCCCTGACAGATCCCACACTGTGAAAGTAGCAGACTCCAAGTCCGACTTCAGACCAGTGACAAGTGGAGTACCACAGGGATGTTCATCGTGCATACAGCTGCAGTCATAACAGATGGGTTTTCCTGCCATCAGGCGGGTCCTCGGTCGGCCGAATTCCAAAGTCTAGGTAAAGAACCAGCCAACGCCATTTTCTTCAGTCTTTCTTGCAGCGTGGTGGAAGCAGTTCGGTCGGCCAGCTCCTGAGATTACGAATATCTGCAACCGGGTCTTCTTGAAAGCTAAGTTCCCGCTTGGGGAAACTTTTTTCCTTGCCTCAGACCGATGTCAGACAGTTAATAATTCATGGAAGCAAATTTTTCATTCCTCTGCATTCCATACTTAGGCCCAGACCACATCTCAAGCCTGTCGTTTTTGTGCCAGTTTTGACTAAAGATGCAAAATAAGGACAGGTGGTCTGGTTCTTGATGACCAGGAACATTCATACTCCCTTTAGAAGATTCTGATGAAGAGGAGTATATTCTCTTGCTCCCTCAGCATAGGCCTCTGGGATTCCAACCGTTCCTGTTATCACAGTTGTTGCAGGATTTGATACATAGTGTAGAACAAGTAGGTAAACATACCTTGCAATGTGTTTTTTGATGCTTTGGCCTCTCTATATAGAGCTGCTGTTACAGGATCAGTCATACGTAGGCATGCTTGGCTCAAAGAGCAAACCTTACCAGATCATGTCAAAGCTAAATTACTGGATGCACCTCTGCAAAAAGATGTATTGTTTGGTGTTAAAGCTGAGGAGGTATTAAAGAAAATGGAGGAAAAGGCAAAATCAATGCAAACAGTGAAAGATTTCCTACAGGTACAACCTCCACGATTCAGTAGAAATTGGTCTTCAAAAAATTGGTCCTTTCCAGCCACGGACAGACCCCAAAGAGGTAGATAGAGGCACCCGAGGGGTAGAGGGCAATCTCAAGGATCGTTTAGAGGCAGACGATGGCAAACACCTACCCAAAGAGGTAGTGAGGATAGTTCACAGCCATTCAGAAAGCAGAACCAATGACTTTCCCCTTTGCATGCCAAGCAAGGCTCAAATGGCAGCACCTTTAGCCAGAAAACTGTCATTATTTTCAAAGAATTGGCATATTGTCACAAAAGACAAATGGATCCTGGACATTATAGACAGAGGCTACAGATTCCACTTTCACACCCTTCCAAAAATGAGAGGCATGCCAAACCTGCCACACAATCAAAGGGCAGAGGCACAAAAACAAATTTCAGATCTCATGGACATGAAAGCTATTCAAGAGGTACGTGCACAAGAACAGGGTCAAGGTTTTTATTCCAGACTATTCCTGGTACCAAGGAAGGGCAAAGATTGGAGACCTATTTTGGACCTATCCATCCTAAACACATTTTTACTCGTGCCAAAATTCAAGATGCTCACATTACAGCATCTTCTTCCCATGCTGGGCAAAGAGTCTTGGCTGGTAACACTGGACCTCAAGGAGGCATAGCTGCCATGTCCCAATCAGGCAAGATTGCAGAAGATACCTCAGATTTCTTGCAGGTTCAACACATTATCAATTCTCTGCATTGCACTTTGGCTTATCTACTGTGCCCAGAGTGTTCACGAAATGCCTGGCATCAGTAATTGCCTACTGCAGACTGCAAGGGATACAAATATATCCATATTTGGATGACTGCCTGATCCAAGCGGACAGCAAGCGCATACTTCTGAAACATCTGGCTTTTGTAATAAGGTTGTTGAATTCCCTGGGATACACAGTCAACAAAAAGAAATCAAGGCTAATACCCTTTCAAACAATAATTTTCCTGGGTGCCAACTTGGATACAAACACCCAGATGGCCTACCTCACGCCAGAGAAACAAGGGCAACTAACTCAATACTTCAGAAAACTGGCAACTTTCACCAGGCTGACTGCAAGGAAAATCCTGCAGGCTCTGGGATTCATGGCATCTTGCATCCTACTAATCCCATGTGCAAAGCTGCATATGAGAAAACTTCAATGATACCTGAAAAACCTATGGTCTCAGCACAGCCACAGCTTGGAAACAATAATACCACTAATTCCATGTCTTCAAAGGGAATTTCTGT
This sequence comes from Protopterus annectens, assembly GCF_019279795.1. NCBI lineage: Eukaryota > Metazoa > Chordata > Ceratodontiformes > Protopteridae > Protopterus > Protopterus annectens. Next base: position 648,492,049 of record NC_056751.1, on the reverse strand, counting down.
GGTGGGCTCAAGCATGCCAAACAAACACAGGTCTCCCATTCTGCAAGCCTCAAGCAAGTCAAACCATCACAACAGAGGCCTTGGATTACGCCTGGGGGGCGCACATGACAGATCGGTGCATTCAGAGCAGATGGTCCCAAAAGGAAAAGCACCTACACATCAATCAAAAGGAAATGCTAGCAGTAATAAATGCTATTATAGCTTTCAAAGACCTGCTGCATCCAGGCCAGCTATTGATAAGGACAGACAACACCACAGTAATGTGGTACATAAACAAACAGGGAGGAACCCACTCTAGAATTGCAAATCGAGCTTCAAGCACAGTTCATGCCAGGCAAGGAAAACACGCTGGCAGACAACCTAAGCAGAAATATGACAGATCCACATGAATGGAAGTTGCATCCTCAAGTTTTTTCAAAGATAATTCAAGCATGGGGAAGGCCAGACATAGATCTCTTTGCCTCCCACAGAAATCACCAATTGGCAAAATTCTGCTCAAGGACCTTTCATCCACAGGCCTGGAAAGTGGACGCACTCTCTTTCAGTTGGACAACAATGACAGTTTATGCCTTTCCACCTCTTCTTCTGCTGCCCAAAGTTCTATTAAAAACCAGAGCAGACAGACCAAAGATGATTCTCATCGCTCCAGACTGCCAAGACAACACTGGTACCCACTCCTGAGGAGCCTAACGCATTCCCCACCATGGATCCTTCCTCTAATGCCTCTTCTACTGACTCAGCACAACTTCAAAACTCTTCACAGTCCGCTGAAAACACTCAATCTAGCCGCATGGAAGATTCCTTAAAATCACAACATACCCTACTCTCCAAGGAGGTACAGGATGTCATTTTGGAGGCCAGAAGACCTTCTACTAGAAAAGCCTACTCCGCCAAATGGAAACGGTTTTGTGCTTGGAATGAGAAAATGGGCCAGAACCCTGGAATACTGAATTTACCTCAAATATTACAGTACCTAGCTGAGATGCTAAGCAGTGGACTTTCATTCTCTTCCATCAAAATCCATGCCTCAGTCATTTCTGCAGAATACAACACTGATCCTCCTTTATTCTCTCACCCCCTCTTAAGGCAGTTCCTCAGAGGGACTAAGAATATAAACCCCCCAAGGAAACAACCAGTACCTGCTTGGGATCTCAATTTCATTCTAGAGAAACTGACTTTGCCTCCTTTTGAGCCAGCTGCCTCAACAGAACTGCAATATTTGTCCTGGAAAACAGCCTTCCTGCTGGCTATCACCTCAGCTCGCAGGGTTTCGGAACTACAAGCCCTCATGGCTGTGCAGCCTTTCATCATTTTCCATCAGGGCAGAGTTTCCTTATGAACCAATCCTTCCTTTATGCCAAAGGTAGTATCCAGGGTAGCCTTGAATCAGGCTATACACTTGCCTACCTTTTACCCCAATCCTCAAAACAAAGGGGAGAGACTACTAAATTCCTTGGACATTCACAGACAACTATGTTATTATTTGGACAGAACAAAGCCTTTCAGAAAATCAGAGCAACTCTTTGTGTCCTATGCTACAGGGGCTCAAGGGAAGCCTATTTCCAAACAGGCAATCTCAAAATGGATAGCCCACTGCATAAGCTTTTGTTACTCTCTTCATGGTAAACCTGTGCCTGCAGGCAGCAGGTCTCACTCCACAAGGGCCACAGCTACCTCTGCAGCTTTCCTCAGGGGGGGTTCCTACCAAAGATATTTTTGAAGCTGCCACTAGGAGTTCTGTGCATACTTTCTCCAAGCACTATCACAGGCCTTTATACTCCAAATCCAGAGCAGGTTTTGCCACTGCAGTTTTGCAGGGCATCCTGGCTCCTCCTAGTTCCACCTAGTGCCTACCACCCCTTTTTTAGCTTTGGTATTCTACCCATCTGTTATGACTGCAGCTGTATGCACGATGAACATAGTACAGTTTTGTACCTGCCATAAATGTAGATGTTGGTGCTAATACAGCTACAGTCCAGGTTTCCCTCCCTCCTTCCCCTCTAGAACAGGCCTAATAGCTAACACCTCCTCATGCAACCTGATTGGGGTATTCTTTTATGGTGTATTTGCTTGCAACTACTGTTTTTTGATTATACTGCATTGCATTATTGCATAAATTTATGTATTGTCTTCCTTCTGGGGGCACCTGACATCTGGGTCAAGAAAAACTGAAGAAAATGGCGTTGGCTGGTTCTTTTATACCCCTGTCGCACTGACATCAGGGAAGAGGTGATGACAAGCGACGCCGGACCTAGACTTTGGAATTCGGCCAACCGAGGACCCGACTGACGGCAGGAAAACCCATCTGTTATGACTGCTGCTGTATTAGCACTTGAACATCTACATTTATGGTAGGTACAAAACTGTACTTTCAGTCCTGGGTCCTCTCCTATTTGGTATCTACTTCTCTGAAGTACAGGCCAACACAGAAGGTATTTGACAAAGTTCGCAGTTGACTGCAAACTTGGAGCCATAATCAAAACTCCTAGCGATGTGGACATCCTACAAAAGAGACTCACTGAGACAGATACCTGGTGTCAAAGCCATGGCCTCAAGCTCAATGCCAAAAATTGCATTGTCATCTCCTTTGGTAAAAACTCTGTACCCATGAACTACAACATAGTTGGTAGTATACTTAACACCAAAAGTGTGATAAGAGACCTTGGGACACAGATGGACAGTAGTCTCTCCTTTGATAATCACATCGCCACAGTAGTCAGGAAATCCTTCTATGTGGCGCACCTCATCACAAAAGGTTTCTCATCCAGAAAAAAAGATGTCATTGTTCCCCCATACTCATCACTCATTAGACCAATTATAGAGTACAACACCCCTTTTGTTATGTACCTCACAAGACATCTTCAACAATTGGAAAGGCCGCAGAAATAAGAGGATTACTGGCCTCAAACAGATGCCCTACGCAGACCGTCTCAAAAAACTCCAGCTTTACTCCATCGCATATCGCCTACTCAGAGGTGATCTCTGCCTAACATACAAAGCTATGTCAAACCCAGAGCTGTTGGACATGCTCCACTTAAAGAAATCCCAATCCCTCCGAGCTACACGCTCTAGGGACATAAACCTTGTCACCACAATAAACGGAACATGCCAGAGGGATAGATTCCTGTCCCAGAGACTTCCCATATCTGGAATAAACTACTTATCTATATCAAGCAAAGCTCCTCATTAGCACTCTTCAAGAAAAATCTTGATGATTGGATGGGAAATAGGAAATTCACTCCGGGGATCACCTCTGTGGCTCTGCTTGACAGTGGCACAGGAAAATAATTTTCTTGGGTGGCAAAAGCCAGGGTACCTTTTTGGATGGGCTTGTATAGGCCCCAGGGCCAATAGCGTAGTACCTACATATGAAGGAACATATTACCATAAAAAAAGGGGAAGGTATGGGTGCAGCATGCACCCTTTAAATATGATTAAGTCAGTGGGAGAAAAATTGTGATTATGGAGTGTGCTGGATTTATACTAGATATCTAGATGACATATGTATTATTTGGAATGACAGGGCAGAAAGAATTGCAGATTTGTTTTAGTTATATTAATAGTACCATGGATTTGTTGTGGTTTTCCCATGACTTTAATGATCAAGGATTGGAATATCTGGATATTGAATTAAAAAAGGATAGGTTATCACAGAGATTTAAATCAAACCATAATCCTAAATACTCTAATTCCCTTTTACACTGTACAAGTTGCCATCCTAGACATCAAAAAGGGATATACTGAAAGGTCAACTGTTATGATTAGCACAAATAATTTCTGAATTTGATGATTTTATATCAGAATGTGTTAAATTGGCAATGATGTTTGTCAAGAGAGGGTACCCAGAATGTTCTATAATATTTAATGAAGTTATAGAAAAATGGAATACCAGATACTTTAACCCATTACTAAGAGATATAAATAAAGTTAAGATGACATCATATTTGGATAAAAACATGATTAGAGTTTTTTATCAGAAGGCATTAGTTACAGTATCTAGGACAGGACATGGTGACATTTGGCAGTCATTAGAGAAAAATGGAATATTTTCAACAGCTGCCAAGAGTTAAAAGAAAAATTCAGGACAAGACCCAAGCATGTTTTTTTTAAGAGAGGGAAAAGTTCCAAACAGTATTTGGAAAGTGCAGATAATAAGATTTGTAGTCCCAGGAACAAATTAGGGACTTACACATGTGGCAGGTACCATCCAGTGTACATTTTATTTTGGAAAGGGAGCAGTTAGTGTTAAAAACATCTAAAATACATAGTTAAAGTATGTTGCAGTTGTCATACAAGAAGAGCCATTTATTAAGCTCAATGTCAATGTTGCCCCAGTTACTATGCTGGGAAAACAGGACCTTCAGGGAAGGACACTGAACATCACACGATTTTAGGAGTGAACGTGGGAGAAAAATGCTCTGGTTAAACATTTAAAAAAAATTCCCCAAACACTAATTTTTTTTAGTGCTGGACAAGGTGGAGAAACTCCATGGGGAGGGTGTGTCCCTGGAATAAATGTCTAGAGGCTAGGAAAGTAAGATGGCAATTTCATTTAAGCTGAGATGTCTTCCGGCATCAAAATGTAAGTGTTTCTATTGCCAGCATTGAAGCCTAAGGTAGAAGATATTTTATAGTTACAGTTGTTATTTTTTTTCTTTGGGCATTTATTGAAGGGAGAGTAGTTGAGGTTATATAGCTTTTTAATGACTTTTTTTATCTTTTTTTATATTCCATTGGAGTTTTTCACAGTAATGGGTAACTGTTAGATTAACAATGTTCCCAAAAGGAGGAATTTTAATAAATGTCTGAATGTTTCATTCATGTTAAGTTTTAATATTTATTTGTTCCTTGTTTGAAAGCATCAATTTGTGAACTGGAGATTGGCGCAAAAAGTCACAGGTTCACATAAGTTTTTTAAATTTTTTAGTTGTATTATTCTGAAGAAGTTATGGGGATGGAACAAAAGTGCTTAATTTACAAGTAGTATACAATTATTATTTTATTAAATTGTTTGTGTGATGTGCAGTATCACTCTGATGTATACCTTTTCTTTTTGTAATATTTTTGTTGAGTTCTTACCACATTATTATTTTATGACACGTGGTCCAGCATTCATTTTTGTCGACCAGAAAAAAGTCTATACAGCTGACTGAAAGAAAACAAAACAAAAAGTAAGACATGGTTTACATTTTTTGTTTGTATTTTGGGCCAGCTGGTACTCAAGTTGTTACTTTTCAATATATGAACATACGTCCATAGCTACTATATCTGCCTACACCTACATAGAAACACACATGTATGTATGTATGTATATCTATATATATATATCTCTATATATATCTCTATATATATATATATATATATATATATATATATATAGCGTTTATGTGTAATTATATAATATATATATATATATATATATATATATAATCTAATACGTGTGTATATAATTAAAAGTAAATACTACACATACCCACTCTTGCAAAACAAAGTATATTTATCTGTGTATATGTATATATATATTGTGTAAATATAGATGTATATAGTGTGTGTGTGTGTGTGTGTACATGTTCATGTTATGAACTATAAGTGCACCAGTCTTCATTTTAAATGACATAAGTTTATTGCACTATTTACAGTTTAGTTAGTCATAATTCTCTTCAGTTTAAAGGCCTCTCTGATGCTCTGGCCTGGGGCTGAGTCCTTCTGTCTTTTTGGTCTTTGAAGGTCCTATTGTGGATAGGCCCTTGCCTATGCATCAGGTTCACACCTGAATAACTCTCTTCAACAGGCCTTTGCCCAGGTATGGGCTGGCACCCCTAGAAATCATTTGGTCCAGACCCCACAGTTTCATCCCTCATTAATCCTTCAGTGAGAGTCTGATATTTATGCTGTGTCCAGCTTCCTTTAAAAAGAAAGTACCCCTCCTCCTGTATTTAATTCAGCCTCATCTACAGGCCATCTCATTACATGACAGATCTTCAAACTCCTTGACTTCACATATTGACCGTTTTATTGAAACAGTAGACTTCCAGCTCCACTGCATATATATATGTATATATATATATATATATATATATATATATATATATATATATATATATATATATGTATACACACACGTGTGTGTGTGTGTGTGTGTGTGTGTATGTATGTATGTATATATATATATATATATATATATATATATATATATATATATATATACATATATCTGTGTATATATTTATATATATATATATATATATATATATATATATATATATATGTGTGTGTGTGTGTGTGTGTATATATATATATATATATATATATATATATATGTGTGTGTGTGTGTATATATATATATATATATATATATATATATATATATATATATATATATATATATATATATATACACACACACACACACACACACACACACACACACACATACATATGTAAAGCAAATTTCACACTCCTCAAAACCGAGGTGGAATCCTTCAAAGCCCCCGGGCCTGTGGAAAATACGGCCCAGACCGCAGAATCCTTTATAAACTCATTCTATGAACACCTTCAGGAATGCATGGATCATGCAATCCCAAATAAAACCAAGACCCAATCCTCCAAAGGCAAATGTCCTGTATAGTGGACTCCAGCCATAAACAAACTATACAATAGAAGGAGGAAGCTACTACATGATATAGCAAAATCCCAAAAAGGGAAGGCATGTCTGATCAGTATTAGCAAAAAACTACGGGCACTCATAAAATTGTCTAAGGCCAGCTTCGAGAGAAAAATTGCACAGGACACTACGGATAATCACAAGTTTTCTTTAGTTATGTTAAGAACCTGGGTGGGAATTCCCAGATATGCTCAGAATTGGAAAATGACAAAAAATACACCGAACCCACAGACATTGCCAACATCCTAGCTGACAGGTTCAGTGCAAACTTCGCCCCCCCTCCCCACCAAAAGGGCAAATATCTATCCCAGCAGAGTGCTACCCCCCTAACATCTCAGATGCTCGGGTAAGAGCCACCCTCTCCAAAGCAAAAAACACAGCATTAATGGGACCAGACGGTGTCCTGGGCTGCGTCCTACATGAACTCCAAGAAGAGCTAAACCCAAACATAAAACTACTGTTCAATCTCAGCCTTACTACAGGATATGTACCCAAAGAGTGGCGTTCAGTAACAGTGGTCCCTGTCCACAAAGGTGGTGCCTCAACGGATCCTGGAAACTATCGCCCCATAAGCCTGACTAGCTTGGTCTGCAAAGCTATGGAAAGGATCATCATGGACCTCATAAATAAAGATATTGGGGACCTACAGACACTGGATCCTACCCAGTTCGGCTTTGGTAAACCTGGTCAATTTCTTTGAAACAGTCACCAAGGCCATTGACGAGGGGAAGGTCCACACAGCCTACCTGGACTTCACAAAAGCCTTCGATACAATACCCCACTCGGGCATTATAGATAAGCT